>NW_005054456.1:1287725-1331145 GCF_000277835.1 Geospiza fortis
GGCGCTGCCCCCCCTTCCCTTCCCCCGGCTGCTCCAGGGATGAGCTCATCGCTATTTCAGGTTGAATTTGCTCTTGGCAATCTCCCTGGTAACCAAAACAACTTACTCCCGGTTTACAGGAGATTTATTGGTTGTTTGGTTGGTGTCTAGAGGAGCACACGGAGGTTTCCCCGCACCAGAGCAGGGGCTGGGGGAGGGCAGGGAGGGCAGGGGATGCTCCCAGCAGTGCTCCGGAGATGGGCACCGTGAGCCCTGCAGGGCAGGGAAAGCTGCCTTCAGCTCACCCCTGAGACATGGAACCGAGGAAAGGAGCTGTGGGGCACGGCTTTCACCCACATACACCACAGGTGAGCCCTTAGGGCAGTCCTCTGCCAGCCCAAACAAGTGTTACAGCCTCTGCTGCACATCAGAGTCGCCACAGGGATGCTGTTTGCAATCCTCTCCAGCCAAAAATCAGCAAATCTTTCCCCAGACAGGAATGGTGAGGCCCTCACCCACTGCAAGAAACCCATCCTACCACAGGGACAGATCCAGAGTGGAAGTTTCCACCTTTGGTTATAAACCATTAAGGTGATAATGGCATAAGAGAGAAGGGAACATTATGGCAAGGGGTTGATGACATGTTCTGGCTTCCACCAAAGCAAATCCAGACAGAATTTAACAGATTTGCATCCCCAGTGGGTGCCCTTGTGCTGCTGTGAGGTGAACGTGGGCTGCTCTCCCATCCTGATCCATCCTGGCCCTTTCCAGAGGCAGCACTGAAATAAATTATACATCAAGAGCATTCACCTGGCAGGCTGTGCCCTGGGGAGCAGGACTGCCTTTCAATGGGCAGAGCAAGGGCAGACAGGAAAGTGTATTTCTTTGTGTTGAGTGAAATACATAGCTCTGTGCATTTTTAACGTGAGATGAGACCAGAGGGAGAGAGAGAAATCCTTGCACCCTGAGCTGTTCATCAGTGCCTCTCCACAGTGCTGTCAGAGGCAAGAGCACACCAGGACAATGCTTAGACATCACCAGGGAATTTGTAAGTGGAAGCAAAGCCACTCAGTCTCCTGATTACAATCTCAAATTACTCAATCCAGATGAGGACCACACACCTGTGCTCTGGAGGTGCTGTCTGTGTTTGCATTTCCTGGAACCACAGGCTGCTCTGTGGTTGATGCTGTACCAAAGAGCAGGACACAGTGCCAGGCCCCTGGAATGCTCCTGGGATCCTGGCACTGCCTCTGTGGGCTCTTGAACTGAGCAGGCATCAGTCAGAAACTCAAACTCACCCACTGGATGAGGTAAATCAAGCTAGAAAAATCTCTGTAGCACACAGCAAGAGCATTGTGAGCGCACACAGCTGTCCCCAGGCAGCAGTTTGCTGGGATGCTGCAGCCCTGGGGATGACACACCTCCCAGGAATTTTAAAGAGCTCTTTGCTATCTCAGTGCAACGAGATGAGGGGAAAACCAAGAGGCACACAATGAAGTGCAAAAGGGTCATGAGTCCAAAAATGAGAGGATAAGACAGGAGCTGGAAAGGGAGGCAGGCAGTGCCTCAGAAGTGACTAATTCCAAACCTTTGCCCCAGTGTTTATTATAGAAAAGAACAGATAAGAAAGGCTGATGGTAACAACTGCCAGGGGCAGCCAGTCCCAAGGTAAACAAGCAGCAAATGCCTTGGGAGCAGCCTGCCAAGCCCAGATGGTTCCCACATCTTGGGGCATTTCTTTAGAAGAAAGGACAGCATTTTCTCCCACCCCAGCATCCTCCAGCAGTGGGGGGCTGTATTTAGGGTGGTGTCATAGTCAAGGGAATCTTTGGTCACAGACCACTGGAAGCACATGAAAACTGAATATTCCCATATGAAGGCTCTGAGGAAGAGCTGGGAGCCAACTCCCTGCAGGAAAGTCAACTAACAACCACTGTGGGCTGGACCAGTCATGGCTTTAGTGTGATGAACCATTTCTATTTTTCTTAGCACAAGAAGAAAGGCATGTCCAGCACTCTGGTTCATATGAGGGAGTTTTGGAGGATTGAGTGGATTTTTTGCTCTGTCCAAGCAAAACAGCAAGAGCAATTCTTGCTCTGCCAGAAGCTCTGAGCTCCTCTGCAGCTGAGAGCTGGTGTAGCACAAGAGCCCTCACACTCTGGGACAGCTGCTGCAGTGCTAAAGGGACCCTGAAGCAAAATAGGTGAATTATAGATCCCTGTACCAACTGTGCCTCCCTGCAGGAGTCCCTTGGCACATGGAGCACACACCATTCCTTGTGAACAGGAGTCTTTTAAACCCATCATTTCAGCAGACAGACACCACTGGAGCCAGCCAGTATTTGATTTGAAGCTCCCTCATATGTCAAAGCATCATAAAGCATCATAAATCTGTGAGGCAGATTTTAGTCTCCTCTTTTCCACTCTGCTCATGTTCCCTTTCCAGGCGTGGAAAGGGATTAGAGACAAGAAAGCCAAAAGCTGCCCTGCAGTGATTCTTCCCAGCTGGAATAGTTTTGCCCTGTTCTCCATTAGATCTGGGTGACAAGTGGCATTCTGTACCTGACCCCAACATGTCACCAATGCATCCATGTCCCACCACCTTCAATCCCTCACAGCTCTGACCCTTGGCTGCCAGCTCACAGCACAGCCAGCCCTGCAGGAGGGATGCATCCCAAACACCACCAGTCACTGGGGTCACCTCAAGGGACACAAAAGAGATGAGGCACATCTGTGGAATGTAGAGTGGGTCTTCTGAAAACATCAGTCCAAAGTCAAGAGGGTTTGAATTTCTTATTTACAAAAATAATGCAACTCTGTGACAGCATCCAAACCAAAATTGTAACTCTGCCTGAAAGTTTCCAGCCAGGCACACAACAAAATAGCTGCCCTTCCACCCTGGATTGCAGCTCCAGAGCCGCCAGGAACCCTGCCCTGGCTCTCCAACTTCTTCCAGGGAACTCTAGTTCAGCCTTTTTTTGAAAGAGTGCTTCCAACCATGTCTGTACCATTCCAGCATGGCTATAATGCAATCCTTGCCTGACTTCGATTTTCTCCAAAGCCTTAAATGTAATTTTAGCCGTCTTGCCATAGGACACAGACCCTATTTCCCATCTATTCTGATGGAGATGAAAAAGCTGCAGAAGCAGAAGAGGAAGCAAGCAAGCAAGCATCCATCCATCCATCCATCCATCCCTTCCGTTGTCCCTGAGAGGAGGAATTTGCTCTGGCAGCATCCTTGGCACCACCCATGCCTGAATCACCCTGGAAGCACCCAGGGCCAGCTCCTGCCTCAGTGAGAGCTGCAGGGAGGGCAAGCACTGCCTCTTCAAGGGCTTCTCTGTGGCTTTCCAGCAGCAGCTCAGAGCGGAGCAAAGCCCTGGCAGGAAGTACCCAGAGCAGCCAAATGAGCCATTTCTGGTAGGAGAGTTTTAACTACAGGCCTGGGGAGGTTTCACAGAGAGAAATGCTCATGACACAGCAGCCTCAGCCTCTTGGTTCCAATTCATTCCTGCAGAAGCCAACTGGGGTGATATTCCCAGATATTCTCTGGCCTGCTCAGCTACAGAAAGTCCCAGGTAAAGCACACTGGGGAGAGGAGCAAGCTGGGCTCTGTCCCATCTCTGAACCCCAGGGAAGGCCCAGTTCTTTGGTCCTACACCCAGCCAAGTGGCTACAAACAGGATTTTAGTGGACCCAAGGACAAAAGGACTGAAGCCAAAATACATGACACAGTCCTTCCAAAACCACACTGCAGAAGTGGAAGCATGCATTTATCTAAAGAGCATTTAATTCTTTAGAGTCACAGTGTCTCAAGAGCCATCTGCTTAAAACTCCTCTCTAAACAGAGTATCTAAGTGAAATATGAGGTCTCTTTCTTCCTCCCACACTCCCTCTGCCAAAATCAGACATGAAATGACTGATCTCAGACATTTCAGCTTTGTTGCTTTCCCTGTCTGCATTTCTATAACACAGAAATGAAATAAAAAGCAATCCAAATGAATCAAGCTGTAGTATTTTGACTTACAGTGTATTTTTTATGAAATCACAGGTCAGTTCTGGTGAAGTTTACTGCATAGACATAATTTCAATTATCTTTTCAAGCAAAAGTGAGTCCACCCTGCTCAAGGTGAATAATTTAATCTAAATCTCAGCTTTGCTACCTTTGCTCTCCCACCAGCAGGGCACAAGGTGACAGTGGCTGGGGACCACGAGGGTGACATGCAGGCATGGAGTGCTTGGCTCAGCTCTCCACACATCTGCATCTCCATGTGACCCCTGAGAGCTGGCACCAGAGCCTGCCCATGGCTCTCCAGGGAGCTGCTCTGATTTAGGAGCAATCAAACCAAAACCAATCAAAAGCCTGAGCAAACCTTGCACACTGCTGGTGGTGAAGCTTTTATTGCTTCATTTAATGCCCCTGGGACTTCAGGGCTAAGCAGCACCACAAAAAGGGAAATGCTAAACACAAACTTGTGTGATCCTTGTCCCATCAGCACAGATAAGAGGAATTTTCTACCTAAATCCCCCAGTGCTTCCACTGGCTGGTGAATAATCTTAAAAGAACATAATTCACCCAGGCTGCTGCTGAGGGGACAGTTTTATTCCTGGCTCACATCTGCCTCTCTGCTCCATTTTGTGAGAGCTCACCTGCAGAGCTGTGTGCAGCCCTGGGGTCCAGCACAGGAAGGACATGGAGCAAGTCCCGAGGGGACAAGGATGATGTGCTCTGGGGGATGGAGCACCTCTCCTTTGGAGACAGGCTGAGAGAGCTGGGATTGCTCAGCCTGGAGAAGAGAAGGCTCTGGGAAGGCTTTATTGCCATATTGTATTTCAATTCTTCAACGGGAAGATGACAACAAACTTTTAATCAGGGTCTGCTGCAACCGGACAAGGGCAAAGGTTTTAAACTGGAACAGGTTAGATTTAGATTAGATACAAGGAAGGAGATTTTTACACTAGTTGAAGATGTCCCTATGGACTAAATGGCCTTTAAAGGTCCCTTCCAACCAAACTATTTTGTGATACAAAATGAAGTAAATTCCTTCTTGGGGGCAAGGAGGTCAGTTCCTTAAAGCTTTTATTGCATCCTAGTGCAGTGGATGTGAACTGCAAGCCACATTCATGAGATAAGGATTTAGATTGCAGATGAAGGGCATCCTCCAGCATCACTCCCCTATCCACAGACATGAACCTGACTGGGCTCCCCACCTGCTCCCTACCATATATCTGGATTTTCCATTCACAGTGCAGCTCGATGGAAAGGCTGCTTCCGAAGTAAAGGCCAGCCAAGGCAGGCAGGAGAGTGTTTATTTTCAACTGTTTGAGTACCCTAAACATTGCCTCCTTTTGAACAGCTGCCATTGTTTACAAGCAGAGAATTGTACCAGCATACAGGGAGACAAGCCATCTCTCACATCAGGGAATAACTTCTGCTAGAATCAGCTCAAGGGCCCAATCCTCAAAACCTTCCCCAGCCAAAACTCCTCAGTGCATGTCAGAAACCAGCTGTAAAATCCCAGCCCTGAACTCCTTCCTCAGAGCCACAGTCCAAAATCTGAGCAACTGCCTTTGTGCTGCACTGAGATCTGGAGGGGTTTGGGGTTTTTTGCACTTGTGGTGCCAGCTCTGAAACACCTACCCACATTTTTCTTTTAGGTATTAGTCAAGAAGGAATTTTTATATACTGAGCTCCTTTAAGGAAAAATTAGGAACTGGTTTGTATTCAAGAATGCTGTGTTTGGGAAAAAGAAGAAAAGGGGTTTGTCACTGAAGTATGTGGGTGCTTTTATCATTACAAAAGAAAGTTGAAGTTTCAAAGCCATATTTGGTTGCTTGATCAGCTTTTTGCTTTGTACATCATGGCTTAAGAATTTAATCAGTTTCCTCTTGGAAGTTTTTTTGTTGTCGTTTTTAAAAAAAACACTCTTCCTCTCAAAACAGGGTAAAAGGCTATTTGGTAGGTGGATTGTTTTTACAGTTTTCCCCATTCCACATGCTAGATTTCAGTGGTTTAAAAAAGAATCACATCCCATTCTCAATCACAGACAGGCTCCTGCTTATACAACACAAACTGGACCAGAGTGCCACGCATTAACTTATCTTTTGACCAATTACTAAAGAAAAGATTAATGACAGAAACACCCACCTTGCAAACACATGGGCAAATACAATTTCATTCATGCAAGTGACTTCCCAAATGCTACACCCCTATCTCGGTACAGGGGTGTAGCATTTGTACAAAGCTAAAGGTGTTTGCATTCACATGGGTGCAGCTGCAGGAACCATGCAACTGCCTGATACTCCAAAATACACAAAGAGGAAAGTGTGATAATTATTAGGTAATTCTGTTACTGCCAGCCTGCTCCCAGGGTTGTTCCTCACATCACCTGAGAGCCCACAAAACAGCCTCTGCTTCAGTTATTTCCTCCCCAGCTCTCTTTAAAATCCTCAAAGAGGCACATCTGATCACCTGCCCTGAAAAGCACAGAGCTGACAGCTTTACACAACTCAGTACCACTGCAAATGCCCCCTAAGCACCAGTTCAACTTGGAAGCAAAGAGAAAAGTTGTATTTATACCCCAGTGTTCAGAGCAACCACCTTCCAGGAGGCAATATGCATATCAGAAAAAGAATATGAAAGAGAAATCAGAAGCAAGAATGTAGATAAATCCCATTTCCAAAACAACCCATAAAACAAGCAGTTTCTGAGGTTAACTGAACAAACTACAGAGAAATTGCCTGCTGAAGTGTTCCAGAAGTGCATTACACACCCACAGGCTTCCCACTCCCCACAAACCCTTCTCCGGCAGAGAAAAGACCAACACGAGCCCTGAAATCCAAAGATCTGCGAGGCGTGGGATGCCGGAGCGCTGCTGCCCTGCTCGGAGGGACGATGCTGAGCGGCACGGAGGGAGGGAAGGATGGATGCGCTTACAGGCTGCCGGGAACCGGGGCTGCTGCGGGGCGGCGCGGGGATGGACCGAGCGCAGGGACGGACCGAGCGCTGCGCTGGGCTGGCCAGAGGGAGAGACGCGGCTACCGGCTTATAGCGGGGCAAAAAAAAAAAAAAAAGCCCAACCCAGAGCAGTGATCCTGTCCCAGAAGCAGCTGGAGGTGCCGAGCTCCTCCCAGGGTCACCGCACCATCCCTGGGGGGAAAAGCCCGAGGAGCAGCGCCGGCACTTTGCCAGCAGAGCTGTCCCGAGCTCCCCACGGCAGCACAGCGCTGCCATGGGAACCACGGGATGCTGCAGGCTGGGACAGCCCCGCTGCCCCAAAAAGTGCCAGCAGATGCACTCTCGGACAAGGAAAATGAGGCACAAAATCTTTGCAGGAGGATGCCTTGCCTGTCCTCTCTCAATGCTAAAGGCTTTTCTGGAAGCTCAGTTATCCAGCACCTTCAGGTTCACAGACAGAGTTTGCAGGACACAAGATGAACAGCAGGGATGTTTTTCAAGTGAGAAGTCTGAAGGGAGGGAGGGGACCAAGCTGAAGAGAGCACAGAAAAAATGTCAAGAGGAGCATTTTCTTCAAAGCAGATATGAAAAAAAGTACTGTCAGGCAGCAATTCATTCCTATTTTAAATAAATCCACCTGTGTGTGCTGCTGCACCACACTAGAAAGATCTCACAGCATTCACATTTGTTTTCTTTTCTCCCTTTCTCCATCCCTTATTCTTTTTATATTCTTCTGAGTTTCTCCCACTTACTTCCATTCTTCTCCTATTGGACACATGTTCCAGCAAGAAACTAAGTTTGTTTTTCAACAAGAGGTGCTTGTGTTGGAGCTCTTGCTCTACAAACAGGCTTTTGTGGTGCCTTGGAGAGCCACAACAGAGCTCCTGAGTAATGGCAGGAGAGGCTGGTAGGTGTGCTGGACACAGCACCAGTATCCCTGGAAAGCAGATCATTACACTTGGGCCAAGGAATTTCTCTTTGTTAGTAAAACAAAAACATTGTGTAAGAGCAAACACACTCTCTTTGTAAAAACATTCATATTTTTCTGTGTCTGTTCATTCAACAGGTAAGTCCCACAGATTCCTCCAGCACTGCATCATCCACATCAACAGCACCCCCAGTAGGGACAAGAACACTGGGATGCCCTGAGGTTCAAGGCTCAGACTGCCACCACTTGCCAAGAACAACTTCAGGCATGCATAAAACACAGATGTGAAACACCAACACCATTTATCACTGTGGACTGGAGTTTACACTTGATTTTCAAAGGAATCCAAATACCCATTTCCAGCTCATTTTTCCAACAGCTCTCCCACCAAGCATGAAACTCACTCACCATGATGAGATATTTTCTCTAGTGGCTGTAACTAACCATCAGAGTTACAAGAACATTAGCAGAGCTCCCCTGCCCCCCAGGTGTGAGGTTTGTTACGTGTTTGCAGCTGCAGAGCTCCAGGATTCATGAGAAATTGCAGAGGTGAGCCCCATCAAGGATGGGACATTCAGACAGAGCATTCCCAGTTAGATAAATCAAGGCAAGAGCTCCAGGAGAAACGGGAGGTGCAGAGTGTGAGGATGCAAAGTCAGGTGTTGCACAACTGTAGCAGAACATCCCCAGGGAAAATTACCCTGCAGGCAGCTCCTGTGGGGCTGCTTCTTTCACAAGAAGGAGTTCTCTTGCCTCTGGCATAAACAGAAACAGTAGGAGAGAGGATGGGAAGGGTGCTGCTCCAGGGGTGTCTGTACCAATGGATTCCCTTCTCCAGGACCAGCCATTGCCCCTGTCCCCACAGGGGTGTTTGGGGACTAATCCTGCACCTCTGCAGCTGCATCTTGGAAGATCCCAACCAGAGGATGCATCCTGGAGAAGCACAAGTGCTCTGATAAGTGCCTGACAACAGGCACTGGAGCCCACCAGCAGTGTAACAAGCATCCCCTATCTGCAGGGAATGTCATCGGGAGCCTCTCATTTAATACTTATTTAAAGTATTAGATACTTTATAATAATTATTTAAAGTATTAGATGCTTTTCACATAGAACACAAACTAGAGATTTAATGGCTAAATCCTGAATACCAGTGACCATCAAAAGCAACTCCTAGGCAGTATGTCTGCCAGTTTAATTGAGCAGGAGCTAAATAATAAATTCATCTATTTAATGTGGCTCTAACTGGTTACAGCAGGCTGTTATTTGAGTCATTCATTGCTCTCATTGGACTGCAGCTCAAGGCCTCATCCTGCAGTTGCTGCATCCCTTAGATCCCTGTTGGATTCACTACCCAGTCCCATGTGCACAGCACCACATGCAGAAAAAAAAGCAGAATAAAGTTCTGCAAAGGCACATGGCACAGAGCAAGTGCTTTACCCCATCTTCAGTGTGGCTGCTCCTGCCAGAAATTGAGTGTGTGCAGAACCAGACCTTAAATCAGGCCTTAAAATGACCAGTATACCTGACAGAGAAGAATTTAAGCACTCCAAAGCCTGCACTCATCACAGGAGCAGCTTTATTCTGTTTGGAAAAGAGCACTGGATGATTTAGAGAGCAAGGAGAGCACACAACCAGAGTCAAGGAGCAGGCACTGGGGCACTGCCACATTACAGATACAGTAGAGCACTATAAAAATCTCAGCCAAAGCATCAGATTAAACAAGAATAAAGTGCAAGAATGACACAACTCATTGCAAAGGACTGAGTCAACTCTGAGTCAATCCCCTGTTACCACCAGTTCTTGCTAAGGAAGATAATCAATTACCCTGCAAATTGATTTTTGGCAAACACAGGAAATAAATCTAAAAAGAAGGACTCCAATGATCCAATACATCCCTGACTAGTTATCCAAACAAAATGAACTATAAGCAGAAGCACTTAAAACTGAGTTGGCTGAATTACTCACCCAAACCTATCTGCTAGGAAACTTTATTTGGAGATGGGAGAGCTTGCAGAGGGTGTGGGGAGGCTGCTCCACAGCCACGTGCTCTGCAAGAAACCCTGAGGGCAGGACACCCCCAAATCCAAGGGCTCAGCCCAGAGCAGGGATCATCTGCATCATTGGAGAAAAAGGAGTGTTTTCATTCATCCTTTGGGTCTCTGTCAGATTCCATTAAATCCCTCTGCAGCCACAGAGGGGGAAACCCTCCCACACCTGGGGCCTGGTTTTGGCAGGGGAAGGAGGCCAGGGCACCGTGGGGTGAGTCCCTGCAGAATGCCCTTCATGTGCCCCATGGGTGGGTTTGGTTGTCCTGCCTCCCACATGCCAGGCTGGGTGTGACACATCCTGTCCATGGTGTCCCCTAGGCAGGGCTGGCAGTGGTGACAATCACCCTGTGTGAGATGGAGCTGCCCCACTCACCTGCCCGAGGTGGGACCCCATGGCCACATGGAATCACAGCAACTCTTCACTCCAGCAGAGACAATCTCCACACACAAACCCTCCAGAGCCCTCTTCTCCCAGGCCTTCCCTCAGCTCCAGGTGAAAATAATCACCAATCTCCCTCATTAAAGTAATTACCATCATTATCCCCTCTCCCCCCATTGTGCAAAGCAATTGGGAATGGTTCTCTACCCCTCCAAACAGTCCAAAGCAGCTGGGAAAGGTTCTCTACCCCTCCCCACAGTCCAAAGCAGCTGGGAAGGGCTCTTTTCCCCCTTCCAAGTTGCAGTCTGAGGGATGCAGCTATTTTGGCTTTAAGGTACCATCACAAACCCTCTTGTCTCCCATCCACACTGACTCCCCAGGGTCACTGCCCTGTTAATTCCCTAATGGACAGGCTCCATCCTCCTTTCACCACACAGCCAGCTGCTTTCACCAGCCCTGAGAGCAGGAAGCCTTCCCAGCAGAGTCAGGCACCCAGGCTGGCTGCTCCTGTGACATCCACATCCCTGGCTGGGTAGAAGTCATCCATCCTGTTTTGGATGGGTTCCTTTTCCCCTGGAATAGAAAGCATCCATGCTCACACTGGGCCTCCCAGCTGAAAGGAGAACTATCATGTTGGAAAGCTGATCCCCTGAGGTCCCACTGGTGGCTCCCTCCTGAATATGTCCTCTGACTTTTCCAAAGTCTGTGTTCAGCCCCAGGTGCACACCTTGCCCTGCAGTGAGTCATTTCAAGAGAGGAAAAAGAAAAGAAATAGGACAAGAGATCCATCAGGCTCCACACCCTCAGCCATCCCACCACTCTTCTGCCCTGGGGGATAACTGGTGGCCAGATGGACCCTCAGCCCTGCAGGCAGCTGGAACTCACCTGACACCAGCAAATTACCTCACAGCAGCAGCACAGAGTCTCCAGGCAGGCAAAGTAATGGAAAAGCTGAAACACTTCAGAGTCATTCCTCTCTGGGAGTAAGGGAGGGCTTATGGAAGGTGTGGTTAAAACATCAGTGATGCAAAGCCTTTTCCAGGGAGTTTAAACACATAACACACTGCCCTGCAAACTGATGCACAGGAGAGCATCACAACCAGCTGGCCACTCACTGTGGGCTGTGATCTCCAGTGGGAGCAGCCAGGCTGCCGAAACACAGACATCTCTGTGCTCCTGCTGCAGTTCTTCCCACCAGTGTGGTTTGGAAATCATACACATACACAGGAGTGAGGGTGAAATTCATGAGGGGCATCAGTGGATTCTTCTTCTTCACTGGTTGAGCAAACCAGAAAAGGACCAAGTTGTCCTGGCCTCAAGTTGCACCACGGGAGGTTTAGGTTGGATATTAGGAAATATTCATCTGCTCAAAGTGTGGTCAAACATTGGAACAGGCTGGCCAGGAAAGGGGTGGAACCACTGGCCCTGGGAGAGTTCAAAAATCATGTAGAGACCTGGTTTAGAGCTGGGATTGACTGTGCTGGGTTAATGGTGGGACTCGAGATAAGCTTTTTCAAGCCTTTATGATTCTGTGATTCTTTTAATTTAGTGGGTAAACCAGCCAGTCACAAAAAAAGGATTATGATTGTATTAGGTGACATGCACAAGACTACTCAGCTTTCCCCAGTTTAGTGTCAGAGTATTTCTGTAGCACAGCCCCAAGATACGATCAGCAAACCTGGATCAAGAGATCAAAGGAGATTTCCAAAAGCTGGACAATCACCTGCTGAGAGCCTGCTGGTGAATAAGCCCATGACTAATTACAGTGGCTGTGTTGTGACACCACTGCTACTCAGATTTTCCTGAGTGACACCAGAATCTGCACATGGAGGAGGGATCTAGCTAAAGATTGTTCCCACCTTTAAAAAGCAGCTGCAGGGATGGCTCAGCTATCAGATTAAGAGGCGCAGCCGTGTCAGCCCTCTTGGCGTCCTTTGGCAGAGTCCAAAATGCTTCTCCCAGAACAAGTTGCTCCTTCTGTGCATGGAAAATTACAAAGGTGACTCCCATTTATAAAAGATGATGCACCAGAGCCCTGCAGGAATGGACCCATCTGTTGACTGTAGCAAGGTTACATTTGGAAAAGGCAAGAGAAACTAAGGTTTCCAACTGTCTTTCCAGCAACAATTTAAGTTTTCAAGGAATGTTGGCAGCAGTCATAGCTATTTATCTGCAGCCTGCAAGGGGCTATTCAAACACACCAGGTTTTCTGCCAAGGGCAGGGCTGAGGTTTTCTGCTCTGTGGTTGTTTGAACTTCAGCATTTCCACCCACACTCGTGTGCTGGGTCCTGGTGTTTGTCCTGCTGGATCAGAAGCAGGGATGTGGGAGCAGCAGGCAGCTTGTGGCCCCACATCCCTGGGCAGCCCTGGGAGTGCCAGCTCTGCCCCTGCAGCCCCACACACCAACCTCATGTCTGTGCAAACCCACAAACTGGACTGTGGGGAGCAGCCTGGCCAAAAACCAGCTCTGCTCCAGCACAGCTGCTGCCATCTCCAGAACTTTTCAGCCACCCTCTGCTGAAGTCAAGTAAATTTCCATTGACTTCAACAACTGCTGGGGCAGTTTGTTTAAGTGTTTCCAGACTTTGGCCCTTACAGCAAACACCTTGGCCAGACATTAAACAATAACAGGAATCCATCAAATATTTGAGTATTTGCATATGTCAAACCAAAAGGTTCTTGGTCCTTATCACTTATCAATTCCTGGGTGGATACCTACTGAGAGAGATTTAACAGAGGCTTCTAATAGCAATGAGATAAAGAAATGGCAATATAATATAAGGTTTTCCTTTAAACAGAGTAAAGGGATTTGTGATGATACACATTATAGACACATGTATGTCTTTATTTTACTGTAAATAATTACCCTAAAGTTGGTCTTTTTTCTTGGTGTGAGACTCACCAGGAATTTTATGTTCCAGATTTAAAAAGATGGCTTCCAGGCATCAAACCAAAATTAAGCTTCTTTATTAATTTCAGCTTTAGATTTTAGTCTAAGAAAAAAATCATTCAAGGTACCCACAGACTAACATAAATAAAATACACATTTTAATAGCAGAGGAAAATTTCAAAGCATGACAAATTTCATTTTGCCTGAGTCTGCAGCTAAAATCAAATGAATTAAAAAGCTGAGAACCATGAAGAAACACATACAATTGGATTAGATCATTCCATGAAGATGAGAGACAGCAGGCACAGAATGGGCTGGGGCTCACAGTGTTTGCTGCAGCTCAGGGCACCAAAATTAAATTCCCCATCATGGTACAGACTGTTTACTTGGCTTGGGCAGGGTGACAATTCCAGCCCCTCAGGCAATGCCTGCCTGGCTCCAGGGCTGCTGGGAACGCTTGGGCACACTCCAGGGAGGAGCAGAGGTGCTCAGAGCTGCAGTCCCTGATTGTTCACCTGCCAGCCTGACCACCATGAGGGATGTGCTCAGTGTCCCTCAGGGTCCTGTGTGCACACAAAGTCATTAATAGCATTTTTTGCTCCCCTCCTAGGCAGGCAAAGATCCATGAAAATTTAAAATGCAGGCTTTGCATCAGCAGACAGGTAGTAAGAGGACAAGTTTCAGACTCAATAGTACTCCATGGAGAAGATTCTGGTTCCAGAGCAGAGCTGGAGATGTGGAACCACAGCAATAGGCCCACCCAAAGCTCCTGTGCTGCCACAGCACCCTGCAGCCCATGGCATGGGGGCAGAGTCACCCCAGCCCCTCCAGCACCTGCCACCAGCATGTCCTTGTCTCTCTGGCTGCAAAGCCTGGAGCTGGGGAGTCTTAACAAATGCTCTGCTGGCTCCTACGAAGTGATTTTCCGTGACTCACAATTAATGCCCGTGAAAATCAAGTTTAGTGTCATAGTTAATGGCACCTGAACCTGTGCAGAGGGTAAATTTGGTGTGATCCAAGGTACCAACCACAACACTCCCTGTGGTGCCCAGGGTTACACCAGGAGCAAAGTGGAGAAAGCAGCCACTCGTCCAAGGCTCTGGATGAGCTCTGTCCCAGGGCTGGAACTGAAGCCAGCCCAGCTCACCACACCCAAGTGTCTCTGCAGAAATCAAAGGCTTTTTCTTTTACATAAAGGCACTGGGAATTGTGCTCAGACCTGCGCTGATGTGATGTGGAAAAGCCAGGTCACACCTTTCCACGTTTTCTGCTTTCCCCTTGTGTCCAACAGCGCTGGCCAGATGAGCATTTTGAATTTCTGTATCAGACCAATTTTCCCTTTGCTGAAAAAACAGATTGTATTAAAATTATAAGACTATTGATGGAAAACTTAGTCACAAATGAGGTTGGGGTTCTTATTCTCTATGCCAAACAAATCAAGGGAGTGGTATCACATTAAACTATATACTTTATGTTAGCTTCATACTTAGGCAAAAAGTAAATTTGTGCAAGATTTCCAGAGGCTTTGCTTCACAAACAGAAAAAGAAATAGTCATGGGAAAATTACAAACAATTTGGCACTAAGGAAATTATGAATGCAATTTCCTGAGCTCAGTGTGCTGAAGGAGCTGCAGTAAATAGCTGTCAGGCAGCTTTCTCCAACAAAAGATTTTAGATTTGATACCCAGCTGTGAAGGAGATTTCTCTGTGCTGGACTTTTGTTCTCCTTCCAGTCAGATGGGATTTTCAACTGGCTTAGTTTAGCTGGCACAAAGGGAGCATGGGTGTGTTGCCTTTGGTTTAACCAAATTTTCTGGGAATCATCCCTTAAGTAAAAATGACAGAACTCACTTCTTTGCTGAGTTCTGCTGAGGAAAATTGATTTAACGATGATTTGAAGTCAAACTGAGAGACCCAAGAGAAAGATCTCAGACATATGCAGGGCTACAGAGAAGCTGTCTTCCTGCCACTTCCAAACTGAAATAAATCTCTTCAGTAAAAGCAGATTGGGATTTTTTTTTCCCTCAGCAGCTCAAGTGAGAGTTGGGAACAGAAGATGAAACTGAACCAACAGCAGGGGAAAATATTTGGCATTAGGTATTCTGGATCTGAGGAAGAAAATTAAAATTGTGCACAGACTACTTAGATTTTGATGAAACAGCCCCTCAGGAGAGCAGCTCCCTGCCAGGAGGGGTGACAGAGGCAAAAAGAGCTCTGGGTGCTGCACATTCCCTTTGCACCTCCCTGAAGCAAACCTGAGCTGGTCAGTGAAAAGTGCTGCCATTTGGGGGCTGCTCAGGCCCTTTTGGGGGCTGGTTTGGGAGGGGCTGGACCCTGCCCAGAGCTGCTGGTGCAGGTGGGTGCAGTGGGTGCTGTGATGTGGCAGCAGAGGCAGGAGCAGCTCAGGCTGCAGGAAGGGTCACTGCGAGCCCTGGCGCTGCCCCTGCCAGTGTCCTTGGCAACCCAGAGCCACAAACATCCAGTGGCAGGAGCCAGGAGGGACAGAGGCCTTGGCCAAATATGAAACCTGGTAACTGGCTATAAATATTTACACACTGGCCTCAGCTTTACTCGTTCTGCTGCATCAGAGGCTGGGCGGCCGCGGAGCGCAGGTATTAACTGTGCTGCTTGTGGTGCTCCAGGACTTCCAGCAGCACCATCAGCTCCACTCCGTGTCCTGAGCTAGACTGGGTGCTCCTTTTCCCAGCCTGAGGAGCCAGTGCATCCTTCTCTGCTGGTGGTTATCCACAGCAGGAGTTTTGCCCCTGTTCCTGTGCCAGCCCAGCCAGCTCTGCACTCAGAACTGCTCCAGCACCAGCCGGGCCCCAGCTGGGCTCTTCTCCCTAGAGCCATGGGATTCAGTCTTGCCAGCACTGCTGAGGCCAAATGCCAGCTATGGAATCTCAAATTGAATATCTGTAAAGCCAGGATGATCCATTTTTTCCAGGGATTTTTTTTCTCTCAACCCCTCCACCCTTGTCACGAGCACCATCAGTCTATTATCAGCTCTGTCACCAGAGCACAGACTGCAGCTGAAGCAACAAGTCTCTGCTGGAGCTGAGTTTAGGAATGTCACAGTGCCACAGGCCTGGCTTCTCTCTAGCAGGACAATAGCTCTGAGCCCTCTTAGGCATCTCACCAGAACTGAGGTACAACACAGCAAATATCTCAGCAACAGAGCTCCAGCCTGTGCAGAGCAGAGAACAATCACAAGGGAAATTTGTTTGCCTTTTGTAAAAATTTGGATATTTTTGTGTGACAGCAGACACAGACCTGGGGTCCCAGGGTGGAAAACATTTCAGACATACCCTGTGCAGTTTAGAACTGTGTCACCTGAGCTGGCCCATCAGAGGAATCCTTGGTTTTGCACTTTGAGAAATGGACACCAACGCAAACAGTGACCTCAGACCACTCAGACATCATTTAGCTAAACAGCTTTAGGATGTTCAGGGCTATTTCAAAGCTAAAAATTAATGGCAGAGTATAGGGGGAAGGGAAGAAATTTGCATTAAACCTGGCCCATCTGTCACTGAGATACACAGACATTTCCAATTCTCTCTTATTGCAGATGTCAAAAGCCTCAGAACCTGTGAGAATTCACATAACATATCCAAAGCACCAGTGATTAATATTAACTACCTGAAAAAAGGGAAAAGCAACCAATGCTGCATCTCTTGTTCTCTTTTCTCTTGTACCTGTGGGAATTCTAAGAGTGAGCTGTATCACAGAAGAGCAGATTCAGCCATCCATCATCAAAGGGTGCAGAGGAGACACTTCAAGGCACTGCAGGGCCTGAGGATGCTGTGAGGATGTGGAGACCTGCTGGCCTTAGCTGGTTTTAAGGTCATACCCCTGGAGCTACTACCCAGAAAAGGTACATCTTGGTTCAGACCAGTGCTGAGAGCAGGAAGGGCATGAGAAAAACCTTTGCTGCTGTCTCAGCCCAGGCACATTAACATTGCCAAGTGTTTCCATGCTCAGCCAGTTGGTGTTTTCCTGTTCTCAGAGCATCCTTTGCCCTGCAGTGCCTGCCCTGCCCAGCACAGCACCCATGCGGGTAGGCTGGCATAACTGCCCTGCCTGCTGCAGGTGGAAGGGCTGACACGCTGTACAGAGCTGACAGCTTTAATTTATGCACATTTTTTATCTTTTTCCACATTCCTGGGAGCTTATGCACACAGGAAAGGGAGCAACGTTCACACATATCCTTAAAAGTAGCCATGACCACACCACTGTGGAACATGCAGGCTTAGAGATTGCAGCCATATATGGGCTCCTGGGGCTGGAGCATCCCTGGCACCCCTGGGGGGAGCACAGCTGGTGGAATTTCCTACTAAAGGACAATTAATAAAGACCCAATCCATTTGTGTATACACATGTCTAAATATTGGACAACAGATTCAAGGCTTTGTTACCCCAGAACCCCGAACCTTTCAGGACTCCTGCACTCATTAACAGATTTGTAGCCTCTGACCCAGGTTCCAAGAGCAGGGACTGTGAGGGTTGGAGATAGGAAAAGCACCAAGAGGGGCTGTTTAAGGACTGCAAGTCCCAAAGGAACATGCTCCAGAGCCCCTGGTCCCCAAAAACTGTTCTGAGAGCAGACCTCCAGCAGCACTGAGTGGTGACAGGCTGGAATTCTGCTTTCCCTGGCTGAGCTCTCCAGGCACAGCCTCACCCCCACACCTCACCTCTGCAGCACCCTGAGACTTTGCTTTTCTTCTTCTCTGAGGTCCAGGAGCTTTCAGAGACATCAGAGCCACTGTGCTGCTGTGGCACCCCCCCTGTGCCCCAGGGACAGGGCACCAGGAGCCAGAGTGTCCCCAGGGCTGCCCCAGGGCTGCCAGAGTGTCCCAGGGCTGTCCCTGCCAGCCAGAGTGTCCCAGGGCTGTCCCTGCCAGCAGGGTGCAAAGCAGCCCCTGGGGCTAAGGAGGCTGCAGGCACCAGGTGTGCTGCAAATGCCTTTGGGATAAATGGGACCCAAATGGGACCCACGTTGCTCCCAGCTGGGTGGGGGAGGTGGGGAGCAGGGGGCACACACAGGGCTGGTGCTGGGCAGTGCTGCTACCCCTGCACTGGGCACAGAGGGCACACAAACACTCCCAGCCCCTGGGCTCCTCACCAGCCTGGCAGATTTTGTCAGGGTTGTCAGCAAGGACACAATTTCTCCGTTTCCATATTAATTGCCTCGTCTTCCAATTATTCTCCAACCACGGACAGGTGTGGCCAAAAGAGGTGTTATTTTTTTTTAATTTACTGCTGTGAGATTATATTTGGGCTCACTGGCATCTGAGAGGCCATCTCAGATGGCATCTTCACCTCACCAGGAAGTTTCCTCCACAAAACTCCCCACATCTGGTGAGAAACACTCTTTTGGAGCTGTGACAAGAGAAAGTCCTCCTGCAACAGTGCAAGCAGCCATGATGACCACAAATTGGCTGCAGATGTCAGCAAAGCCCAGTGCTGGGAATGGCCTGGTGCCCAGGTGATGTGAGACACACACCTGTGAGACACGGGGAGCTCCAGCAAGGGCTGCAGCTGATCCCTGACCAAAACTCATCCTGTGCAGTCAGCTTGTGGCCTCTGGCCTTCAACTCCTCATTCTGAAAGTTTAGTAGGAAAAAAAGTGGCCCAGAAGCAGCTGGGCTTGAAGGTTAAAACAAGGCACAGGTCTGTGAGCACCTCCATACCCCAGGGTTTGAGAGGGTGGTGGCTCCTGTGAGGGGCTCAGGGTGTCAGAGCAGTCGGTGCTGCAGCAGGGTCTCCTCTCCTTTGTGCTGGTAAGGACTCAGCTGGATGGTGAGCCCACAGGGCATGGGAGGGCCCCTGGAGCTGGCTGGGCTGGGCTCTGGTGGCCCGGATCTGCAGGGACACAGTGGGGATGGACAATTGCTGTCCTTTCCAATATTGCCATCTAGAGGGCCCAGCAAGGACCAGAGCTCCTTGCAGGCCATGATGAGATAAGGAAGAATCAAAGCCTTGCTTTTTTTTAAATTTAACTTCATATAAATGCTGCCCCAGCTCAATGTGGAGATGCAGAGCCAAGGGTGCAGAACTGTCCATGGCTTTGGGCACAGCAATGCAGGATTGCTCTAAACACAGCCCGGTGATTTTTTTTTTTTTTGAGGCTGTAGATACCCAGTGCTGGCCCATTTCCCAGCTCTTTACTGATCCCCACATGAAGATGGACAGATGGTACTGACTGAAAGCCACCCCTCATCAGCTCCAACTGAACAGAACTAATAAAACAGGGACTAATCAGCAAATGGCAGCTCTGTGCACCTGCCTGCAGGGGAAGTGCCCCATCCCAGACCATGCAGGAACTGCCTTGTCCCTGCTTGCTGTGCCCCTATCCCAAACATGTGTAGCTGCAGCTGCCCATGCTGGGGGGGCTGGACACAGCCCAGAGGATCCCAGATACATTTTGGGTGCTGGGGATGCCACTCACCAATGGTGAGGGGCCTGAATCACACCTTGTTTCAAGGAAACATTTGGAGGGGTCGGCTGCACTTCTTGGGAGGGTTTGGGAAGGTGAAGGGCTGCCAAAGGGCATTTGTTCAATTGTAAATGATGGCCTTGTTTGCTTCAGTTACGTGCCCGAGCCCAGCCCCAGCTGGGCTGGACAGCACCTATCCAGTGGGATTAGTGGTGTTTATTCCAGCTGTCAGGATGCTGGGGTGGGAGTGCACAGCAGAATTAGCATCACTTCACAGCAAGAAAATAATGTAACACCTTTGTATCCTATAACACCTTTGTCTCCTGTCCCATTGCTGTGACATCCAGTAGCACAGGCCATGCCAGGCATTCCTCTCTCACTCACAGCTTTTGGGAGCTGCAGGCTCAATTTTGGGACAGCCCAGCAGGACAGCTCAGGATCCAGCACCCCACACAAAGGCCACAGTCCCTTTGGAAAGCAGCACAAAATGTGGTAAATAATTATCAGTGTATCTGCCTGGTAAATAGGTGTACAGGCAGAGCTGTGACAATGTGGTTTTATACCATCTAAGAGATTAAAGTTGTCCTTTGCAAACCAAAGCCCTCAGAAAGAGATTCGTGACATTTCTGAGGTGCCCTCTGTACTGAAGAGTGTAAAGCATTTGAACAACTTGCCAAATGTTGCAGGTGGGAGTCAGAGGGCAGAATCACCAGCCAGGAGCCCAAGTGCAAATTCAACAGCCCCAGGTATATAAAAGCCTGGGAAGGCTCAGGGACTTCGATTTTGCAAACAGCCCATGGTGATGCCTCTGTGCAGCTCCACTCCAGGCCCCAGGGCTGGGAGTGAGCAGCACAGTCCCAGCTGGATTTGCTGCTCCTGGAGGAGCTTTTGGCACCCAGCATGGCTCTGCTCCCCAGCACTGCTCCTGCAGGAAGGAGTGTCCCAGGAGCTGGGCTGAAGGCTCAGTGTGCACCCTGCAGTCCCAGGGGTGCAGCACCCCTGGCTGCTGCCAAAGGCCGTGAACAAACTGCGCTCAGAAGGCCAAGTGGCACGCGGTCACTTTGCTACAGATTTATTTCCGTGTGAATTAATGAAACAGTACACACAATTCCAAAAAAAAAATAATCATCTTTTATAGGCCCATAATCCTTCTTTCACAGTACAACGCAACAGTAAAGGATTTAGTCAGTGTAAACAGAAGGTCCAATAGTGATCATCAGCTATCACAGATCAGCTGCACAAACACCACAGCTACGGGGTTAATGCCATTACCACACACACTGACAGTACCAGTACAAATCATAACTTTACCTACAATGCTTTTTCATGTGCAAAAACCATGGAATTCAATTTACAGAAGAAGGGCACCTTCTCTAAATCCTCGTGGGGGCTGTGAAGTGCCTCCTCAGGGCTGTCTTATCTATTTGGCAAAGGTCTCAGGCCCTGATTTTCCAAGGTACCCTTAGCTCCATCAGCACCACAAAGCATCAGGGCTCTGCCTCTGCACACCAGGCATTCCTGTGCAGCCCTGCACAGAAAATAATCAGCTGAGGATAAATCCCATTCATTTATGAAATCACTCATTAATTTAAGCCTAAAATCATTCATCAACTAAAGCTATACAAAACAGTCCTGTTATATTATATATGGATCATAATGTAACCCATAAAATCACCATTGGTTAATTTTTTTCCTTTCATGAAACTGAACTGTTACTGGTGTCAAAATCTGAGGTTTATGGGTAATGTGTTCACAAGTTTACAGTGAGTGGATAAATTACTGAAGTCAAAGGGTCAGAGGAACAGAGGAATGCTACCACAGCCATGGGAAAACAGCAGCTTGTGGCCACCTCGCAGCAAATTTGCACCTCAGCTGGGAATGCCTGGGAGGGAGCCCTGGGGCAGCAGAACTGTCCTGCACCTCCAGCTGCACCAACTCTGTAAATTGAATTCATAGTCAGGCTATACAGGAAAAAACAAGAGGTAGTTATTTATCATACCTCTTCAAAAAGGCAGAACAAACAAAAAACAGGATGTAGAAGTGATACAGTAAACCTAAAATCAATAGGTTTCTACTATTTTTTCTTCTTTTTTTTGTTTTTTTTTTTAAACACATGAACTTAAGTTACAGACATCATATAAAATGCACACTCACTTTATGGAATTCCTGCATAGTAGGAAACAAAGGCCAGTGCTAATCCAACAGCTTTGTTAACAGCGGGATGCCATTTACAGGTGCAAGGAAGATGCCCCAAATATATCCAAATATAAACAGAGCATTACCTCCCTTCTAGGGAAGTCCTATGGCAACACTTACACATTTTGTTCAGAAGGAAAAAGAAAGCCTTTTCTTGGGGATAAACTGCCAAAATAATTATCGTTTCACATCCATAAATTTAAGGCAATGTTACTTAGACCTGAGAAAATGAAAAAAAAAATAAAGAAATAGTGTAGATTTATTTTCTCAACTATACATATACACTTGAAACTTCAGGATTTTCTGTCTCCTCCAACTCTCAGGTGGTGCTGGGGAAAACAGCTGTGGGGACACTGCTCTGAGGTCTCAGGGTCAGATCCTGAGAGATGCAGAGTTTGTTCCAAAGACAGCTAATGGGAGCTGTGAGTGCTCGGACTCACCTGGCTCTCTTTCATGTATTTTCATTTTAAATACCTCTGTTTAAGCCCTCTGGAGAGGGTTAACTCCAGAATGGACCTGTAGTGCACCAGTAACCCTGAAAGGTTCGTATAGAAAAACTGTAGATAAAATAGACAATAAAATAACATACAGTAAATTTCCATGATTCCCCCTTTCCAGGATAAAAAAGATGTCAGGGTTAGCAGTTTGACTGCACCTTTAGCCATTCCCATAACTACAGAATAAATCCTTTAACACTAGTGTGAAATCGCAAATTGTTCTGTGCTCTTCCTTGAAAAATAAAAAACGCAAATTAAAACCAAAAATCAACTCACAAACATTTCTCATTAAATGATAAGAGACACAAGAAAGGTCGGGTGGGACTGCAGACACACAGCATGCTAAGGAGTTACCAAACAAAGTGCAATGGTTTCTGACTCTGCGGGAGAACGGACGGACGGATGGACGGCTCCCCTTCAGTACCAGCTGGATGCCTCTGGAGAGCTCCGGAGGCACCGTGTGGATCTGCAGCCTTAAAGCTGGAGTTTGAGGTTGGCTGTGCTGCTCCACAGCCCCATGTGCAGCTCTGCACACCTTGGCTACATCTGTGACCGCAGGACAGGGACTCGCCCGCACAGCGACACGGCCGCTTCCCAAAGGTGAAATTTAGTTGCCAAAAGAGGATTTGATGGCTGGTTCGAGAAAGCTGCTTGAGCCACAGCTGAAAGATGGACAGAGACCTAAAATCTGTGCACGCCTGGTGTAGTTTCTGTGGGATCGCCTCCTTCTCCTGAACACAACTACAGACACCAACCATCCCTCTCTCCTGCTCCCATCCCAATAGCCGGACACCCGCAGCCCTTGCTGCCAGCTTTGGCCGGGGTCTGCCATGAGCCCACTAAAGCAGGGCTTGGGCAGAGGGTCACTAAGAAGCAGAAAGTCTCCAGGTTCCCACAGTGAAACAAGTTTATCACCATCCACTGCATGGTGAGAGGGTCTGTGAGCACACTTTTTGCTGATATTTCAAACGTGACTATCCAAAGATCAGAGACCAAAAGAAACTCAACAATCCTCATCAGGCTAGAAAGCAATTTCCATTGCTCACCACCAACTCCCTACCCTCCTCTCCCAGGTTCAAAGGATGAACAGGGAGTCACAGCTCCTTTACTCACCCGCTGGGAACTAAACCCTTCATCAAACCGCACATTAACGAAGCTCACTGTGTGCAAAAGACTCTGACGCTAAAACAGTTCCACCCTACATAGTGCAGTCAACACAGTTTTTAACTTAAATTTGCAGCTTGTCCTTTACAAGTGCTTGGCAGAGAATATTTATATTCTTTTGACACCATATAAATAATATTTATACAGCTTAGACATTTTGAGACATGCATTAGACTTTAGGTAGTACATACTTCTTGATCATATATGCAGATATTACTGTCAGTGAAACCGAGCGACCTTAGGCCGGACCGTGCCTGGCGTTGTCCAGGACGTTTGAGGGCGGCTCCGAATCGTCCATGGGCAGCACCAGGCGCGTCCCCCGGATCACCAGCTCGTGGTCCCCAAAGGCCAGCTCCCTGTCCAGGGCGTCCTCCGAGCTGTTGCCCACGAAGCGCCGGGAGGCGCCGCTGGACGCCACCGAGTCGGTGTTGACCGCGGAGTCGCCGTAGGTCAGGCTGATGTCGCCGTCGTTGAGGATGAGGTCGGAGTCGTCGTCCTTCAGCTGCTCTTGGTTCTGGGGAGCAAACAGGAGGGTCACGGATGTGTTTTATGAAAAATCCTTCTGTTAGGATCTTTTCTCCTGAGAAGCTGAGAGGCTGTAGAATCTTGCAGGCAGCCCCGACATGGGAAGAGATGAGAATCTGACTCCATGTTTCAGAAGGCTTATTTATTATTTTATTATATATATTATATTAAAACTATACTAAAAGAATAGGAGAAAGGATTTCATCAGAAGGCTAGCAAGGAGAGAAAATGAATGATAATAAAATCTTGTGACTGACCAGAGTGTCCAAGACAGCCAGACTGTGATTGGCCATTAATTAAAAACAACCACACGAGACCAATCAAAGATGCACCTGTTGCATTCCACACCAGCAGATAACCATTGTTTACATTTTGTTTCTGAGGCCTCTCGACTTCTCAGGAGGAAAAATCGTAGCAAAGGGATTTTTCAGAAAATATCATGGCTACAAGAGGACTACTAAAGGACTCACCTCATACGCCTGTGGGCTCGTCAGGCACCGGGCAACTGGCCCACAGCACCCTGGCAGTGTGGTGGTCAGAGGGGGACCACTGTGTGTCAGGAGAGGCTTTAGGTAGCTACAGAGAGGGTTAAGGAAAAAAGAGGAACGGGGCTGTGTTGGTGAGTAAAGGGCTGGGAGGGCAGCACTGAAGGACTTGGCATTGTGAGGAAACCACAGAAAGAAACGAAACACAAATGTGTGGAAGCACAGAAGTTGTACTGGTGTGCAAAGAGAATGCAACCAAAGACAGCAGGACACAGTCCTGGTAAGATGCTCGGCAGCACTGCTTGTCCCACCACCCTGTGCCCCTCAGCCTCACATCACTCCTCCACTAATGCACAGCGCATCTGGAAGGGAGGACAGGCATGGATCTAACAAGGGGAAGTGCAAGTATGAAAACACCCATCCCTTCCTGCCCACCTACTCCTGGGATTAAGGACCCCCAGGATGCCAATCTTGGAGAGGATGCCAATCTTTGAGCAGAACTGCTGCTGCCTTCTCACTGACAGAGGGTGGAAATTGTCATTTCTTGCAGCCCCAGACACGAGTAGGTGCAAACCCAAGCACAGCAATATCAGGAGAAAGCAAACACTGGCTCCTCTGCTAAGCAGGGAGGAGCTCACGGTCCCAGTGAGAGGTGTCTGGCAGTGGGATCTGACTCAGCACACACCACTGCTGCCCAAGGATACTTGTGGTCGAAGTTGTACCACATGCGGAACAGCCAAGCGCTTTCAGCCTTCGTGCTCCTCCTCTCGCTCTCCGGGACACCCTGTGGGAGAGCAAAACAGTAAAGAGGGGCAGGACAACATGCCACGAGCTGGATCAGGGCCAGGAGAACCCAAGGGGCACTGGATTATCCCCAGGGGACACAAAGAGACACAGACTTTCCCCCTGCCTCTTGAGAAGAAGCCTTTGGCCGGGTGTGTAAGGACATTCACACCACAACAGGCTGCATTTAGCAGCATTTGACTGCCTCAGGGAGGTGGTAACAAAGCACAGAGTGACCATTTGGCTGCTAGAGCCTTCCAGTGTCTGGCCCCAAGGTTTAAAGTGCCTCAGAGCCAGCAGCTGCATCCAGACATCACATTTAATAGTGACTGACAGATCCAACCTCCATCAGATCTCACCTGACACTGCTGCACGCAAAAAATTGTATGTTATGGGAACTCCAGGCTTCCTTTTAGTCAGAGAAAAAAAATATAAAACTGTTTGTAGGGGACTGTGAATTACAATTACATATTTCATAGAAATCTGGCTTACAGATTTATGGCCCTGGGCTGCCTGTCACATTTGATGCTTTCTCTCCAGGAGGTGAACAGCCCAATAAATGGCTCTGAATAAAATGAATCTCCAAGGTGCAGAATCCACACTGAAACCAAGGAGAGCCACAGCCACAGCACAGCCAGCTGCAGACACATGAATGAGACAGCTGGAACCACCAGGCAGAAAAACTCCCAGGGCTATGGGGCACCAGCACTGATCTCAGTGTGCTCAGTGGTTCTGGGGCTGCCACAGAACTACCCACAGGAAAAGGGGTAAGCAGGGGCTGAGGGTACCCATGGGTAAATGTTGGGCAGATGCTGCATAAAATGAGTCAGTAAATGGTGCTCCTGTACTGCCCTGGACACTGGGATAAGGCAGAGCCTCCATGTCATGCTCACTTTGGGATTTATTTCAAACCCAGCAAGGGAGAGAGACTGAATCTATTGGAGCAGCACTGTGAACTGACTAAACAGTCCAGCATTGCTTCTGTGCCCTTCTTTCCAGCTGAGTCAAAACAAGGCTCATGAAAACCAGAGAGCACAGGAAAGCTGTGACTGCAAACTCATTCACAGGGGGAGCTAAAACCTCCTGCAGCTGGAAGGAAGCAGAGCACAGACAAGGCATTCACAGGGTCAGGATGCGACCCCAGCAGAGCACACTCACCACATTCTCCTGATCCGCGTCCACACCGACCCTGTGAGGAGAGAACAGGCAGAGAGTCACACACCAGGGAGAACAGGCACAGAGTCACACACCAACAAGCACAAAGTCACACACCATTCCAGGGAGAACAGGCACAGAGTCACACACCATGCCAGGGAGTACAAACCACGCCAGGGCAGGGATCAGGGGAAGGACAATGCCAAGATGTGCCTCTGCTCCCTGCAAGCAGAGCAGCCTGAGCAGGGAGCAGGCTGGGGGAGCCAGGGCAGCCCACACTGACCGGATGTTGAGGCAGGACAGCATGGCCGTGGTGCCCCCGCCGAACACCCAGACGGTGAAGAAGACGATGAGCAGGGTGGTGCTGAACATCATCTGCCGCGCGTAGGTGGCCGTGTCACGGATGGCCAGAGCGAAGGCCATGGCCCCACGGAGCCCTGCAGGGGGGACAGCACACAGCTGGGTCAGCACAGCTCCCCATGACCCCACGGCCAGCTCCCCACCTGCCCCCCCATGCTGGGACATCACCATAGTGATGGTTTTGTCACCCCTCCTTCCAAGCCCAGAAAGGCAAACGCTCCTCCTGCCCCATGCCAGGTACTTGAAGCAGGACAGGAGGAGCTCTGTCACCCTGATTTTTTAAGTTTTTCTAAAAACTTAAGAACCATCCTCATATCCACATACAGAAACAACCAATGGCCCTCAACCTTCGTAAAAACCACCAAATCCTGAAAATCATCAACAACGCCCTAATTGACCTCCCAGCACCACCAAATATCTCAACATGATGAAACTTCTGATGTTTACATTTTTGTAATGAACTTTCTCACACACTTTATGTAAATAACTGATTGTTTTGCATTCTTTTATGGAGGAGGAGAAATTTGATGGACTGTTCGTTTGTCCAGTGTCATTGGAGAGGTGGCTCTGTCACCCTCCAATCCACTGTCACTTTTGGAAATCTATAAATGTTGGAGTCAGAAATTAAAACTTTCTTTTTACCTTGAGAGAGCTGTATGTCCGTGTTGTGTTATTTCGTGTCCTACAGTAACAGAACTCATTCCTACATCTCAGGCCACTCATTCCTACATCTCAGGCCACTGAGTCCCTTCCTGCCCAGCCTCCCCGCCAGACATTGCCCATAAGAGATTTAGAGTTGAATAAGGAATATTTCCAGCTTCTCACCATAAGGAACCACCATGAATACACCACAAACCCCTTCAAGACCTAACAGCAAGCTGGAAAAGCAAAATGCTCTTAGGAATCAGCTCATCCATCAGCCCCAATACCTGATTTCCCTCATGCTCCCACCCTGACATGGTCAAGAGGAAGGATGCAGTAGCGTACCAGCAAACATCATCATGTGCTGCAAATTCGTTCCAATCTTATTTCTTCTCCCCAGATTCAGTAAAAATGACAATGGGTAAATATTGGCAGCTCTTCCTAGGAAGATAGCAAGCTGTATTTGCACATGTTAAGGAAATTGCTCTTCCTGTGTCTCCCATCACATCCCACCTGCACACAGAGCCAGTCTCTACTGCCCAAAGGGAACTGGGAGCTGCAGAAACGCTGGTGCTCTGGCTGCAAAGAAAACAATCCAGCCCTGAGTGCTACAGCACTGTGGGAAGAGCAGGCTACTGCCTCACTGAAACACAGCACAGACTGAAATTCAGAATATCACACAGAGACAAGCACAAATAAACACAGGTAATGATGAAAGGACATGTTAGACAAGTGAGAGGAGCGAAAAAACACCATTCCCCACAGAATGCTCTCTGCTGCCAGGTCCATTTTGCACCCCAAGAATTATTTGTCTTCTGTGAAGCTCAAGTTATCACAGCTATGACAACCCCTCTGACATTCCCCAGAATGCCACGCTTCACAGCTGGGTTTGAAGCTTTAAGTCAAGTCTCATTCCCAAAGATTATTCAGCAAAATGAAAGCAGCAGCAGTTGAGAAGGAAAAAAAAAATCTAATACTCTTTCTGTTTTCATAGCCTGCGAGATACAAGAATCACCAGCCCCTTCATATTGCTTTTTATCTTTGAAGCTGTATCTTTTAATACCAGCACCCAGATGGCAAAAATAATCTTGGAGCCAGTATTCAGCACAGCCTTGAATAATATGGAAAATGCTTCTAGCTTTTATGTTCTTTCCTGAACACCACAATTTGCATAAGAGATGTATTTCATGATCTCTCTCATGAATGAGCTATTTCATCAGCGAGTTAGCCAGTTCCCACTGAAGAGGCACAGCACAAAATTTCAATATAACAGCCCAAATGGCATTTCTCTGCTCTCCACCTCTTCTGCCCCACTGCAACCCCAGAAAAGCTGATCAGAGAAATTCAGCTGAACCTGCAGAAAACCCACGGACCAGCACTGGCAAAAATGTTTTGTTTACCAATATAAACTTGCATCAGTGCTGACAAAGGGTGAAAATAATTCTGCACATTTAACTGGCTTCCCTGTGATGTGAAAAAAATTCCTTCAAAATTCTTGTTTTTCTGAGACATACCAGGGCCCTTGTTCCCATTAGCATCAGCCTGCAGAACAGGAAATCCTTTCTCATGACATCATTCAGAGGCATCCACTGTGGCTGTAACTGTGCTGTTTGACCAAAAAAAGGCTTTTTTTTCAGGGTTAACCCAGTGCACTAGCAGAGAAAAGAGGAAATAAATGGCTAAACCAGGCAGCCCCCCTTTGCAAAGCCCCTCCTGGTGCCACATGACAAAGCCTGGCATTGGCATCACAGTCACACTCAATGATGAGTCCCTGCAGCAGCTGATTCGGATGCCCACAAGAGGAGAGAAGACAGGGAAAAAAAAACCAACAGAAAAGCTGGAAAAAGAATCTCCATCTTCTTAAAATAACCAGCAAAGGCACCACTACATGGCAGAAATCCCCTTTTAAAAATAAAGCTAGACTGACTGAAAAAAAACCAAACCCACTCATTTGAAAGAAAAACAGAAATTGGGAATGAGGCACCTCTCCCTTTCTTTCTGTCTTATAAATTGGGCTCCAAAGGATACAAAAGCCCCCACCACAAAGGTAGGGTTGAAGACATGGTTCTGGAAGGTGAACAGTGCAAGTCCCATGTAGGAGAAGATGAAGTTTTCTGCCAAGAAATTCAGAAGCTCAAACAACTGAAAGAGAAAAACAAATTAAAAGTGAGTTAGACATAATATAGATTTAACAAGAAAAGCATGTCAGCCCATCCATCATGCAATAAATGCTTCTGCAGAAGCAATCCTAGTGAAATGCAGCTGTAAGAAGACAGATGCACCTAATTCTGGCTAGAGGGAAGGAAAAAAATTGAATTTGAAATTCAGAGAGGCTGAAGGGGTCTGAGGAGTTCTCACCTGCTTAGTTCTGTGTTGTGACTCTGTAGATAAGTTGTTATAGGTATAATGAGCCTGTGTGATCCCACAGAAGAGCACAGCCACCACACCTGGGGAGCAGAGCATCACATTAGAGTCCTGGTCAGGAAAAGGGAGCTGAGCTGCACCCCAGGCCTGGAGGGAACTTAATGCAGTAACCCCAGAACCCAGAATCATTGAACTTCTGCAGGCAGAGGGAGGCCCTGGCTACAATCAATACTGAGAGAAGCAGAACTCAGCGGCCCCATCATCCCTGCAGATCTCCCTGCCACGAGCAGGGCTGTGCTGGAGCTTGCCTGTAAAGCCACACGCTTCAGCCAGCAGGAACGTGCTCCAGGACATCAGGAAGAACAAGCCAGTCTCCAGCAAGGGGAACTCCCGGAGTTTGGTGAACTTGGTGACGTTGCAGCTGGTTAAGGACAATTTGGAGAGACACTGCAGGCTAAGAGCATATCAAATTCCAATTGTGCATCACAGCTACACAGTCTGCCCCTAAAAAGGCTATGGCACTGTCCTCCATTAATTTAGGGGAAAACAAATTAAACATCTGGGTGAAATGCAGTGCAGCAAAAAATAAATAAGCTGTTATGCAAACACTTGGGGAAAAAACCAAACAGTGAAAAGGATATTAAAGCTGTCACAACTCCAGTGGCTGCTCCCATTGCAAAAGAGCCACTGAATATCCCCAGGAAGATCCCGATGGACTTGAACATGGCTGTGACATCAAACGTGTGGCTGTTGTCACCCGCTGGCTGATACGCAACTATTGAGCTGCAGGAGAAGGGAAAGCACAAGAACAAATCTGCTTAGTCTGGAGGGAGAGGCACCTCACAGTGCTACACAAGCCTTGCAAAGTGCTACAACTGCTGCAAACACCGAGCCTGAGCAGCCAGGGAGGCACAACACCCTGCAATCCCCTGGGATCACAGTGTGCAGTGGCTGCACGCCCTCCCTGTCCTGGGGAGTTTGGGATCAGCCACCCCCACAGGCTGGATGTGCAGTTACTCCTGGACATTGGAGAGCAGGGGACCAAAGCCCATGCCCTGTGTGACATGTGGTATTTATGGTGGTATCTGGGGGGGTTGGCACCAGCTCTCTGTAATTCCAGGTGCTGTGGGACCACGAAGCATTCAAGCAGGAAATCTCCATTTCTCCAGTGAGGCAGCTGCTGTGAACATCCCTGGAGAGCTGTAACTGCTCCTGTTCTGCCACATTTAACATGCACTGCATTTAGCCTGCACTGCTCTGAGCTCCAAAGTGCAATACCACAGGGTAGCCAAGGCAGACAGTGCCATGCACAGCAGCAACACCATTCCCTGCATCCACCAGACCTCCAGAGACCTCTGTGGTGAGATGGCAAACAGGTCTGCAGTGCTCCAAATCTGCTCCCTCCTAACTTCTGATGAGCTGAGCCTTGCATCAGTCATTGTTCTACCTGGAAAGGCTGAGATACAGGGAGGCCCTTATCCAGCTCCTAAATCCCATTTATCAACTCCTTACACCACTTTCCTTGATGTAAATTTCTTGGAAACATTAACTTCCTAGTTAGCAATGCCTTGGCTCACTCTGGTAAAACTCTTGGATGTGAACTTTAAACGTTTGCTGTTTAAACTGCTGAGAACAGACACTTACTGCCCTGCACACCCAACTTGCAGCTCTCTCCCCTAACTATACACCAACATTTTTCTGCAACAGAAATTTCAAACCTTCCCTTTCCAACACAGGTAATTTCCCTTGCTAAACTTCCCTGCTTTTAATACAGCTCATTTTTCTGCAATGCCTTTTACACTGCAAGCTGCAGATTTCTCTGTGCTTTAATTCCTTTCATCAATTCCATTTTATACTCCTCATTCACCAACATGTTTTGATTCTGGGTTTTCAGGTTTTATTTTTTTTAAATCCAGACTGGTTTCACTTCCCCTCCATGACCAACTCCTTGAATGTTGGTTTTGCATTTTAACCTCTTACAGTTCTCCTTCTGGTTCTGTTTTTTGCATTGCCAATAAGACACTACTGCCAGCTGCCCTTTATTTCCCCTTTTGCTGCCCATGGGGCTTCCTGTGGTGTTTAATCCCTGCAAATCCTCCCTTTGGAAGAAGCAGGTTGGGATCCTGCAGCTGCATTTACCCCTCTGCTCCCAAACTGCAGCTCTGGCACCTCACCGCCCACCAGCTTTCAGTTCTGGGTTCAATTCCTCTTCATCCTGCAACAAGCTCCTGCTGCCAAGCCACACCAGACCAAGACAGGAACAGAAAGGCACAGATCCTGCTCCTTAAGCACAGGAACAAACATTTGCCCAGGGCTCAAAGCAGGAGAGGAGCCTTGGGGCACCCAGACTGGGCAAAAGCCCCTGAAGAGCCCAGCTCCCCATCCTCCCCTGCCTGCAGTGCTGGGGCAAAATAAAATAACTGCTGAGTGAACTCAGAGCTGCTGCCGTGGTGCAAATTATCCTGTTTTGGGGAGGGGGTGGCCTGAGCTCAGCTCGTGGAGAGAGGAAAGCAGGAAATCAGAGCAACAGCTCCAGAGCAAGAGGCAAATCCCTGCGGGCGGCGCCGTCACCCACTCGTGCCGAGATCCACCAGGAATTCCATTCCTCTGAAGCTGAATCCACCCACTCCCACCCAGAACCTGCCAGCACAGGCTGGAAGACCCCATCCCCTCCTCACTCATGACCACTTCTGAAACACAGTCTGGCTGTGCAGCGTTTCCTCTGGCACCAGCAGTGACACATCCAGCAGAAAAGCCACAGCGAGCAACACAAAGAGTTCCAGAAACCTCAACAGAAACACTCAGTTCAGTAAATACAACACACAGCTCCCAGTGTGTTACTTGCTGCCTCCAGTGAAACCCACACAACCAGCAGGCTGGAGTGACAAGTATTCCAGAAATATTTTCTCCATTAGTCTCAGCTATATGTTAAGCTGTCACCACTGCAGGTATTATATATTACTGAACAAATTGCCGTGATGGCAACACAGTGAAAACGCAGATAAAATATGTCCTGCATGCAAAGGACATAAAATATTAAAGAATATAAAACATTCTTTAGAAAGGCAGCAAGTTTCCCATGTGTTCAGTCAAGGGTGTTAACTCCAGCTGTAAGAACATTAACTCCTCAAAGTGGGGAGAGAAAGGAAACAGCTGCTTCACCAGCTACTTCCACCTGAACAAAAGAGGGGTTTGCAGGTGGGAAGCAATGCAGGTAGGAGCAAAACCATCAGCCACAGGTTTCACTGGGGTCTTGTTGCTGAAAAGGAGACTTGGTGCTTTTCCTGTTTCAGAGGGATATAAAAACTTCTCTGTGGATGGGTCAACTGACCACAAAAGCAGAACAAAACCCTCCATCACGCAGGGGGGAGTTGTAAGGGCAATCTGTAATCCCAAGCAGTGGTAAGCAATGAGGACACGCATCAGGATGTCACCACAGCTTTTTGGGACACTTAAGATGCTCTTGCAAACATCCATGCTCCTGTTCTACAGAGGCAAGGCCAAGAGGCTCCCCATAGCTGCTGACATGTAACACAGGTAAGAATTGTAAATAAAAGCAGGGGACACTTACGAAGACAGCACTATGGCAACGGCATCGTTGAGGACGCTTTCACCAAAGAGAAGGGCATAGAGCTCCACATCCACCTGCAGCTCATGGAATATGGCAAGGACAGTCACTGACAAACAGAAAAATAGAAAAAATAGAGAGACATTCAAAAAGGTGCTGTTATTTCGATGCAATCAAAGACTAAATGTCCTTTTTAGAAAGCTGCCTTCCTGCACATCTGTGCCACTGCTGTGATGCTGCCAGCTGCCCCTCGTGCTCTCTTGGATAGTCTTCCTTCTGCTCTTTCAGATTTGGATTTAATTCATCATTTCCCTCCTCCTTTCACTAAAACACATCTTGGCCTATTGAATCTTTTGCACGCAGACACAAACAAACTCTGCTCTGAGCTTCCCAGGGTCTGAGCTCATGGGCTGAGCCACAGTACCAGGCTGGCATGAGCCACCCAGCTGCAGGGATGCTGTTAGCTCAGAGCATCAGGGAGAGCCTTCCTGCACCTGCAGAAGGCCAGAAGGACCAGGCTTTTCCAGGATGATGACTGCTTTTTCTTTCCATTCCGGATACTCTGAGAGAAATCCTTGGATTCAACACATTCTAAGCGGCAGCACAGACACACAACATTTCAGATCTGACTGGAAATAGCCAGGCATCAGCTCAAACCCCATGTGGGGGTTTCTGTGATTTAGGACTACATGGCAGAGATCAGAGTTCCCTCAAGCTCTTCTGTGATCCAGTAGCTCCAAGAAGATAATGGAAAGCAGCAGGTTTTGCATATCAGCCTCACAGAAACATCACAACATCCAAAGCAAGCAGGATGTAACACATGGTGCATCAGGCACAGCTCAGGCTGAGGGCTGAGCCAACTCCAAACAAGTTCTGTGAGTCTTTTCAAACAGCACTCAGGGCACACTGAGGGGAGTTTAACCCATTTATGCACAGGGAAATGCTCCATTTCTACCTGTGAAATCTTCTTGTTCCTATTTCAAGCCCAAAGAAGGGACATGACACTGACAGCTCACCTGCAGCATTTCTAAACATTAGAAGATTTCCAGCCCTGCTCAGCAAAGGGCAGAAGCAAACAGAGCCCTTTTTGTGGCCCTGTGTTTTTACATGAAATGAGAACATGGAAGTGAACAGCTACCACATACCAGCTATCATGAACTAACTACAATTATTTGGACAAAGCATGTTTTTCACAGTTTTGAGTTATAAAGTGCATCAGTAAACCAAGGTGCCACAAATCCTCAGTACTGCTCATTAAGGTGTCTCATTAATCTAATTTCAATTAGATTAGCCCCTGTCAAAATCCAACCAAACTGGAAGCAAGAGAAAATAGCTAAACTAACTAAAACTATCAACTGAGCCCTCCTCACATTACACATCTTGTTCTGCAACAGCTGCTGGCAGCACAGGGTGGCAGAGACACAATGCCAAACCCCAGCAAATTCAAGAGACAGGTTGCCTAAGATTTCACTGCAAACAAGGATTCAGGAAAGCAGAGATTTGGAAACTGTATTGCAGATAACTGAAAAAAATTAAAAAGCACAGAGACAAATCTGACTTCTAAGAATGTCACAAATAAATTAAGCTCCAAAATTCAGAATGAGGGAACTCGCAGGGGTTTCAGACTTTCCTCCCCTCTGCCCCACAGCTCAAACCAGGCCAAAATGTAGGGAAGGCTTGTAACCCACCTGGGTCAGTGGCTGACACGATGGCCCCAAACAGGAGGCAGTCAGTGAAGTAGAAATCTCCCCCGAGCTGCCCGGTGACTTTCATCAGCGCCACGCAGCCGTACACCACGGAGCTGGGGAGCAGAAGAGGCAGTCACACATCTCTGCAGTGCATTAAAACAACATCCATATGGCCTTGCTTTCCCTGCATTTACCAGATTGAAGCTATCCAAATGCCAGAACAACAAAGAGCTGCATGGGAAGCACAGAGCCTGGTGAAACCCCAGGGCAATGATCTTGGGGGTGAATGCTGGACCACACACACCAAAGCACCCTCTGAGCTGGAGCACAAACATGGTGCCAGGAGGGAACTGGGACCAGAACTCCTCCAGGAGCACAACATGCCTAAAGAAAAGCAGCAGCCAGGTTTATGGGGTCACAAGATCACTTTGCAGTGCTGCACATTAACATGGTTCAGAGTCACCTTGGACTGACTCTGAAATGCCCAAAACTTTCAGTGAGGAGCAGATAATGCAGATGCTGAGTTTGCTTGAATCCACTGGACTCCAGTGGAAAACACCCTGTGTCAGCCTGTGTGCTACTGTCCAGAGAGGGAACCATCCAGCAGCCTCTGCACTGAGGGATAAACAATTTGAAACACATCTGTGCTCACTAGACATCCACCTCTATGATCCTGCTCTCCACTCCTGTGCCTCAAGTTTAGGAGGCCTTATGCTTCCAATAATTTGAAGTTGCTGATTTATCAAGACAATTTTCTCTGAAGTGTGAAACTTTTCTTGCCATGAACAACTATTCTCATGGGATGCTCAGATGCTGAGAGAGCACTTCACAATTAGACAGCAACAACCCTGCCCACGCAGCAGAAGTTTGCACAGTAAATAGTATTATTTGCTGCTGCTGAGCAGCAGTAGCAGAGCCCGTGTGACCTTTCAGGGCTGGGATTAGCAGCTTCAGCTCCAGGCTTAGTGCACTTCTCCCAAGCACAGCTGAAACCCCTGTGGAAGAACCAGACCAGCTCCATCTACTCACCCAATCACCAGGCAGGAAATGGCAGTGCCAAGGAAAGCATATGCCAGGATGGATCCCAAGTTTCTGAAGAAGTGCCTCTAGCAGGAGAAAAAAACCAAAAAACTGAATTGTATTTTGCTAACAATTTATTTCAAGTCTGCACAGGCACCCACAGTGTCCACAGCAACTTGGACCCAGCTCAGACACCATGAGCTGGACAGGCACAGGGTGCCCAGCACAGCCCATGCCAGACCAGGAGCTAATGCAGCATTAATAAACATGAATGTACCATGTTCTCATAGCTGGGTGTTTAATAAGGTGCTATTCCAAGTCCTGGGAACTGATTTCCTAACCCAGCAGCATTCCTCCTTCCTTCTCCCGCAAGCTAAACTGCATCATTCTCCTCTCCTTCCAAGTCAGCATTTCAGAGAGCTGCTGCTTTCTAAAACCTTCCCACACTCCCATGTGCTTGGAAAGCTGGGATGGCTGAAATGGCCTGGCTGACCCCAAAAACCCCTGCTGGAAACAGCTGAAGTCATTGACCCTTCTCAGGGCAGAGGGGCAGACAAGAATGACAGGGGCACTCTCAGCTCTGCTTCCCACAATCCCACATTTGCTGGGCAAAACCATACCCACCCCCACAGCCTCAGCCTGCTGAGCAAGCATTAAAGCACTCACAAGTATTAAAAATTCTCTGGAGGCAGAGGAACTAAAAACATCAGCACTGTAAAGGCACGTACCCTTTTCAAGCTGTAGCCTGCATAAAATATAATGGGGGGAAGCAAAATGTTGAAGAATACTTCAGGATCAAAAGTCACCTGTTAAGAAAGAAAAAAAAAAAACCAACAGTAGAATGATTTGTTAAAATTTTGCAAGACAAAACACGAGAAAGTAATATATGGAGGAAGCCATGTACTCCCATCATGTGAAACCTGTTGGGTCTGGGATCTTCTGAAGACAAATCCCAGAGTCTAAACAGCTTAAATGAAGATGAGCTAAAACTGAAGTTTCATTACATTGTGTTCAACATATAAATTACTGCTCATCACAATCACAGGTTAAAAAACCGAAATAAAATCACTTAATCCAGCAGATGCAGGACCCATCCCCATGGAGGGCGCGGGAAGCACCGCTCACCCACCCAGTCACTCCTCCCTTACCTTCCTCAGCATCTCATTATCCTGGACGTTGTTGAGCTCCTGGGCACTGATCTCCCCCTTCAGGGTGTACTCATAGAACTTGCCACTGACGTTCACCAGCAGCGTGGCAGGGCTGCTCTGCACCTGGCAGCTCAGGGTGACGTTGTTGACGTCGCTGGGGACGTGGATGCCGTAGCGCAGGACCACGCCGACCAGGACACCTGGGGAGGGACACAGCTCTGTGAGACAAACCACAGCACACCCCCAGAAGGATCCCTCTGAGCATGGATGCAGCACCAGGATCCTGACCCCCTGCTCAGCTGCTGAGCACAACCACAGCCCAATAACTGAACTGACCCATCCTCATCTCCGTGCGCCAGGCGAATGCTCCGTGCTCATGGGGAGTTCCTAACACAGCCATGGACAAGTCCTGAAGGATTTGAACCACCCAGCAATCAGTCAGACCCTCACTCCAGGGTAGCCAACATCGAGGGCACATTGGGCTTTTTAAGGTGAGCACCTTGCACTGCTGGGCCAGGTGCTGCTCACACCTGCCCAAACTGTGCCCCTTGCACACCCTGAAACCTGACATTGATACATTCGACTCTTCATTTTGGCAGGGATTAAAGATGATACCCAACAGCCACCCTGATCACTCCGAGCCATCCTTCCTAAGCTGCTGCAGCACCATACAGCCTCATCCCAGCCCTCCCTGTTTTTATAAAACCACATTTTGAAACATAAACATACAAAACTGTTTCCCAATCCAGGTCGACCACCCAGATCTACTCCTTACCCCTGCAAACTTCAGCTCTGCACCACAAACAGCAGCCCCATGAGGCAACTCTGCCTCCAGCTCAGCTAAGTAGGGGCATTTTGGGGTTAATTTGCAAGTCAGCAATTTATAAAGCATTTTTCTTTCATTGTCTGAGGTCTCGAATTCAGATTCAAGTGTGTTGAGTGCTCTCCTGGCAGAGTGTTTTGACATCTGCAGGCTGGGGAAGAGGGGTGGCCCACAAGACACCTTTCCATGTAGCCTTCAGCACAAAAGGGTTTGGAAACTCCTTGACTGAGGCGGCCCCGAGCTGCCACAGAAATCCTGGATCCCAACCCCATCCCTGAACCACACATTTATGAAAAGCTTTCAGCCACGTGGGAACTAAACCCAGACCGCAACGCTCTGAAGGCTTCTCCATTTGCCTCCCAGGACACTCCTGCTCCTGATTGCTGCCTTAATTAAAGCTTTGCTTTCCCACAGGCAGGGCACAACCCTGACAGGAACACCCAACTCTTCCTGTGCCACCGCTCTCAGAGCAGAGCCTGGGCAGGACACTGTGGGGCCACAGCTCGTTCAGCACCTCCTGCAGCCAGCTCCTGATCAGCCACACACTTTTTGACTTCTCCTCCCTTGGCCACAGTTTTTTCAGGACAAGATTTGCCATTTTTCCTGATGGTGAAAAGAAAAGCCCCACCTCCCATCTCAGGGGTGCCACACACAGCAGGGCCACCAGAGCACACACCCAGGCCACAAGCACAGGCAGAGGAGGTGCCTGCACACAAAGTCACCACTGCTGACCTAGGACAGCTCAGCTCAGGGACTGGTCAGACCCAAAACCCTGCTCTAATACAGCACTTTGCAGCACAGGTGAGCTAAAAAGCTACAGATGCTTTTAAGCCATGCACCATCAACCATATGCTCACCACTCTGGGCTTTATTCTGCCCTGAATCACCCCAAGAGTCACAGAACAGCTCCTTCTGGGCACTGCCAGCTCCAGCAAGGAGAGTTCAGGGCACGTCACACTGTGCAGAGCAGCTGAGGGCTGCCTTTACACCACCATTACCTAGAGGCGACACCATAAGTCATTCTTCAGCTTACTTTTCTGTCAGTCTCTGCTCCTGTGATCTTCCAGTGCTCCAGAAATAAAAGTATAGAATGAAAGCAAGTATGTCAAGCACATCATGATGCCACAGCATGTATTCACAGGAGCATGTGGCAGTGGCTGCAAGGCACCACAGCAGTAGGACAAAACACCCATTTTCCTTTCCACCCAGCAGATGACAATCCTAGAGATACCAAGGGAAACAACCAAAACCCTTCACTGGGACAAAAGGAGTTTCAAAGGGTTATTTGCATCTGCTTATGGCCATTAATGTACACCATGCTTTGCAGCCCTTGAAAACTAGCTGGGGTTACTTTTTAAAAGTTTTTCTTAGAAGAAAAACAATTATTTCAGAGGTTCATGCAGGAATCGGACACCAGCAGCTGCCTGTCCTTGCTCAGATGGAAGGAAACCCACCCAGCAACCCCTTTAACACCCAGGCTAAACACTGTGAGAGGAGAGACCCCACAGGAGGAAGGAGGGACAGACAGAAGGAGTCCCTGCTGTGAATTCAGAAGGGATCCTGACTCATTGCCTCTCCACCCTTAATCCCTGCCCCAAAGCAGTGTTACATCTGATAGCCCCCCTGCTCCTCTGCCATCTCCACATCCAGGCACCTGTTCCTGGCCCCGAGTGCCAGCCAAGCTCCAGACAGGGCCAAATTCCCACTCTGGCCAGGAATGGAGTATGGGAAAAAGAGCAGATAAACCTACAACATCTGCCAAAGATCCCTGTTTGGGCGTCCCCAGATCATAGTTTTTGTTTTGCTCAGGAAGAGGCTGCCTGGGAGGCTGCCAGCTGGGGAAAGACACCCACGTGCAAATGCACAAATGCACAAATTGCTCCTGGACACTGAGTGTGACCCTGACCCAGAGACACTGGCAGAGTTACCTGCAGGGAGAGCATCCTGCTGCTCTGCTGGACACCAATTTTCCCACCCCCATTAAATGTCCCCACCAGCAGCCCCTCCTGCCCCATGGTGGGTCTGATCAACCCTCCCTATCCAACGATGCCCACGGGAGGCACCTGGCACAAACCTGACGTGGTTTTCCAGGCACCAACCCAGTCCTGAGCTCAGGCTACCTGGACCAAGCCCAGGGGACCCTGTGGGTGCTCCTGGTTCTGACAGGCTCTCAGGAAATGGTTCAGACTCTCCTGGCACTCTCAGGGCTGCCCCAGCAGCAACCTGTGAGCCAGTATCGACATGCTCCTGCTGCCAGGAGTTTCACAAAACTGAGCCCTGGGAGGGAGCTGAGCTGAGCTGAGCAGAGGAACCCAACACTGAGGAAGCTGCCAGCTGAAAGCTGCAAGGAGTTGAGAAGCTGAAGGCAAAGCCGGCAAATTAATTGAGTTCTTTTATGCAAAGTGCAAGAGATTATTTTCATTGCATTTCTCCCGACTTCATTAAAAAGAACAAAAGCCCATGGGCTTTTTTTTTTTAAGGTGCTGTTGAACATTTCCGAGGTAACGTTTTATATATGAAGACTAATATATTACCAACCCCAGCACTTAACAACAATGGAAGCAGACAGGATCCCCAGGGGAGCATTAATCTGGACACCAAAAGGGAAGAAAAATGTAACAGCTGAAGACATCCTGACAACAAGCAGTTTAGACACACACAATCCACAGGTCAAGTGGGAACAAGCACAAGGAAACTAAACTTTTAGAGAAGATCCTGCACATCCACCATCAGACTCTGAGAAGAACTGAAACAAAATTGTTCAATTAATCATCCTAAATGCTGAGCACCTCAGATGTGGGAGCCTCATTTTAAACACTGAAATGAAGCTTAAGGGCTACTAAGCACCTATAGTCTGTAACTGAAATTACTCCAGTCAGTGTTCAGCCCTTGAACATCAGCTCTGAGCTGACAGTGTGATGTGCAAGACAGAAATCCACCTGGAGCAAGAGCTTATAACTTCCAGTAAAAACAAAGACAACAAAGAAACTGATGTGTTTTGCCAAAAGAGAGATATGCGAAAGTTTTGACTTAGTTATTGAGGTTTTTTTAAACAGAAACAGACAAGCTTTTGCAAATTGCTTCTCTTGTTCAGATTTCAGGGTCTGTTTTGCAGCCCCTTCCACATTTTCAGCAACCTTCCTTGGGGCTAAAAGCATTGCAGGGAGCCAGGGACAGCAATACCTCCTTTCTTCCCTGCAGATTTCAAGTTGTCACACTAAAACAACAGCATCTCACCATTCCTTGGGAATTACACATCCCTTTTCCTATGACACCTGCCACTACCTGAGAAGCAAATGCCAAAAGTCTTGACACCGAGGAAAACTTGGGATTTTCTGCATGATCAGACAGGTGACATTACTGATTTCACCAGCAATTCCCTAAGCACAGTCTGCAGAAGAGCAGACAGAAAAGGTGCATTTTATGGATCAGCAGGAGACTGAAACAACCCAGGCTGTGCTCTGAGAATAAAGTGAGCACTCAGGTACTGCAGGGAGAGAGGATAATCAAGAGGAAGAAATGTCCAGGAGCAGAAGAACAAGGTTAAGGGCAAGTGTGAAAGCACAAAAGGAATAGAAAGCTGGGAGCTCTGGGGGAGCAGGAGAGAGAAGACCTTTCATGCTGGAAGCATGTCCTCCCACAGCACAATTCCTGTCCCAGGAGGTGACCATCCCCACCCTGGGCAGGAGGCCAGAAACACCTGAACCCCCCTGAGCGGTGGCTGGAAGGAATGTGAAAAAGCAGAGCAGTATTTTGTGCCCCTGGAAAAGCAGAGCAGGATTTTGTGTCCCTGAAAAAGCAGAGCAGGATTTCGTGCCTGTGCAATGACACAAGTGCCTCCACCCCTTCATTTGGAAGGACACTTCCAATTAACTGAAACTTGGGATCACAAAAGCCAGTGGCCCAAACAGGTCAAGTCTCAGCCTTTGGATCAAAGCTTTCTGCTGGGTGGGAGATTCGGCCACGTCTGACTCTGTGTGGTCACACATCACCCCCAGCCAGCAAGGGCCACACAGAGGACAGACACTAACTACAGCACGCAGCAGGAGATGCCTTCTCAACCCTAAATTCAACACATCATCCCTAGATACAGACCCATGGCCACGTTAATCATTCCCCAGCACACCTCCAGGCCCTGCTTTGGTTGACTCAAAGTCATGCCAGATAATCCAGGGAGAGCCATGCATGGCCCTGTCATACCCTGGTTCAGGCCTCTTCATGAGGCCATGGCACCTGAGGAAATCACATTAAAACCCAAATGTCTACAGCCCCATTGCACTGACCCCCAGCCTTGCTTTACTTCCAGTGGGATACCCATGGGGTTTCTCTCTGAGAGGTCCTGTCACAGCAGGAGGAGGAACTCTAAAGGTTGTGCACACAGGTCCCCAGGCAGCAGGACAGAAGGCTGCTGGCTCTGCAAGCCCCTGAGCATGGCAAAGCATGGGAGAACCCCCCAGATGGCCTCTACACTCTTCTTGGGCAGCTTCTGGAAATCTGGATGCTCTAAACACACGCTGGAAACACAGCATGTGGGATCACAGAATCACAGAACAGTCTGGGTCACAAGGGGACCTTGATGATCATCCAGCTCCAAACCCCCATGGACAGGGACACCTGCCACTGGACCAGGTTGCTCAGAGCCCCATCCAGCCCGGGATGCAAGGCTCTGCTGCTCTGGGCTGCCCCAAGTCCCCACTCTCAACCCTGGGGCAGGTAAGTGTGACCTGCCAGTGCTTGGTGACGTGGGAGCCCATGACCCTGCCAGCTTCACCCTGTGAGGCCGACTAGAAAAACCCAACCAGCTCCTCGTTGCCAGAGATTTGGGAGTAACTCTGCCTTCGAGAGCCCTCCATATCTCGGGTTTGGAAAACAACCAACCCTCCCTCCAGCACCACCCAGATAAGGCTCAGCAGCACGGGGCTGTGCCGGTGACACAGCTGCACCCACAGAGGATGTGTCGTGTCCCCGCACAGCCCCGCAGCCCTCCGGCCACCAAACCAGCCCTGGGGGCGCCCCTCGGGGAGCACGGGAGGGCTCCCACTGGCCGGGAGAACGATGCTGCGCTGGTCCCATCGTGCTTGCCGGCCCCGCAGCCAGCCCCGCGCAGAGCCAGGATGCCCGGGAAGCCCGGCACCGGCCGGGATGCGCTCCCAGCGCTCGGGGCAGCTCCGCCCGGTGTCCCGGGAAGGCAGCGCGGGATGCACGCGTGGGGCTCTCACCGTAGATCATGGCCAGCCCGGTCTCGTGGAGGAAGCGAGCGCGGCGGTGCTTGAAGAGCCAGATGGTGAGGATGGTGAGGGTGAGCAGCAGGATGAAAACGAGCAGGTTGGCGCTGTCCTGGCGGTGACTCTCCTCCGCCGCCTTCTCGGACACGATCTCCTCCT
>NW_005054456.1:1331274-1332100 GCF_000277835.1 Geospiza fortis
GAACAGCGGGGAAGGGGCGAGGGCGGCGCTGGGAGCTCCTGAGGCGGGGTTCGGGAGGGAGCGGGGAGCCGGGGCTGCCGTGAGCCCTGGGGAGGCTGGGATGAGTTCCAGGGAACGGGATGTGAGAAGGGGGAAGGCGATCAGAGCTCAAAGGGGTTTGCAAGAGGGAAGGGAAATCCCCAAATAGGTTTGTTGCAGGGTGTTGTTTGTGCGTGGGAGGGATGTCCTGCAGGACACACCCCGGCTCATGGGGACACGGGGTCCGGGAGGATCCTGGTCGTGCCTTCACACCGTGCCCAGGCGTGTGTTTGGTGCCAAGAGCCGCCGTCAGCCCCGAAGTGGAGTCAGGGTAAACTTCCCACCTTTTTAACCAAGAAATAGTGGAGGAATGCGTGGAGCCAGTGGGTCAAGGGTTTTAATAAATGCCAGTGATCAACTTAAAGGTGATTTGTAGGAAATGTCCTCAAAGAATTGCCTTTGTGCCTTGGGGGCATGGAAGACCCAGGATGCTTGGCTGTGTGTGACCCTGGTGTTTCCTTGCTTTGCCCCAAGCCTGGCTCGGCCAGGGCCGTTCCTCCTGCACGTGTTGTGTGCATCCCGTTCGCCCCGTTTTTGCTTGCACCGGTTTCTCAAGCTTTGAGGTTAAACACGTGGAAAGTGGGAGTTAACTCGGGTACCTGCACTCTGCTTTCGGCTGGAAGGGATCAGGTGGAGGGAAGGGGCCTGTTCGAGGGGTCGATGGGCCCCTTCTCTCGGGATCCACCCACCCCCTGGCAATTTATCAATGGCCCCACGTGGGAAAGCGGCGGCCTGGCCCCGCCCCCTG
>NW_005054456.1:1332625-1340960 GCF_000277835.1 Geospiza fortis
CGCGCTCCGGAGCAGCGGCACCGGGGGCGGCCCGGGGAGGGTCAGGCTGCCCCGTGGCTCTGCAGCCGTTTCTCTGGGGGTTCGCGTTGCCGGGCTGTTTGTTTGCATGCACGGAGTGTTTGATGCGTGCCTGTGTTTCTGTTTTGTAGATCGTTCTTACATGAGGTTGACAGAAAAGGAAGACGAAACGTTGCCCATAGATGTAAGTTTCTGCAGTGTGTGAAAGGTGTAACTGTGCGGTGGTTTAGTCTCTCAGTTGCTCCCTCTTAATGTGCTAGGCAAGCATAAAGGATGAAGTAGTTTTTAAGCTGCACTTTCAGTGGAGCTCCCACTGTCAAATAGAATCATGCCTTTCGTCCCAACTTCCTGAGTGTGTTGTAGTTGTCAGTGAAACCAAGCCCCAGACCCAGACCTCCCTCTCTTTAGAACTACCCTGGAGCATCTTGTCCAGGATTCCCTGGATGTAGCTCAGAGAGCATTTGCATCCATCACCTCCTTTGCAGCATAAACATCCTGCACCCTGTGGCTCTGGGTGGCTGACCCGTGTTTATCCAGTGTGGCTGTTTGATCCCAGCACAACCTGCTTCAGGAAGGGGGCTTTTATTTGCTTTATTTGCTTGCTTTTCAAATTTCCACTTCAGTTATCTGTTCCCTCTCTGCTTAATCAGAAGGGCAGGGAGATCAGGTGCCCAGGAGAGCCAGGCACGTGTTCCTGGCAGGAATTTGGGTCCTGGAGAGCACAGAACACAGGGTTTGGTCTCAGGCTCCTGCTGAGGAGCCCTGTCAGTCAATTCACTTGGTGCAACCCAGACCTGTGCAGGGGCAGCTGGAGCTCTGCTCTGCAAATAGGAGAGAGTTTTAATTCTCTCGTGCCTCAGTTTCCCCACTGCTGGATTGCTCACATCTGTTTGCTGTCACTGGATGAAAAGCAGCAGAGATCCTGTGTGAAAGCTGAGGTTTTTTGGAAAATGTGCAGAACAGCTGGTGATGTGTGTGTTGCACTGTGCTCCCTCTGTTGCAGATAGTCCTGCAGACTTTGCTGGCCTTTGCAGTCACCTGCTATGGGATAGCACATATTGCAGGAGAGTTTAAAGACATGGATGCCACTTCAGAACTCAAAAATAAGTATGTTTTATTTCTTCTTTTTGTACACACCGGTATCTGCTTCTCTGTACAAACTGAAATCACTCATCTCTAGCTCAGCCCTTCAGTGCCTGCTGTAGGCAGTGACCCCAGGGGAACAGCCACATTTGCAGAAGCCAACAGTGTCTTGAGTTTTAGGGAGAGTTAGGTAACAGGCAGAAATCAAATAAACTTCTTGCTTTTCCTCATGTGAAATCCTGCTGTGCAGACTTGGTAGAGGAATGAAATGTGCAGTTGGGAAGTAGAGCTCAGGAATCACCACCTGCTGTCATGAGATGGTCTCAGACTGCAAGTCTGAGTCACTGGAGTCTCACACAGTATATTCAAGACAGGACATCTGAAAGACTTTAAGAAAATAAGGGATTTGGGGCCAAGATGCAGGACTGAAAGACTTGAAGAAAATAAGGGATTTGGGGCCAAGATTTTGAAGAGGATAGTTGGTTAGAGCATGCCAATGTCATAGGTTCAGCTGCTTTATGAGCCATTCAGTTCAGAGTTGGACTCAATGATCCTTGTGGGTCCCTTCAAATCAGAATATTCTGCAATTTTGACAGGAAATTGGATGAGCAGACATTGCCTCTCAGGCCATTTCCAAAACCACAGGGGAGTATGGGAAGTGAAAAAGTCACATAATTGTATTTCAGAGTGTTCACCTAAAGCCTTTAGCATGAGGCCTCCAGGGGGATGGAAAGCTGAGCATCATCAGGGTGGTGACACAAGTGACATCTGAACAAAGGCTGGCACGTGGTGTGTCTGCAGCAGCACCCACAGGCTGCCCCTGGGCTCCAGAGAGGAAGGGGAGGTTTGTCACGTGGAGATCTTGTGGGCTTTTTCACAACTGTGTATTTCCTCATTGGTTTAGTTTAGGAAACTTAAAAGCAAGCAAGAGTTTGGATTGAAAACTTGTATTTTTGTGTCTAAAGTCAATAGGCCCCAGACAGCCTGCTCTAAACTCCCTGCTCTGAGAGAGTATTAACCTTGGCTTTTTGCATTTATTTTGAAGGACATTTGACACATTAAGGAACCATCCATCTTTTTATGTATTTAATCATCGTGGTAGAGTGTTGTTCCAGTCCCCAGACACAGTGAATTCTTCTTCAAACCAAGATGCTTTGTCATCCAGCTCGGCACTGAAATTTCGAAAACTTGAACCTCTGCGCCGCTAAGACTTTTACAGATGATACCAATAACCCAGGACACTGAGATGTAATATTCAAGTCGGGGATGTAAACACTTTTTTTAATTTCTGGAGCAGTATTTATATTGATCTTCCAGACTTTATAAAATATATATATATAAATATATATATATAAACTAATGACCTTCTTTGTACACTGTTAATGAGAATGACTGAATTGTGGATTGGCAATGCAGTGTAAATTCTACAGTTATGCTGTGAAACACATCTTCAAAGTTTCAGATATTAAAACGAGTTGCAGCTAACTTAACTTCAGTTAAAACAAAAAGCAAGCTAGTTTTTCCTGCAATTAATGTTCTTTGACAGGAAGGAATGTTTGAGTGTATTTATTTTCTCAGTTTGCTTGCACTACAGTCTATGGATCCCCTCAGAAATGCTGTGTGCACTGCATCGCTGAACAGCAGGAAAAGGGGCAGCACCTGATCCTAGAATGCCTGTGGGACACCAGCACAGTGTGGCAGGGGAACTCAAAGAGATTGCTTTCATTTTTAATTTTTTTACAATGCTGAAAAACAGTTGTGTGAAGGGTTATTCTTTTTTTCCTGGTTTTTCACTACCACGTTATTTCCTCGTTGCCCTCCTTTGTTTCATGTGAGTTGCCCCAGGCTGCCTGGGCTGTGGCTGTGATTGGTGCTGGTGTGGGGAGCTAGCTCAGCTCATCTGCCACACTCCACGTTCTCCAGCTGTGAACTGGGGAATGCTGAACGTTGTGTACGTGCTGAACGTGGCACTGGCACCAGGTACAACCTCCAAGTCGTCTTCATATTTAAGTATCAGTAAGAACTGTCCAGGGGTAGGGTCCAGCAGCTTGCTCTGTTTGCTGGCACTAATCCAGGACAGCCACCCCTTTTCTGCCAACAGAGCCTTCCACCTTGATTTTTCCAGCTGAGCCTCTCGTTGGTTTAATATTACTGTCTTGATTTCATGTATTAGAACTGATCAACTGTCCTTAACTCTTACTTATGTCTAAATTCTTATCCCCCCTCAGGGGCTGAATCAATGCTAAAATCTCTCTTGCTCTGGCTTTTCACCTCCCTGATGCAGCAGAGGGAGGGTAGGTTGAGGTACTGGTGGGGCCAGCAAGAATTTGGCCTGGTTGGAGGATGTTTCACTGACACAGTGGAAACTCAGCCTTTTGTCCTGGCATCTGTTGAGTTCTGTTTGGTTTTTTTTTAACTGTTAAGAACTGTCAAAGGCAAAAAGCTTGGCAAAAATACTGTGTAAACCCAAGTCTCTTTTTCTAGCTCTGCCCGTCCTATGGAGTGGGTGCCCCAGTGCTCGAGCAATATCCATGGCTGCTGCTCTACAATCACTCTAAAGCATCTGGGTTTGATTAGAAAGGGTTATTCTGCCAGCTGAAAGCATCTGAGCTGCAGGATGAGTTCGTAAAGTGTCCTGGTTCCCCTCTTGCTGGTGTCAGCACCAAAGGCCTCGGAAATAGTATTGGGTCATCCCTCCACTGCAGACAGAGCTGTTCCCTTGGGGAGCAGGGCTGGCTCAGAGGGGAGGCTGAACAAGGGCAGCTGACCTCGTGGGGCAGAGGAGAGGCAGAATTAGCAGAGGGAGGGAGAAGCACAGCAGAGCTCAGTAAGCACTGTCACAGACGGGTTCTGCAGCTGTGGTTGCACTGAGCCCTTTGCAGAGGGCCTTAGAGCAGAGCTGCTCACACAAAACATCTGAGAAGCCTCATTTGTGCTGCTGGAAGGCTACAGGACCTGCCTGAGGTGTGAGGTGCTGCTGGGACAGGGAGGTGGAGAACATCACCTGCTGCTCAGAGCAGGTCCTGCTGGGAGCACCCTGGGGCTGCCTCAGGGCCCTTCTGGTGAGGAGTAGCCTCACTCTGCAGCAGAAGCAGTTCTATCACAAAGCTGTACAAATTATTTTTTCTTATTGATCTCACAATGTCAAATAAAAATTGATATCCTTAAAGTGTGTGTTTGTTTGTTTGTTTATTTCTGACCATCCTGCAGCCTGCTGCAGCAAATCCCTAGTGAAAGACTATTTAAAAGTGGCTGCCCAGCACTGACATGAAGTGATTGCCTTAATTATGGCAGCTCTGTGTGAGAGTGCTGTCTGGCCTGGTGTTCATTACTGGGAGATAAGATCAGAAGGGGGGATCAATATAGCTGCAAGTAGCTGAGTAAAACACTGAGGAGGGAAATATTACCAGCCTGGGGATCTGCTTGCCTTTGAGGCTCCTCATCATCCTCTCTGGCAGAGCTGACATTTTCTGTCTTCAGTTTAACCACAGTAAAGGCTTTTCTACCATGTGCTAATCTACCCCTGCCAGCCCACAGGGACAGGCTCCTGCAAGGTCTGGTGTTGCAACAGTCACTGGGGGAAACACTCGGGCTGCTCCCAGGGCTGGTGATAGTTAAAATCCTGGACTTGAGCAAGATCACTTTTCACTCCTTGCTCTGCTTTTCCACTGGGGGAGGTTGAAAAGTTAGCAAAGCACTGGAGGAGTTTGCTCAACTACAACATCCATCAGGATTGCACCAGAGAGAGCAGCAGACTCACCCTTCATCTGCTTTCTGTGCTGCTGCAGTTCTGCATCCAGCACAGCACACAAAGGGAAAACACCAATGAAACTGTTTGGGGAAGGGGCACCTAACCAGCTCCCAAAGCCACCTCGTGCTTACCTTGCAGCATGGGCTTCTTCACAGATGGGCTTCTCTTCTTCAAAAGCAAAGCAAGAGTCGAGCCAAGAGTTTCTTGAATTAGACTGGAGAGTTTCCAGCCTCGCCCAATGCACATTTACAGCCGTCACATCTTGAATTGCTTTGGCTACAAGCCCTGATATTTCTACTACATTAAATAGTAAAATAAAAAATATGTGCTGGTAATTTCCATTCATTGCTGAAGTAGCAGCTTTAATCTGCATTAATTTTGTTGGGTTTTTGAACTACTGCAGTGAGAGCTCAGTGGGGAATTGCTAAGGAGGGCAAGAGTCATTTACACCCTTGCAGGTGGGGGCATGGGGACCACAGTTTGTGTTGGAGATTGGTCACTCGTGCAGCCCTTCCATGTGAGGCTGGAATGGGAGTGCAGCTGGCAGAAGCACTTACTCTAGAGGTCAGTGAGGGCTGAAATGCAGCACCATGTGTGGAAATCCCCCTGGTCACACATCTGATGTGTCCCCTCTGTGTGTCCCAGACAGAGCCATCGCTGCAGTCTGCTCCATGTCCCCACTGCTGCCCAAAGTGGAGCACAGCTTTCTCAGGAAAGCTGGCAGCTCGTGGCCCCTTCCAGGTGCTCTGGAGCACCCACAGTCCCCCTTGCTGAAGAAAGCAGGGAATGACTATTACTTTCTAACCCTAAAATGATTTTTCACTTCCTTATCACTCGTTTCCCACGGTTCAGGTTCTCTCACACTTCACCACACTGCAGCAGATCTGCCCTTCTCCATCTCTGACACCTTCACAAGGACACGACTGTGGGGACATCCTCCAGCTGGATACAGCCCCCCACCAAGGGTGGCACCATTTCTGCTCCCTTTTGCCACCTGCACTAACAGCAGTTTTCCACCAGACAATTTGGGAAGGCTGTGGCTCACCCCAGAGCATCCAGGGACACGGTGTTGCCCCCAGGCTCCCAGTGGGAAGCCCCCAGCCAGGCAGGGAAGCTGCAGCTCTGCACTTCCCTGCTGTCCCAGCCATGCTGTGCCAGACTGGCAGGCTGCCTGCAGAGGGGAAGGGCAAAGCAAGGCTATTTTGAATGTTAAACAAGCAGAAAAGACTTTGGTACCAGCTTTCCACAGCCAGAACTAACAGCAAAGGCAAAACACTCCTTGGATTTGGCCTTGAGGTTCACCTTGAAGCCATAATCACCAGGGGCAGAACCCTGGCGGAAATAAATCTGATATTCCAGCAGGTAAAAGCCTTTTAATCAACCCTAGCTTGGTCTCAGTGACACAATGCCATTTCCAAACACTTTGGACTGCGACGAAAGCTACATCCTTAAAATGGCAGCTAATTAATTTTCCTGTCCTGCTAACTTAATCCTTTTTCCAGCCAAGAAAGGCAAATGGGAGTTCACAGAGCAGCGAGGCAGCCGGGAGTCTGGCAGTGTGAGCAGGAACACAAGCCCCAGGGCTCCTTGGCAGGGACCCAGGCTGTGTGGTGTCACAGCTTCCCAGGCCATTTTAATGGGTAGGGAGATGGAAAAAAAAATAAATAAAAGGTGACATTTGGATTATCAATGGCTCACCCTATGCCAGTGGTCCTGGGGAACCCACAGCCCCCCCCACAGAGAGATGTGGATGTTTATTCCCAGTTCATACCCCAGTGCTGCCACGCAGAGCACCCAGCACTGGCAGTGCCCTCCCTGCCCAGACTGGTGCTGGCTGAACCAGTTTCCCCAGGATCTGCCTGAAGCAGGCTGTGCTGCAGGGGCCCTTCACTTTGCATTTCAGAAAAAAAAATAATAGAAGGGAAGAAAATATTCCCCTCTTTCCCCATGGTATTTCTGCTGTGTATTTTAGAGCAGTTCAGTACCAGCCACAAAAGGCCAGTGCTGATGTCCCCAGAGCCACAGGCTGCTCCAGAATCCCTTGTCCCTGCCCCAGGAGGTCTCTGCTCCAGTGCAGGATGCAGGAGGAGCATCCTCTGTGCACAGCAAAGGCTGGAGCAGAAGTGCACAAAACAGAACGCAGCCCAGAGCAGTTTTGGAGCAGCCAGTTTGGCAGGCAGTCCAAAGAGGGACTCCACTCCTGCTCCCCACATGCACACCAGGCTGTCACTCCCTGGGCCATTACTGAAGCCTCCAAGGCACCCAAAGGCCTGGGTGAGCCCCCAGTGAGGCACCACCTCCCCAGCACAATGCAACGCACACGGAGGGGAGAGAAGGGGTCAGATAATGCCCCCTCCTTGCCCAAGGCCACCATGCTGCTCTACAGCCTCCTGACACACACAGATCCCTGCTGAGGGACCTTGGAGATGGTGGCACCATTTCGAAGTCACCACCACCACTCTGAAACTGGAGCCAGCTGCTCCTCCCATCCCTGTTTAAATACAGCAGCTTCAGATCACAAAGGGAAATCCACAGGAGAGTGAGCCCCATGTTCATCTCCTATGGGAGGGACCCACATATCCCACAGGATGCACCAGGGCTGGTTAAAAACCCTGCTCTGCTGGTGGCCAAGCATGGCCATGGCCACGCTGCTGCCTTGGGCTGTCCTGGGCTGGCAGGGAAGACAAACAACCATGGGAACAGCCTGAGCTGTCTCCCAGCATGGGGGCAGTGGGCCTGAGTCCCAAGGCACTTTCTTCTCTGCCTTTGCTTCTTGTGCTCAAGCAGCAGCTGCAGAGCTTGAAGGGGCAGACCTGAAGCTCAAGCCCACCACACTCCAGGAGCAGAGCAATGGGATCCTCCACAGAGATGAAGTGCAAGTCAAAACAGGAGCAGTGAAATAAGAAGTAAGTCAGGACAGATGAGCTCCAGACAGAGCAGAGCACTCCATCAGCACAAAACCCCCTTGCAGGGCCCCACGCCAGCCTCACACTGAGCACAGCACCAACCCCGCAAACTCAGCACTGCTCAGTCCCTCAATTCTCCCACCTCATGCCTGAACATAACAGGGACAGGTTTTCAACCTCTGTCTGCTTTCCTATCATAGCAAGAGCTGCCCCTTTCATCTCCTTACCTTCACATCCCCTTCTCCCTACAACAGTGGGTACACCAGGTCCAGGGGTGCAAGGCATACCCTGGGAAGGAGGGCCTGTTGTATCTACATTTGCAGGAATTCACCTCTGGCCACCTGGAATTCAGACAAAAAAACAGCTTTGAGCTGCCCCATGAGGTCAGAGCCTCCTCAGGGTCCTGATGTGTGAAGAAAAGCCACCACCATCACTCATCCTATTATCCAGCAACCATTTCCCACCACAGCCGGGGCCGTGACTCACCAGAGCTGCCTTTCCTGCGGGAATTCACAGCCAGTTCCCAGGAGTCGCTGTGACCCCGTTTCACCTGCTGGAAGCCGCAGGCGCGGGCCGC
>NW_005054456.1:1340970-1385752 GCF_000277835.1 Geospiza fortis
TCCTGCGGGAGGGTTTGATGGATGGGATACGCTTAAAACAGCCTCTTCCAGAGCTCCCGAGTCCCCCACCGTCTCCTTTTCCACTAATGATCATTTTGGAGAGCAGTTCCTAAGTTCTGTGTGTGCAGAGGGAGGAGCCCTGAACCCAGGGATGCCAGTGGAATTTCAAAATGTGCCTTCACTGAGCTGGGAAAGGAAAGGTGCTGGAGCAGCTCAGGTCAGAATCCAAACTAAAAAAGAGGCAGCACCACCACAAGTGCCAAAAGGCTTGGGCAGCTTCTCTGCAGTCCTCCTACCTTCCTTTCCAAGCTCCTGCTTTTTTCCAGCCCCAGAAGCACACTTCCAGCCAAAAGGCACCCACTGCAGCCACCTCTGTGTGGAAGCAGCAGGGAGCCTGCCCTGCCTCCACCTCATGCTGCTCCCATGCCAGACCCAGCTAGCAGGTGGGAGAGCACAGGGAAAAAGGAGCCCACTGACATGTACAAGAGCCCAGCAGGCAGTGTGCTGGTTTGTGGTAGGATTGTCCACACCAGGGAAATAATTCAAGTGTGCAAGACCAAATTAGGGCACAGATTTTATAATCATCTTTGTTAGTGACACACTATATGACCTTGGGTAAGTCCCTCCATCCGTCTTTAAAGGCACTCTCAGAGAGCCACAAGACTTTAATTAGCAGCCCTAAAAGTGCTCTAGATAGCTTGTCTCTCTTCCAAAATAACCAACTGCAGATGAATTGGAACAATCTTATTTTCAAATTCTGCAAGCAACTGGGATCCAGGCTGCTCTCAGATCAGTCACTTCAACAACATAATCAAAGTTAAATGTGCCAGCTGTGCATGAAGGGTTTTAATATGCTGTGCAGACTGGAAAACAGCTCAAAGAATCAATGTTATTTTTCCATGGCTGGGATGTCACTGTCGAACAGCTGCATTATAATCATCTGCAATCAGCAAAATGCCTTTTTTTTTAATCACTTTCTAGTCTTGGGGAACAGGGCTCATTTTTATTTCTGTCCTACTTAGGAAAGCACCCCTGATCCCTGAGACACCCAGTGCCAGGGGATCAGGCAGCCACTAGAGCAGCGTGCCCTGACCAGACCTGTGGCTGCTCAAACCCCAACTACCCCAACAGCCTCCTCAGCTCTCAAAGCTGTGCCCAGACAGGAACTGCTCACACTGCTACCACCACCTCAAGGAACAGCAAGTACATTTCCACAAACCCAACAAAAATCAGCTCCATTTGCCTACTGCCACTGATCCAAGACCTGGGATGCTTCCAGAGCAGTCCCTGACCTGTGGAAAACCTGAGCACAGCCCAGCATCCTTCTCTGCAAGGGCCACCTCTGCACAAACTCACGGGTCACAGCTGCAAGATGAAGCAAGGGGTGTCTCCCAACTCCATCCTTTGCAAAACCTCTCTGATATATTCTACATATTAAATATTTACAAATACAATTTAACACTTAAATATACCCCTACTCTGGAATAAATGACAAGAAACAGGCTGACCATGCAAGAAGAGCTTTGCCCTAACAACTACCAAAATGCTTCAAAACCCACACCTCCTGTTCAGCATCCTGCAGGGCTCTGCTCTAAGTACTTTGTAAATGAGCACACACCATGGGGATCATTCCCAAAAAGCTCTGTCCCTCCTACCAGCTGCTCAGCAGTGGCAAGTGGAGCACTGGGATTCAGCAAATTGCCAGAGGTGTCCAATATTTGAAGGGACATTATGCAAGACTGTTTGCATTAGAGGAGTGACAGTGATGGAGATGACAGCAAGCATGTACAAGTGCCAAGGATCCAGCTACTTCCACAGCAGCTGGACATGATCCAGGACTAGGAAACAGCCATCAAATTCCCACTGCAGATGTAAAGATAAAACTTCCCCAAGCTCTCAAAAACATCACATCTCCAGCAAAAATCTCATCTGAGGTTTCCATTCCAACACCTTTCCCAGGCCAAACTATTCTTCTGGACTTCAATATAAATTGTTTGAGAGTTTCATCCCAAGCTAAAAATCTGAAGAAATATGCAGCTGCTTTGAGCACTCCCCAGCTCCTGGTGAAGGGCAATTTTCCTTACATGGCACCAGCAGTCCCCATTCCTGGCAAAGCTGTGTGGGTGAAGGCATGTGCAGCTCAGTTCTTCCACTGCCTATGGAAACATGCTCCAGCATTTACCACAAGGCTGTACAAGTCTGTACAACAATTTAACTCCTTCCTTGGCACATCCATCCTCTGAACTCTGAGTAATCAGCTGCTCAAGGCATCAGATCTGTGCTCCCAGCCTCAAAAAGCATTTTGTGCACTTTTAAAATGAAGGTTCTGACATGGAAGAGGTGAAGCTGAACCACCTCCCACAGCACACAAGCAGCACTTGCCTTTTCCACCAACTCTTCCCACACCCCCTGTCTGCATTTCCAGCTCCATGGACAACCACAGGGCTCCCCTGCCACACTGCTTTAGCCACTACCAAGAAACAACACCACATCACAGACCGAGACAAGAAAAACACCAATGCCAAAGCCAAGCCAACAGTCTTTCAGTGATGAAACAACAAGCCAGGATGCAGATCAACTGAATGGATAACTTCAGGAAAGTTCAGCATTTTTTGTTATGTCTTCCTTGAAATGATCTCAAGATTCAGATTTAGAATACAGCTTAACAACTCCTGCAGGCCAGGTTTTTGCTAAATCCCAAGGCATTCTTCTCCAGTTTCTTCCTTTTCCACTTAGGATAGACTTCAACTTGTTTTTGCAGACCTGCAAGCAGCAGCTCCTTTTAATTCCAGTGACTAACATCCTTCCTCCAGATCTCTGCCAAACCTTCTGTCTGCCAGATCTGAAGTATCTTCGGCCTTGTTTTCTGCTTAACTAGGTTGCACATTCTCAAGACAAGCACTCTCAAGTCCATTTGCTAAAGGTGTGATGTTGCCATGTTGCTGGTATGAAACACTGTAATTGAGCTTTACAGGTTTTTTTTAACCGTTTGTTCCTGTTAGGTAATGCATTTCTTGTATTTTTCCATCAGAAGTTTCTGAGTAGATACTAAAGAACAGACCAAAAGAAATGAAACTCAACAGCATATGCTGCTGCCATTTCAGCCAGGCAGTTTAGAGGAAGAACCAAGAGAAAATTACCAGATGGAAAAAAAAAAAACCAAAAAATAGGTTTGAGGGGGTTTTTTTACAGTTTTCTGCAAAGGGAGACATAAAATTGCTTGACCACAGCACAGTCAAGCACAGCACAGTAAGAGCCTCTGCTGTTTTGGAAGATGACAATCACTCTCTGATGCTGGTTAAACCCGGGCAAGAACAGACATAAATAAAATAAATGCACTGCACCCCCAAAGTGGGAACAGCAGCACCCAACAGACACCTGCCACAGTGATCAGCCTGGGAGCTGCAGGGCTTAGGAGGAAAAACCCTTGATGTCTACAGGGGAAAAAATAAAGGTAACACATACTGAGGAGGCCTAGTTAAGAGAGGGTCAGAAAACTCTCAGATGCAGCAGAACTCACACAGGTATCCAGGCTCCAAAGTACCTCACAACCCTTCCAACCCAAGGAAGGCAAGCGCTAAATTTGTTAACTCAGATTGTTGAACAGTGCTCCTTACAGGAAACATAGAGCCACGTTTCTTCCCTACATCCCAACGTTCAACTGTGCCACATTATTTCAACCTTACATAAACAAGGGCTCAAACATGTAAGTTTAAGCAAAGTACGAATGGAATGGCTTCCAATTCCAGGATGCATCAGTGGAGCCATCCTCTCTCCTGAGCCCTTGCTGAGGGACACTCGTGCTGTGAGAGGCTCAGCTGTCACCCAGGTTACAGCCCTGGTGACACAGCTCGTGCTGCTGGGCTGTGCTCTGTCCCAGGAAAGGCAAGGCCTGACACCAGCATGGCTCTCCTGGCTGTCCCTGGAGTGCCAGCACAGCTTGGGACTGTGTTTGTCCAAGGCACGTCCCACCCACATCCAGCACTGGGGTCTGGCTCACAAGAAATTATCTCCTTTAAGAATCTTCTTAAACCAGTTGTGCTGCTTCCTAAATGAGCCATTTCCATGTGGAATTCAGGGCTGTGTGTGCTCTCATCAACTGCTGTTGCTCCTTTTTCTTCATCTCTCCACTGACAACCCCTGAGGACATCTTCCTTCCTTCCTTCTTATGAAGGTTCATGTCCAGTTCACTACATGGTTTCTGCTGCTCTAATATTCTAACTCAAATTCAATCTATTCAAATAAAATAATGGTGAGGTCAGGGAACATTCCCACTGCTTGCACTTGAATATTTTGTAGCTTCTGAGATGCAAGATTCCAAAGGAGTGCATGGAAGTTACCAGCTCCCTGCAGCTGATTTGGCAGCCAACTGCATCCCACCAAAAGAGCAGAGTTACACACTGCAAAGGTCACTGGTGAAAAATATGGCCCCTGCTCAGACACACAATGATCAAGTGAGTGTCTCTGGAATCAGTGATGAAAACTAAAACAGCCATTAACTATTAGGAAGAATGCTGTCTCCTCTTATCACCTACTATTTCAAGAATAGCACACTACAGGCAACTTGATGCATTTAACCAGGCTGTTTTACAACGAGGTATGCACAGTATATCTGACCCTCTGTAAATAAAATCCCTTACAAGAGTCCAACACTTGGCATGGGATGTCCATCACAGTGACAAACAGCTGCCATATGAAATCTGAAGGAGTAAATGCTCCTTTGTATCATTTCAAGGTATTTGTGGGTTTTGAAATAAATATTCAATTTTATTCATCTGCACAGATGAATAAAAGTAACTTCTAAGAATCAGGGCACATTTTAGTATGCCTTCTCCCATGTCACTTCATTCATATCCACTGTGACAGAGATTTGCTGCTGCTGTATTTCATTTCCTTCTTGAATTTCATTTCCTTCTTGGATTTCACTGGTGCCATTCCAATGGTCAAACTGCATCTTCCAAGGAAACCAAGGCCACTGCTTGAGAGCGGATGGAAAAGATGTCTCACAGGCTGGTTTGTACTAAAAATACCAGCAGGAACAGAGAAGTACAGGCTCATCAGGAGAATCTGTTTCCCTGCCTGGCCAGTCCACTGGAATCCCTGGGATATTTTCCATACTAGGCCAAGAGCACAAGTCAGCACAAGCACAACTTTAACCTGTCTTTTAAAGAAAGCTGTTAGAGGATCAGAGGAGGTTATGAGCAAACAACTGAAAATACACACTCGTCCCAAGAGCCACTTCATACTGGCACATTACTGGTACTGTACTGCTTTAGGGAGAAAAAAAAATTATATGCAGGTGGCTTCAGTCTTCTTTGTATGTCCTGTCATATATGGAATTGCCTTGGGACAAAATAGTTAAGAGGAACAGAGGAGAGGATACCAGCTCAGGTAACCAAGGGTTTGGTAAACTGGAACTTAGGGCCCTCAAAACTGAGTAAAAATGTGCACCCCAGAGGCCAAGCTGAGTGACACCTGGGCAGCTGCTCCAGGGTACAAACACATTCTGCAGCTAACACCACAAGCTGTGTTTGAGGATGTGAAAGACCACGTTCAGCTGGTTTTACAAAAATATCCTCAGTCTGCTGGTAACAGACAACTGGAGGAACTCAGTGCTGCCCGCTACAGACTCCTCAGATTAGCACTTCTTAAAAATTAATAAAATGGTTTATTTTATATATACATATGTTCCAAAAAATTTATACAGTTAAAATATCAAATTAGTGATCTGGTAACAATACTGTTCAAAATAATCTCTTTTGTATGAACATTAAAATACACGTTTTTAAAAGCGTTTCCTTTTAGTGCTTCCAAAGCACAGCGTGTGCCAAGGCCACCTGAAGAATCTCCGTCCTCCTCACAGGATGAAAGAGAACTGAAGTCGGGGACCTGGGAAGCCTCAGGTGCACTTTCATAATGTCTGCAGACAAAACAGAAGAGAGTCTGAGGTAGATTGTTTAGTGACCATCAGGTGGTAACAGTCACAGGGCTGTCTTTAGCTTTCATTAACACAATAGCAGTTTCTTTACTCTCAATCTACACTGAATCTCAAGTTTAAAGGCATGGCTAGCAGTTCTTGGGAACAAGACCCTCGTCTCTGTGGTGGCAACATGCAATTTTACCAGTGCAGGTGTTTCTGGGAGGGTTTTTTTGGGAACACACGGGCTCTCTCCACGATGCAGACAGTGTGTGCATTTGACAGTGCCCCATTTTAGTGCAACCTGCTGCCTATAGCACGTAAATGTCTAATGACAGCGTTCAAATGAGTAAATTCTCATCACCTGCAGGAGGGGCAGCAATGGTTATTTTCTTCCGCCTGTTGAGCAAAGAGCACCCTCCACAGGAAAAAGCCACACCTTTCATAGCAAATCCTTAAGGTTATAGCCCAGCTTCTGCCGAATCAGGCTCTTAAAGTTAAAGCTCCACTGCTTCTTCTCAGACTGTGACAGTAAAATCACTTGACTGCCGAGATGGTGAGGGCAGCAGCCTCGTCCTCTTCCACTCTTCTGTGGCACAGCAAACTCGTTCCTGGTCCGCACTGGTCTGGCTGGTTCATTATTATCTGCTGTTGACATGATTAACTCTGTTGGGTGGGCTGGTGAAATCTAGTTCCTCTAGTATTCTCTCTAAATGTTGTATTAAGACCCGTTTTTTAAACCTACAAAAGAGAGGGAGAGCAATATAAATTTCTTCTTCCAAAAATACAGTTGAACAACTCAAGAATGTTCAGCCATGACAAATCGTATTCCCAGAGGCTCTCTGTTTCCAGTAGGGAAGAGCTTGCTTTATTTCTGGCATTAGAATAGCTAGAAAATTTAATTTACTACATCTGCCCCTCCCCAACCCACTCGTATTTTGAGCTGGTCTTCAAGAACAACCTGTTATCTCCCTAATTCATATTTAAACTTTGATGTAATTTACTACATAAAAATGTAACAGTAGTTTGACCACTAAAACAATTATAATTTAAATATGTCAAAAGAGAAAATCAGAATACTAGCCCTGATAGTTTATTATTTACTACCATGATCTAAATTAATATTAAATTTGTGACTCTGAGTCATTTCTATCTATACAAACCTTGCTGCTTCCTTGATAGCAAATTCAATGAAATACTTCTGAATTTCCATAGGTCCTTGCACCTCCTCAAGAAGAGAAAATATTTTTTCATAATCTAAAAAAAAGATAAAAATTCAACCAAGTATTAAAAATGAATGTTGCAGATAAAATTGCAGAAAAGCTCAAGAGGCAAGAAGGAAAAACAAAGCTTAGTTTCATGTATCTCTGTATGATAAAACACAAGTAAGGCAAGAAAAACACCTGCACTAGCTTTAAGAGCATAACACAGGTGACAGAATAATTTAAAGTAATACTGATGATCTGGGAATTCAAATGTGGCACCAAAGATTAAGGTTCCCTTTAAAAAGCACCAGGTAGGAACATTTATCCTCAGCAAATGCAGGCTGGTAGAGAGAAGCCTCCTATTTCTGTGATCACAGTTAACACACACAGGGCCACCAAACCCTGATCTGGCCTGGAGCCATCGTTTCTGCAAGTACAGGTTGCCATTACATCTCTAGAAAGACAAATTATCATCCCTTAGTGTGAGCACAACACTGTCTCATTGGTACAAGGTAAGTATGTCCACTGCAAAAGAATAAACTGGACATATTAAATTGGAAACAAATTTAAAACCAGTATTGTTTCACTACTTCCCATAACTGACCCCTGTATGAATACATTTATGGTGCTGTGATCAAGAGTCTGCTCAGAGTGATGCAGCAAGCAGAGGGAGCATAAATGGTGAGACCTCTGAACAAATTACATATTCAAGTCACTACAATTTAGCTTCTTTCTCTGATGACTGCTTGAATTCTGCAGCAAGACAGGTGACTCACACTGAACAGTTTCACTCTGCATCACCATTTACTAGGCATGAATTTGGTATAAAATTGGATGAGCCCACTTTGCAGACTGTCACTTTTAGTCTTCAATTCTTAAGAGTTTGCAACTTTTAGTGTTTCATCACTAATTAGTCTCACAAAAAATTTTTTTGAAAGATCACTCTGCTATAAACTGTTACTATTCCCTTTCAAGCATATTCCAAGATGCACACCCTTAGAGAAATGCGCCTTTGCCCTGCAAAAGGGAGTTTTGATGGACACACAGCAACAAGTACACTTTGTGTACACAGGAGCAGTGCAGCCTAGGGCAGAGTATTCAGTCTCATTAGATCATTTGTAACAAAACCAAAACCTCTGAAAGGTGCTGCTTTTACAGGGCACCTCTTAGACCTGTTAACCTGTCTTCAAGGGCAAAGCAGGGTGACTTGGCACTCAACCTCCCAAGCACAAGTCTGAACCTCAACTCACCTGCCCAGCATTTCCTCCTTTTTTGCCCCTCCATTGCTCATTTATGAGCAACCAGAAATTACTCAAAATCTGAAGTTGTGTGTATATTGAAAATAGCTCCTTCCTTCCAGGAAAAGTCTTCTCTCTCACACCACATATAATATATACTACTAAAATAAAGAAACCCAAATAACTTACTTCTTCCAGGTTTGCGAACCTCTTTCATCACTTTAATTTTGATGTCAGCATTGCTTCCCTCCAACATGGTAGGTGTTATTTTAAAGGAATTTGGCACAGATTCAGAAGTAGACTCCATGGCCCGCTTTTGGTCATCTCCACTCACACTGTAACTCACAGGCCCTCGAACAAGTGCGTTGGTACCAGGTTTATGATCCAACCCATCTTCACTTAAACAATTGAATTCAACAGGCAAGGAGTCTAAGTCATTGGGTAACATCTCATCCTCTCCCACAGCAGCTGGAACCACCGGAGCCATTTGCACAGGTAAGCCATCAATTTGCTTCTCCATTGACTGACAATTTTCTGCTTTCTTCTCTCCATTGCCATCTTGGACAACATTGTTACTGGTATCTACAAGTGAAAAATACGTATCTTACTGGTGCATAAGTGCAGCATCAAATAACCAAACAGAAATAGCTCTGTATCCTTTTTGTCTGAAGTGCTATAGTGTGTAGCAATCTGACAGCACTGGACAATACTCCAACACTTTTATTCAGCTGTGGATGTGACCAAGGGAATACTTCTCCTTTGGACTGCTGCATGTCCTATCATTACTGCTGAGTCACCATGTTCTGTATTCTTAGTGCAATGTCATGACTCCCAAGTAAAACTCATGTCCTCCTTCTCTTCCCCAAACCCAGCTAACAGAGTTTTCTTCTGACTCCATTTGCTGCAATCAGTGGGTATGAAAATTCCTATTTGTGGGAAAGGAAACAACTGTATTTTAACTTTCCTTCTTCACCACAGAATACACAAAGAAAAACTAAAAGCCGATCTGAGATACCTTCTATCTCCAAACAGTTTGTTTTAATTTCAGATTTCATTGCTGTAGCAGCAACCTGTTCACCTAAGCCAACAAAAGAAACCCACTCCCACACAACAGCGACGCACGGACGCGCTGCCAGAACCTTTTCCCTTCCTCCCCAGATCCCCCCACTACCCGAGCTGCTGCACCCCAGCTCAGCATACCTTTACTTGCTGGGATCCCCTTGAGGCTCAGGTAGGAGGGGGAGCCAGGAGCAGGGGGTGGCCCCTTGCCCCCGACGTGGTTGGTGACGACGGGCGGTGCCTGCGGGCGCCGCAGCAGGGGGGACAGGCTGCGCCGCCGCTTCAGCGATGCCGGCGTGTTCGGCTCCCCGGGACGCTTGATCTTGTTCTGGGGCCCGGCCACAAACTCATCGGCCTCATCTATCATCATACCCTGAAAAGAAGTAATAATTTCAGTAGCAGTACAAAGCAGCAACTGTTTGACCAATCCACTGATGATTGAGTCCCTCTGTGTTCAGACTCAAGTGGCTTTCAGAACACTTGACAGCTCTCAGAACAGACACACCCACCGTAATCAGAGAGAGCCCAGTGCCACTCTGTAAAGCAGCACAATTCCATACACATTCCTCCTGGACCACATGGGAGACATCCCTCCTTTCCACAGCCTGCACAGGTTAGCAATGTATTGTTTTTGTGGGGGAGAAATTCTATGCACAAATGTTGTCATCTTATTGCAGGGGTTCCATACTGTTGTCTCCTTATCGCAAAAGTTTCACACCTTCTTGGTGTTTCTCCTGGGCAGCTCCTCAGAGCATTCACTCTTCTTCACAAAGCAGCCAATTGACTCCAGTTCCCCTCTCAACCAACCAACCCACTCATTTATAGCCCTCTTCTTCTCACTGGTTACAGCTGGGGCCTGTTAAAAGTCAGGCCTGTTCCTAATCTTTGACAGTTGGCCCAGTTGCAATTCCTTGGGGTAAGATTACTTTCTACACTATCTGTATTTTCTTATATTCTATCCCCCTACACACAAATTATTTCAAGTTGCATTAAATATAAAGGCACAGCAGGCAGCAAGGCCCCTCCTACCTTCTTGTCCTGTTTAAATGGATTGCCAAATGTATGGAGTCTTTTTGGTTGATCTGGGTCAATTTCCCGAAGAGGTGAAGGCATCATTTTCAGGTATTCCTGGTAATTTCCCATCTGAGCAACAGGAACACTATGAAGGCAGTCTGCAACAGAAACAAGATCTTAATTTAGTCTTAAAATTAAGGCAATACAAACTTCACACCTCAAGCGTTAGCATTTAAGAACTTGAACTGATTATTTCTTTTGACTACAGAGGATGAGCTAAGACTACAATTGTGGAAATAAGCCTAATAATAATAAGAATAAAAAATAAGCAAGTTTAATTTCTATCCCGACAACTGCATCTTTAGATCACCAGCACCTCACAAAAAACAAAGAGAGCTGCTCTCTGTCTTAAGCTCCCATCACTTTATAACACATGTCTACTGAATCCTGGTGAATGTGAAAGCTCTCCCATGGAACTCTTATTTTTAAATTTCAAAGCCAGCATCACATCTTGCATGACAGAAGGCAAAGATTTCCTTTCTTCCCCTTCAGAGTTAAGAAAAGGACATTGTCTGACTCAGCAAGAGATGCAATGGCCACCTCTGCCCTCACACCAAGAACCACTACCTTAAGGAAAGAACAAAAATAGATGTATTCTCTTCAAACTCTTAATGAAGAATTGTGATTCCTTACCTTCATCCTGCCCCAAGATAAGCCTGTGTGTTTTCAGAAGGTTGGTTCTCATTCTCGTTAGCTGGTCTAGAAGACTGCGACGAGGAATATCATATGCATTTCTGAATGCCTGTGGCTTCAAGTCCTAGTTTTGTAACAAAATAAGTAACTCTCAGTTAATCCAACAGTTCTCACGCATGGAGAAATTCCACTAAGAACTGTAATAACATTAACTTTTAAAAAATGTTAAGTAACTTTAGAGCTTCATAACTGGATACAAGCAGCTCAGTGGCCGTCTTTTCAACACGACCTTATTCAGCATTAGTGCTTTCAGCTCCATTAAGAGTAAGCACATTAATTTGTGGATGAACAACAATAGCTGTCTTTTGCAGAGACTGGCACTTAAAACACAGTAATTTTCATGAACTACCACGGGGTTTTCAAACAGTGTCCCAAAATCAAGTGCAAAAAATCTGCATTTACTCTTCTCCCTCTTTATATCTATGCTGTACTCATCACAGTACAGCAAAGGTACTTTCTTCTACACTAAATCCATAAAAGTTACCCATATAAAACAGATGAGATTAACTGCTTAGTCATGCAAGATCACAGTGCTGTTTACCTTGTTTAAAAGTCCTATGTGGAATCCAGCAAATTCTTTAACATTCATTTCTGACAGTCTCAGTGGAGATTCCCCAGTGATCCCTTGCAGCAGTTGTTTAAAATCCCTACTGTGTACCAAGGAGAGGCCACTGGAGTGATTTTTCACTTTTATTCCAATTTCTTGTGGAACTTTCTTACCCACTGAACCTATTATCCGTTCCGATTCTATTTTTGTCTAAAATGGAATCACACCGTGAGTTAAAGAATCAGCAGGCACTGCACATTTCCAGTACAAAACACACAGTACATTAGCAGAATAAAACTACAAATTTAGTTCCCTGCTACCTACCCAGGGATACATTGGATTACATAGATTAGATCTCAAGCATAAAGAAATCCTAATGTGCTAGCATATGGAAAAATATTTAGCCAGTGTATCTAAATTTATATGCCAGTAGGAGGTCTGTGAATATTCCCTGATTTTGCTGCAAGTCTGTGACTCTCTTGTGTCCCTGAAGAACCATCTTTAAAAGGAAAGAAAAAACAAAATGGAAGGTAGGATCCTCAGGTTACAAAAAATTGCATTTAAAACAATAGTATTACTCAGACACAGTAATAAAATTTCAGTTTATTTTTGAACCTATGAACTAAGGTTTGCCCTGTATGCTTGCAAAAATATAAGGGAGAAAAGTTGCAATAGAAATCTGTTTTATGAGTACATTTCTAAAAATGTATCACCTCTCCAATTAGCACAGATTTCTTATTACAGCTACAGAGAATTTTACTGTATTAACTTCTAACTGTATTCAGAGTTAAGGTTTTTTTTACCCACTAGCAATACCTCCAAAGAAAAAAAAAAAACACCCAACCAACCAAAACCCCAGAACCCACTGTGATTGCAAGCCACTTCCCCCAGATCTCCTCCTCTGCACAGTTTGCTTCATTATCTGTGGGAAATTGAATTTAAGGACAGCAGGAGCACAGCAGAATTCTGGAATTGCCTGTGCCTATAGAGCAGCTGATAATGCATTCCACACATTCAAACTGTTCCATGTGCTGAGAACGCCTGTGAGAGCCACAGCAGCCATCTCCAGTCATTCCAACTCCACAGTGCAGATAAATCATATCAATTTGCATATCATTGGATTACCAAAATACCACAGGAAGTTTTATGTCTAGTAGAGGCTCAGTCATTCAGAGGCTCTGGGATGTATTTTGTGCATTCTTTAAGGCGGAGGATTTTTGCTTTTTAATTTTAAAGGGTGCTTCCCCACTGCTTTCTAGATATTGAACTGCTGTTTTAAGAGCTCCTCGTGCTAAGGAGGAAGAACTTCCAGGCCCTTACACCTGGGATGGCAGTCTTGGCAAAGAGAAAAGGATAGACAGGATTATTTCCCACCAGGTCACACTTAACACATAGACTCTGACCTGAAGGAAACAGGAAGCTCAGATATGAAGCCTGAACTGTGATTTTACTCCCCACGGACAAGAACATAGTAATTTTTTTTTGAAAATACGCATTGCCAAGGGAGACATGGAAATAAACATGAGACTGAAAGCAAGCCTCTGACTTCAGCTGTGAAGAACAACGGCAAGAGGAAGCATAAATCCAATTAATGATTATCTTTGGAGTTTAAAATCTAGCAAATATTTTAAGTATAGCTGAAGAGGTTTCATTTGCATTCCTCTCCACCACTTACAGAAGGCACAATCACTGGCTACAGAACCATACTGGATTCATCCATATTTGCAGGGGAAATGCTCACCAATCTTCAATTATAATATATGCTGCACACCCATATGAACTCCCACAGGGATTAACTGCTTTATAATGAGATTACCACAAACTAAATAATCAACGCACTTCTAATTGCAAAGGTTTCATCAATACTACCTGTTGGCTGAGTTTTTTAAGGTAAGAGATAACACTGTAACTAAGTCCACAATCTAAATTATCTGATATCAGATTTGGAGCTCCCATCATCCTTAGGGCTTTCTTTAATGGCTATAAGGAAAACAAAATACACAATAGTAAGAGAATAAGTATTTAAAAAAGAAATTTATAAGCTCAATTATAGGAAGCTAAGGCACATAGATTAGTGCTCTAGCTTTTCCACTTTTGGCCACTAAAATTCAAGTCTATTCAGATAACATGTGACATGAGTTTGGTGTCTAACTAGCTCACAATGGACATTATGCCACATCACCAAGACACCACAGAGCGTGGTGCCACTGGCAATTTCCACTCCAAGGCTCAGGTCCAGAATAGCCGGGATGATGCAAGTCCATATTGAGGTGCATTGTCCAAGCTACACGTAAAAGGTGACACAGTGCCTCCCTCCACCCTTTATTTGGCCCAGTCAATATCAGCTTCCCAAGCTGTAGCACTTCACCCACATTAACAAACAATCTAAGCTGCATTTTCCTTATCCAGTTAATAAAATAATGCCAAATTTGGCTTCTCTGAATGCTCTGAAGTACTTTTGATCAAAATTCATTTAATATTTAATGATAAGAAAACACATTTATTAAACACTTAATATCTTAACATAGCTACTCCTCCTCCTCAGTATTTCTACAAATTCTTTTAATTCTTAAAAATATCTACTCTCATCTACATACCTCTGAAAGGCAGAATGTTAACTACCTAAAATGCCATGATAATTATGTAAAAAAACTTTACTGGGAAGAGGTATGATGCAAAGGACTCTGGCCACACCAGCCATTATACCCCGCAGGATGAGATGAGAAGAGGAACATACCAGTAAGTAGTAAGGAGGCATTGTTTTTAAGTAGTTGTCAAAAGCCTGCCGCCACTTCAGATTTGGCTTAAGTTTGTGAACCTTAAACAAGTCATCTGCAAAAGGAAAACAACAAAACAAGGTGTCATTTATACAGTCCCAGACTTTTACCTTTGTCCAAAATCATACGTGCCAGGTTTCCCCCCGTTTTCTCCCCACACCCATCTCCCAGTGGGGCTTCCCCCCAAAAACTGCTCTTAACCTGAGGTGTGAAGGATTGGGAATCCCCACTCCTAGCTGCAGTAGGTAATCCAGAGCAAGTCCCCATTACAAGCAAACTTACAAGGTACACCAGACTTAAACACTGCACACAACTACCAGCAGCATGGAAGGTGCAATAGATCCACCTGTTAAGAGTTTCACCTCCCTTGCCTCTCTCTTGCACATCAGGGAGCCCCTGGATCTGATTAAATCAAACAACATTAATTTGGTTCCAGCTTCAGTTTCAAACCAGCTTTCTTCTGTTCAACCTGTATGATGAATTCTGGTCTCCAGTAAAAATATTCTTTGGCATCAAAAGGAAAGAATAAAACAAGTCAAATCAGGGAATTCTTCTGGACAGCTTTGCTGGACTTGCTGCCAACAGCAGCAGCTACACCTGGCAGACAAGGGGTTACCTCCAGCCACAACACCTGCCTCGTGCCAGGGCAGCAAAGTCTCCCACAGGTATAGACAAGAGAGAGAAATTAGCTACAAAAACTGCTGTCCTTTAAGAGAGGGGCAAGCAGACATTTCTTGCTTTGGGTAGTGTTTTAGAAGCACGTGGCTCACTCCAGGTGTGCACCTGGATTTCAGGAATGGCTGAGGTGAAGTGTGGGCCTATTTGCTGTGCACACTGTGAACTCTACACCAAACACAGCATCCTGCAATTTACCATTTGCAATTATGAATTATCCACTGAAATGAAGGTTCTTAGTAGGATTGTAGCATGCTGTCAAAGTGAGGCTAATGGAAGGATATGCAGGTCTGGAAAAAGGGATGTTCAAAAATTAACTGGGGAGAGCTGCAGGAGACAGAGATGCACAGAAGAGGGTGTGCAAAAGACAGATGTAGCAAAGAAATAGTTTTCTTCACATTGAGTTTTCAGGAAGATGTATTTGGAGAAGAAAATTTGACTTGCATAGCACTCTGCACAAATTGAACAGATGTTATGATACTACTTCCCAAGTTCTCATAGACAAACCACACTTGATTACAGGTATTTTCCAATCTAAATGAATTCTGGATTATATAAAAACCATACTAGAGATGCTACTTCTCCTCTTCCCTGGCCTGAAAAAAGTGGGCTGGAGTTGGAGAGGACAAATCAAAATTCCATTTAAAATCTCAATATACTTCAAGCTTAGCACTATTACACTATTATCCAAAAGAACCCGGGGTGATATGATGACATGTGGCAAAAAAAAACCCCTTCCATTCTTATTTCACAGACCTATTTCCTTTTTGCAGCAAAATGCAAGTTAAACTACACCCTTCTCAAAATTCAACACAAAACCAAAAACTTAAAAAGCAAGATGTTCAGTATTGTAGTATGTCCTAATATTTGACGGCCTATGGGTTGGTTGAGTACAGCTTGAACCTTAAACCCCTTATCAGCACTTGATTGGTGTCTCACTCGCTGCACTGTGAGGTTGTACCACTATGGGCACAGTGACACGGCACAGGCACTCCTCAGCTCAGCCACCTGGGCTCCCAATCCACAGCACACTTTTACTCCCAGATATCAAATGCAAAACACCTCCCTGATCTCTGCTATCCCAGGAAAAAATTCTCCAACCTATGCAGAGCTTCAGTTTTTAAAAATCAGCCTCCCCACAGCACAAACTCACTGCAGGAACTGCCACCTTCTCAAAAGGGAGGTGAACACAGCCACAAGTTTCAGAGAGAACTTCACCATCAGCATCTTACCTGCCTCTACCTTGAGAGTTTGAGACACACACTGTCAGCAGATTGCAACACAGGCACTTGAAAGGCACTTTTTCCCCTGTGCCCTGGGCTGCACATGATGATTTATACAAATAACCAAACTAAAAATAATCCAGTTAACTATGTCTTTCAGAGATTAAACCCCAAATTTTTGCAGATAAAAATCAAGAAGTATTGAAAAAAACCCTTACACAATTTAGTTTTCCTTCTACCTAATTATTTTCAGATACTAATATCTGCAAAGTCTACTTAATGCAGAATTCTCTTCATTTCTGAACTCAAAGGGAGTTAAAAGCACCGTATAATTGGGAACATGGTATTAGAAACCATTAGGAATAGGCTGCAAGCACCAACTCAAGGGATCAGGTAAAATCACACAGACCAGTTAACTGAAAATTCTATTGCAAAGTCTTTATCTACTTCAGATTAATGTACAAAACAACCAAATTGTGACAGGACACAAAACACACTTTTAACACTCAGTACTACAGAAGGGGGCTGGATGCACCTTTAAAGATCAGTGAACAGTTAAAAAAAAAGAGATCATGAGAAAGAGGAGAGTCAGCAGGTAATTTAAGTAGTTCAGCTGGAGTCTAAATTACAACAGTCATGCACCATGTAACCCAAAGTAAAACTTAGAACTTTTTTTTTTATTTTTTAAATCACCACTCACATTAAATTCTACCTCAGCAAGTACACCACCATTCCCTGTTGACTCCTGTACTTCTCCTAATTAGGCACTAATCCTCTATTCTAGGTAGTAGATTCATGATTTTACATTCACAGAAAACAGTATCCTTCCCTGCAAACCATCTAAGCAAAAATAAGGCACTGCAATGGAAAACAGCATCCATCATTACCTAAGAAAGGTGTTGTGTGACTGTTTCCCCATTGATACAAAATGTATCAGAAGTATTTCGCTGTTCCTCCCAGAGCCACAGCACGCTGTGTTCACGCTGGTGAGAACACAGCCCTTAGTTTCCGAAATATAAAATCATTACTTGCAGGTTCTCTCACAGAGCCTGTAAAAGCATCAAAGGAAGCTGTCCATGCTGCAGTCCTTCACAGGCAGACATTTTCTAAATGCTCATCCTGTTGCATATTTAGACCCACAGAAAAAGGGTATTTAACCACTTTCTCAAGGCATTTCCTGCATGGCTGTTTCACTGTTGCTTCTGCTGACAATGCACAGTCACTCCTACTGCCCAGCAGTGCTTGTCCTCCCACCCATGCAGCTAAAAGGAACCAAGGAAACATCTTAGGCAAGGCAGAAGGCATTTAGAAATATACCTCATCTTTACTTAGCTTTCCCTAAAATCCCTCCTTCAACTTCTGCTTCAAGAACTTGGCTGTACAATGTTTCTAAACAGAACAGCACCTGAAGTACAACAGCTCTGCACAATCCTTCAAGAGGAAATTTCTATCATCTGTGGGCCAAGCATTCAGCATTGAAGCACGTCAGCATCTGCCTGTGAAAAGCTCTGCCTTCAGCAGCCTCCCACTGAACAGAAAGAACTGCAGCCCACCTCAGTTCTGGGAGCAAACCACCACCAAGCTACTCAGGACTCCTCTCTAGCTGTCTGAAAGCAAACTGGTGCTGCTCATCCCACATGTCCATCATGGCTGGAAATGGACCAGGGACCAGGGTTTCTGTCAGCCAACCAAGCACAGTGCCTGAGTCCATTAACACACAGACTGTGTGCCTTCACTGTTTTATCAACTCCTATTAACTGGCTCCTTTCCCTTACAAAGCTTCTGAATGCAGGCCCTGGAGTTAAACACCAGCAGGAGCTACAGCATTCCCAAATCCACTCTTGCAGAAACCAAGACATAAAATCACCAAAGCTATAGGATGTGGTACAATTCACCTCCTTTGGCCACTGACCAGTACAACTTCTTTCAGTTTTCTCAAGTATCACCTGCAACCTGCCTCATGCCTACCTATCTTACCTGTTTGTAGGGCTGTCTTACGTTATTTTGCAAAAAGAGACTTAAAACTTCACCTGCTCAGTAATGCAGGAGGAAAACAAAAATGCAAGCAAAAAAATCTTTAAACATCTTACTGTCTGTTTCTAAGGTTGAACACATTTGATAATACAGTACAAATATACAGTTGTAAAGTGATTTTGTCTTTGGAAGAGTCACCAGAAGGAACAGAGGTAGATTATCCATGGTACTGTCCCAACCAGTCCTCCAACATAATATTCTACCAGTAGGGCAGGAGCCACTAGAACCACACTGATCAATATGGAGGTAGCGGCTGAAAGGAGCAGACTTCTCCTGGTCTTGGGAATTCTCACATCCTTTTAAATCTGGGTGAGAGTAATGAAAAATTGGTTTTACACATTTTTATCAGTCCTCTGCTGACCCATCAGTATCCACTACTGGTGTGTATGAAGGTAGAACAGGAGGAGTGTTCCTACCTACAGAGCCAAATACAGAGTCAGTACTGCTAAAATCATCTACAAATAATTTTCCAGGCACGCTGCTTATCATCTCACTCATTTTCTGTGCCAAGTAGAAAAGGATCCAGATCTACTTTTGTGTTGAAGGTATATTCCATAGAACTTAATCCTACCATGCCTTAGAGACCAAGGATAAACAAAGCCCTGGAAGGAGATCTGAAGGTAACTCTGTGTGCTTGTATGAACAACATGGAATGCATGGGATTCATGACCTCAAGGAAACATCCACTTTACAACTCAGGCAATGTGGAAACTCCGCATTTTCCTTTGAAGAGCCTTCAGAAATATAAGAAATGGATTACCAGGTGAGTAAACTGCAGAATAGCACTACACACACTGAAAAGTGCCATTCCTCAAAGAGAAGGAAGAGCTTTACACCCCTGTAAAAAAAGAGGCAGGGGGAAGACAAGAGCTGCCAGGGAAGACTCAGCAGAACTGCAAATGTCAACATCAAAATGACCAAGGAAGTTAACTTCGGATCAGTGATGGCTTTTCAGCTAGTGGATCTGCTGCAGTATTTCAGGAACCACAAAGTCACTGAAACTCTCATCCTCCTTGCACACTTTGGGACAATTACCAGGCTGCATAGATAACTATAAAAGACACATTATGAGCAAGCACAAGTTTCTTCCTTTTTAGTTATGACCAGGATTACAAAAAAGCACTCCTAAATTGTGTTCTGAACTTTTTATTTTCCTAGAAATGAATAGAAAAACCCTGTGTAAGACAGTAAGACTCAATTCTTGGTCACTGTTCTTCTGTATCACTAAAAACATGCACAAAAACTAGAACAAAAAAGCCATAACAGCATCTGCAACTGAAAGGGTTAGTGACACTCTGGAAACTCCTCTCTGCCATTACCTTTATGCCAGTTACTCACACAGCACCTTTCATATTATCTTTCCTTAGAAAATAATTTCATTGTGGGAGTAAAAAAAACAAAACCAAAACCTGGTCCTTTGGGCAGGAAAGAAATGCAGACTGTTTCACTGCTCAATTCCTTCTTACTGCTCTGAACTGCATAAGGGAATTCCCTCTTCCCAACACCCGTGACAAACACTGCATCTCATCTTCCAGTAAAAAATAAGCTGCTACAAGAGCAACTGCAAAACCTGGATACACCACACCCTAAATGAGGGAAAAGAATGGAGGTTGAAGCTTACTCCAGGTTAAGGAAGAGGCTACGTGTCTAGGAGGTGAACAGCATCAAACATGCACTGGAAGCAGGTAGCTCTCCTCCTCTGCTGGAGAGAAAAAAAGGGAGAGGGGGTATGAAAATCCTCTCCTCCCAAAGTAAGTTAAAAGAGTTTGCAACATTCTCTACTCTCTGATCTCCATTATTTTATAACGTCTCAAACTAAGGCAGAACACCAACCATTATTGTTTTGCTTTTACTCTGGAGCAGCTGCACTGGCAGTGCAATGCAGATGTATTACCTACCTAGCAATGGAAGTAAAACAGGGTAGTTGTAAGGCATCACAAAGAGGTTTACACAGGTTAAAGTAGTGCTTGCTTTTAAATACCCAAACGGGTGGCCGAGCTCGCTGTATTTTCCACTGCTACTCACAAATACCTGACAAGGAATAAGAGAGAGCACTGCATTAGAATGAAGAATGTGAAGAACAGTAAACATGGGGCATTTAAAAATTCAAGTCCATCTGAATCCAACTGCATTAAGACAGTAAATTATCAAGCACAGATGAATCTGAACACATCAGGGTGAGAGTATGGACCTACACTCCCCAGTCACCAAACTGAGACATGCAACATTTAGTGTACATCCAGAAAGTGTGGAAATGCTCTTCACAGAGAAATCTTTACTGCTTTAGTGGAACTACTGTGAAGTGATGCCCTGAAGAGTTTTTGAAATTATTTAAAACAGGTTAGGGACATCTGTTGAAGGAATGTTAAATAAACAAGCTATTTGAAATTAGTCTTCTGACTCAAAAATAGCACAACTAGTGTTTACAACACTGATAAAAAGAAATGCAAAACGTTTTTAAGCACAGAAATTAAACAAAACAAACAACCACTCAAGAAATGTCTTGATTGTGCCTAGTGCCAAAATTTACTTTATTTTTTAAGCGCACATATATGAGGGTTTTAACCCTGAAAAGCAATACATGTAAACAATATTTCAACAGGATAAAAATGGTAGATGTTCTTGACTGAGGCAAGCAAAATAACCCACATCTAATGCAAAAATAGTTTTCCTAGAAAAAAATAAACCTTGCAGCAAATAGCAAGTGGCTTTCCTCTGTTTTTTTTTCAGGGCATAAGAAACTGGGTTTGTTGCATGGTTTCTATGACAATGAGCCTATTTCTCTGATTTGTAAGGGTCTGATGTGTAGCTGGGAGAAGAAAAGCAGTTTTTGAAAAACAGACGAGTAATTTTAGTAACTCAGGCAAATAATCTCCCTAACAGAAGAAAAAGGACATTTTTGAGATTAGTTTTTTCAAAGTAACTTGAATTTTTCTTTTGAATATGCCTGTCATATTTTCAACTAAATTGTAGCATTTATTAGGGATATAAAAACAGAGACACCTCCAAATTCACCTTTCCAACTAAAGTATCATACTAAGCATACTCCTGGAGTACACATTAGGCTAATATTTAAAAGAACACCACCAAGAAGGGAGCCTGATTTTAGAGAGGACACAGAAACTTATTAAAAAAATTACAAAAGCATCACGTGACAAAGGATTTCAGCAACAGAACTTTGACCTCTTCAAGGCCAATCTAGTCAATGGGATCAACAGCTTCCATTCAATTCCCATTAGCAGCCTCAACCATCCAGTGAAAATGATCTGCAGCTGTTCATTAGGTAACATGATGGAAACTAGTGCTGGGTTTCCCTGTAAGCAAATGGAAGCCTGCAGAGAATTTCAATTTAGCCAAAAATGGAACCTGGGGGGCGTATTTCTTAGCAAAATGAGATGGACCTAGAAAGAGAATTAAATGAGATTACAAAGCCTGTGGAGGGAACACTCAATTCTGACTCCTAATAATTCTCTTAGAAAGGAGGTAAGTGAAACCTTGACATGTTTCTTCTCATCTGCTGCAGAGCTTGAACCAGACCCCAATTCTTCAGGCTTGCAAAGACTGAGGTACCCATTATATTTCTAGAATCAGTACTGATAACCCATTACATTTCCAGAATCAAATAAAGGGCAAGTACCTGCCAGCAGGTATGGGGAGACTTTCGTTCCAAGATGTACTGGGTGAGGGGTGAAGGCTCCAGCTCATACTTGTCAAAAGGAAGCTTGTCTATGACCATGGGCTCACAATCCACACAGGAGAATCTCACCACGGGGTGAGCTGTGCGTGGAGGCTGAAAGGGGGGAAAAGGGTATCAGTTTTTACATATTTATGGTAAACAAATCAATTTTCTTAAAAAAATCCACAAGTGGGTATTTCACCATCCTATAAGTCTTGAAACACTCAGTTTCCACAGTATTCCTTCGATGAAAATAAAAGACAAGCTCCCATAATAGAATATAAACTAAATATTTCTCTAACTGAAAAAAAATGCTCACACTGATACAGTTTTCCCACCAAGAGAAAAACAGGGTTAATATGCCACTATTTATCTTTATATTTAAAAGCCTTCATGTCAATTGAGCTACAACACAGGCTTAAAGGAAACTTCAACGCTTCTTCCCATCTTCAAGTCCACAGAAAAACAGATGGGAGAGGGCACTCAATTCACAAAGAATCTCTCAAAGAACTCCCTACAAATCTCTTTGTTTCCCCTCTTTAATCAGGAGGTGGGAGCAAGGAGAATGGACAGACAGTACCTTGTGCACTTGCAAAGTGCAGGAACAGAACATGCCTAACAAAAGAGAGATGTTTAGATAGACTAATAAGGCATGCCAAATGTACGATCATTTCAGTAAGAAAAGGAGAAATTAATACTGCTTTCTCCTCATTTTCTGCAGGGAGTAGCTCTACTGCTTCAGCTTTAGTTCTTCCTGCTAGTGAAAGAGTCCACACATGAAGTAATACTAAGGAAAAAAACCCATGGTTGATCTTCTTTCAAAAACAAATACTCCTTTTTCCATGTTAATGAATTTTATAAAGCTTTGATTAAAATTTAATAGGCTTACTATGATTTGTGCTACATGAAGTATTTTACAGTTCAATTCTTTAACCTTTTAAAAACATTCAGCAAATTAGCTAACCATACACATGGAAGGGAACTTTCTGGATACAAGAAATGGCACAGGTTACAGTATCCACATTAGATTACACCACTCTGTTAACCTTTTAAAGCAGAGTCACATCATATTATAAACAGAGAAAGTAAAAACTACTCTACCATTATCTATTTTCATTCTGTTCAACTATTAGTGTAGAATCCTTTTTTCTGTACTTATTTTACTTACCAGTGTTGGTGAATTCTGATCAGGCCAAAAAGATTCTGGGATTGGCCAATGCCCCACAGGAACACCCGTTTTAGGGTTAGGCCGTACATAAATGAGTTTATGACAACTATGCCACGGCTGAGAAGCAAATGAATTGATGGGCCTGGATGAATCAACAAGTCCATCTAAAATTTAAACAAAGCAAAATAACAAAAAGAAAATGAAAAGCTACATGCATGCCATTTGTCTGCTAGCAAAATTTCTGTATTAGCAGCCAGTAAGGCATTTAATTACTCTTGTTCCAAAGACATACAGATCTTTACATCAGAGGCTGAAATAACCTATGCATCCAGGTGTATCACAGAATCATCTGAGAAACATTACAACATTTGCCCTGATCTCCCTTCTGCTCCTGTGGCACAGCCATTACACAGTGAGTGCAGCAAGGCATATTCACATACTGTGGAAAATGTATTTGCTTAAGCTCAGTGTCTGACACAGCTCCCACAGGCAGCACCAAGCTACTGCTGCTGGTTCTGCTGCACCTGGAAAGGCTGAGAATTGGCATTTTCATTCCCACAAGGGCTGCAGTGCCCACTGACTGATGCTGCCACACATGGAAACTCGAAGAGGAGCAAAGTTCCTTGGAGAAGTTGGATCCATCTTGCAGGAGGCAGTTTTTGCCACATTTTTAATTACAGGAATTCACAGATCACTTAAACCGCACAGCCTGAGTTTAGGGGCTGCAAAGGCCAACATTCCCTGCCAGCCCACCAGCACAGACACTCCTGCATGCTGAGGATAAAGAACTTTGTAGCACCACAGATGTAACCAGCACTTTTCAAAGACTGCTCTTCAAAGCAAACAGCACAGCAGAGATCACCCACTTCACCAATCTTCCCTGTTTTAAAAGATTTTACATTACTAGCTTTCCTTGCTTTAGAGAATTAGCCAGTAATACTGTGGAAACATTTATGGTTACATAAACGTTTCAGTGACACATCAGTTTGGTTTCTCTGCATTATAAAAACAGTGATTTTTACAGCTTGGGTAAATCCTATTGTATTTCTCTCTAGTTTAGGACTTTCTCAATTTCCATAGAAAAGAAAAGTCTTGACATTTTTATACATTCATATCCACAGTCCATCACCATTCAAATGTGACAGAAATAAAGGTAACAAAACCCCCAAATGTCACCAGTCATTCTGCCACACAGGAGAGAACATTTGGGCCACCAGAGACATTTGGGAATTTGCTGCTGTGCTGTCCAGCACAGCATTATAGGAAAGCCTTCTTTAAATAAGCAAAAGGAGAAAACAAACATAGGAAAAGCTGATTCCAGAATGAAAGCAGGAACAAAGCTGGCTTTGGTAGAATATTCAGGTGATGCTAAAAGCTATTATGTTTTCTGATATTCCAGGATCCTAACTTCCTAAACTGGTCAGCCCTCTCCTCTTCCTTTAAGCCATGAACTTCTGCAAATCTGAAGAACTGCTTCACACTTGGAGTGCACTTTCCTCTTTTCCTCTTATACACTTGACTCAAGGGAGCAAAGTAATTCTTTGTTCTTTGCATAGTTTTTCACTCACAGCTAAGAACGTTCACCTGCATCTTACTGATCTGTGATCATTTAGCAGAATGAAATCTACAGAAAATTAAGCATTGAGATTGCTTTAGAGATGTTTAAGTGTTTAAATACACTACTGCTAGATTTAATTATTTTAAGTACAGTCCTGACAACACTTTAATTCAAACTTAAATGCTTCCTGCTAACATTTCCTTTCCTCAGCCATCCAAAGAGGTAAAAAGAGTGACACAGAGCCAGCCAGCAGTAGATGATCCATACAAGCATGTGCAGACATATGGCATCATTTAACTTAGCAAGGATCAAACTAACACTGGTAAAAGGTGTAAAATCCTGTACACTACAGGGAAAAGCTGCCAGGAAGGACATGGAAGACACTTAAAGACATCTACACACAAACAAAACATTTTATCTTAAACATTAGGAACAGGGGAAAAAACTAACAATCACTGTACCTTCTCCAATAGGAGCTGGGTCTGGTCCTGACTTCTCAAAGTTAATAACAACTCCACTTTGGACTTTTTGAACTAAAGACTCTAAACACTGATTCAACATTCTTTGTGTCCGAACGCAGTATGAACGACCTATGCAAGAGAGAAATTACATGGGGAAACAGAAAAGCAAGTTTTGAGAAATCTTACTTAAGGAAGATGTTTTATTACCTAAGTCACACTGCCAAGGCTTGCAATTTCATCCAAAATAACAGCAACAAACAAACAAACTCTGTACAAGCTTATGCAAAAGGCAAAGTACTTTGCAAATGCAATACAATCAAGAAAAAGCACCAAAAGCCCACAACCTGCTGAGATTTTGTTACTAAAAAGAGGCCACTAAGGCTTCATCAGGCTGGACCGAGGCCAAGTTTATAGAGGCCCTTAGGAAGGCCTGATTTCACCAAGACTATGTAATCTATCTGCTTTTGTCTACCCAAACCTCCTCCTCCCACACAACAATTTCTCCAAGCACCAATTAAAAAAAAATCTAATCAACATATCAAGCAATAGGATCCAGAATTAATTTTTTAAGATTAAATTTAGCTTATCAGCCCTGCAGCAGAATTAACATCTCACTAATAGCAGTCCTGCTCAATTCAACACTTAACAAAATTTTTTTTAAAACCCCCTCATGATGAGCAAAGCCAACATCCAGAATAACCAAAGAAATTCTTCAAAACCGCCTACTGCATTTAGAAAATGCTCTCACATCTAGATCTGAAATAGGAATATTGCTTTATTTTAAAGTTCTCCTGTGCTACTGAAATCCAAGAAAGCACCACATGGATTCACATGGACACAGAGTCATGCAGACAGACAAATCAAAGGTGAAGGTGAATAAAAGGAAAATAAATATTTCAAGGCAAATGCCAAATGTGAAGCAAAGCAAAAAAGCATGCAGTTACCTCCTGTGACCTCACACATCTGTGTGATAGCAGATTCATCAGTAGGCACACTCCCAAGCTGCTCTGGCTCAGCAGATGCAGCTCCTGGCAGGCGCAGCACCAGAGCAAACAGCCTTTGATCCCAGCGGAATGGTTCTTTGGTTAGTTCACTTCCAGGCAAAGGAGAATTCAATGGAAGATGAAGCTGGCAAAAAAAGATTTAAGAACATTTTCCAGTATCTGACAAACCAGATAAAAACATCATATCTAAATTCATTCATTTATCTGTAAAAGACCCCATTTTCTCCAACCCACTAATTTATCTGAAGTTCTCATCTCAAAACCCTTACAGACTATGAATTTAGGGGCTGGGCAGACACAGGATAGCTGGTTTCTATTCTCTATAAAAACAGGTCAACAGTGAAGAAGTACAATTAGCAGGAAAAAACTGATTAATATTCATCTCAGCATAGCACCAACATGCACAATCACAACTTGAAAGAACTTAATGAAAGTTTACCTCCTCTTGGACTCCAGCTGTATTTGTCAGTTTGTTTCCATCTGTGATGGTAATCAAAATAGATGGCTCCAAAAAGAACGGATTCCTTCCCTACAGACAAAAGCACAAGAATGCTAAGAGCAACCTTAACACACAGGATGAGAGGCTTGTATTTTGTCATTATAAAATAAACAGTAAGATAAGCAATCTTTCAAAATAATCCTGTAATTTAAAAATAGGTGTGGAACCACACAGAACTACACAAGATGGGCTACTTCTGTGCGTCTACAGTTGGGGCATTAATACTCTGCTTCTTTGTACTTCAGTGAGGAAAAAAAATGTCAGCATTTTCCAGGGTCTTTTCAGTAGCCATAATAAGAAAACATGAGTTCCCAGATCAAGCTCTTACAGAGAGCTATCCAACATTTAAAAAAAGTTAAATGCAAAAAGGAACTTGAACCACCAAAATCCCTCACCAAATATAATTTAAAAAAAACCACAGAAGACTACAGATAGATAGATAGATTTCTTACCTGTCCATAGTTGTCTATTCCAGACACTAATCTATTGAGATTTAACAAGTCAAACGATGACCTGAGTGCCTGACCAAGGGTAGTTAGTCCTGAAGCCTGAAGGTTTTTCAGTTCATTCATGAATGTTGCGTGGTTTTCCTTCCATCCAGCCTGTTACATAAAACAAAATAGCTTATTAGTTATTCTAGCAGCAAACTGCAATCAACTGCAAGTTGGCATTTATCTCTCTTCCCAACAAAAATTAATTATACTCCTGATTAACGGATGCACTGCACCATTTACATGCTGCACACACCTAATCCAGGTATGCACAGCTTGATGTGAAACATGGTTACACCTAAATGGGAGACCCAAGAAACACACACACTGCCAAGCACTGGAAAAACTTCGCATTACCATGAAAACTGCTGCAGAGATGATGCTGCTAATAGAAGTATTTGGATTTAGCATGTAAATATTTTTTTAGGAGAAACTGCCAAGTTTGGAAATCAGAAATGCAGCTGCCAAAGTAACAGCAAAGGTAAAACCAAGATAAAAGCACCATAATGTCACTGCCTCTGCTGGCATAGACCCATTTCCTTTTTGTCCTTTCTTCCATAAATTAAGTCTGGAACAAAAGAAAAGAGTGGCTGCAAATGCCCTATTAAGAATCAAATCACTGTTTAGTGTCTCAGAGTAACAGCTTAAAATTTTGGAGGTCTTTAAAAAAGTTATTGCTGACAAAGCCTAGGGATCAAAGGAAGAGCAAGCAATGAGGGTGGATCACCAACCAAGCACTCTGGACCCTCTGGTGAGCAGGCCCAACAGGTGTGATTCACATACCCTTCCCTTAAAAGTGGTTTGCTGCACTGTTGGAAAGCTATTTTAGAAAAGACCAGCTCACAGGGAATTGGTACAGGATTTAAAATGCCTCAGCTAAAAGCCTGAAAGTCCTGGATATTCCTGTAACTCTCAGCCTTGCTATTACAGCATACTCTCCATACTCCTGCAGCAAGCCAGCAGTTCTTCACCCAGGCTCACTCTCATCAATGTCACCAGAGACATTCCCTGTGCTCCACCAGGAATCCCAGCTCTGCAGACATGGACAGGATCATTTCAGACACCCTGACTTCTGCTGGGACACATCTGAGCAACACATCTCCCAGGTGAAGCAGGTTCTCCTCCCTGTGCCCTGTCTCAGCAGCACCTGCTGCCTGTGCCAGGTTGGGCAAGAACACCAGGACAGGACCTTCCTGGGCTTTTTTAAGCTGCTCTAGTCCATTGCCAACCTTTAGTACACACTGAGGGCTCTGTGAATGGTCTTAGGATAGACATGTTCAGAATTGTAAAAGATAGAAGAATTGAGCAGAAAGGACATGTGATGATCGACACTTCTGTTGAGTTGACAAGCCTAAGCTGGGCGGATTTCTTTTCAGAATGGAGAACTATCATAAGATGATACAACAAAAGCATTTTGGTCAAGTTTAGCTCCCTTAACCAGTTCTTCAAGCTTGAGATTAATGCAAGGGATACAAGTGAGAAAACTTTGCGATGGGACAAAGAAAGAACAGACTTTCACCAAGACTGGTTCAGCTTAATGATTAAACTGCCCTGGAAGCTCAAAAGAACCAAGTAATTCTCAATAAAACATCAACACTCACACACAACCACAGCTTAAAATACAGCATCTCATCAGCAGAGCCACAGCAACCTCCCACACCTGTGGTCAGCTCAAGGCAAAAATGAAATGCAAGCAGAGAGTCACTGTTTTGGAGTAAAAGTGACTTAGTCAATGGTACTTTTCCAGAGTGAAATAGCACCAAATCTCAACAAGATGATTTGTCTTATCGTAAAAAAGCTTCTCTTAAACAATTTTAAGTGAACAGTTACCAAAATTGTTTTGTCTGAATTCTATGGATCCATAAACGTAGGTGAGACTGCTCCCTTTTTGTCTGGCAAAAACACCCATCAGTGAGTCCATCAGTGTTCCTGGGAACAGCCAGGCTGGAGTTCAGAAAGTGTTTTCCAGCAAAGACCATTTGCCTTATGCTGTTACTAAAGCACAGGGGGGAACAAAACATTTACAAAAGAAACATTATTCCCAGTCTACATTTCTTGATTTGAACTCCAATGAATTTAAGAGTATTCTTTATAAAATAAACAGTAAGAGTCTTCCTCACTGGTATTTGGAGATTCTGCTATTTTCCTGTTGTGAAAATGTTTGCTCAGCTTCCAGCTCTCTGTTTGATCTTGCTGCAGTGTGGTCAACTGCCTGCAAAATAAAACATGTACCATTTCCCCAAGCAGAAGCAGGGAAGCTGAAGGTACAAGGAGCAGCTGATCACCAATGGTTGGCTGTCCAAGGAAACTGTTTTTCATCTTACAGCTCTCACAGGATCTTTAAAGATAGAGCCAAGGAGAACTGTACCTTTGAAATAAACAGAGTAAAATGGAAGAACTTCTCATAATGAGAACAAGAGCAGCAAATGCAAGATTTCCATATCCAGCTCTAACTAAACGTCTGATTAGTTAATGTACTCAATTCTCTACCTTATCATCAAAAAAAAGATTCTTGATTCAAAAAAAAACTTAAATCAATGACAAGAAAGTCTACTTCTGTAAAATGTTTTCCTCCAGAAAGACTCAAGCCAATGTATATAATGAAACATGGATTTCAGGGACAGAAACTCCAGCCCCAAAGAAGTCTGTATATTCTCCTTTCCATATATACAGTAGGAATATTCTTAGGGCAAAACAGAGTCAACTACCCAACACCAAGCAGATGCACAATGAGTTCACATTGAAGTGATTAAATAATAATCCTTCCTAAATTTAAAATACTGCCACTAACATTGCTTACAAAAAACTCACTGGCTTTACTTGCCAAGATAAACACTAATGACCAAAAAAACCCCAACCAAAACCCCACAACCTTAAAGGAGCAAACACAAACATATTCCACAAAACTACAAATCCTCTACAGGTGAGTAACTAAGAAGTCAGAACTGAATATTAGTTATTTCAGTTGTTTATGAACCAATTTGAGCAGTGAGAGTATTTGCCTCTAATCTTCAATATTGCATTCCGACTCAGTCACTTTTATGCCCAGAATTTATTAATAGCAATCTGAGCAGCCTTTACCTTGCCAGTATATTACTGGCCTTTCCTTTGATAATTTATAAGAACAAATAATTTTAGACTCTAAACACATACCAGAAGACTTTCAAAGACAGCTAGGAAAAAACAAGTACTAAAATCAAAAATCTCACCCTCTTTGCTTATGCCAACAACAGACAAAAATGCACTGTCATTTGGCCTTCTGCAAGCTCTGGATACCATCCTACAAACCACCCAGAGATTTGGAAGCATCACACCACCCTCCAGCTCCTGGCTTCGGCCTTGGCAAGGAAATCATGCTGACAAGAAATAACATACTTAAAAAGTAACATTTTTCTCTGCTAACTTCGTTTTCAGACAAATTCGTGCCCTGCTCTATATTTCACCACACAGCTACAGAAGTATTTCAGCTGCTTCAAGAAGCAGGTAAGGTCAAACCAGCTTATTTCAGCAGGAAAGGCCCAGATCAACGAGAATTCAAACACCAAGGTGAAAAATCCAGTGAGGAAAAGGAGGCCTTATTTAGACCAAGCAGAATCAGGACTAACTGAACATCAAAAGAACAGAGTTCAGCAGCAAAAGAAAATCTTGGCCAGGGTCGGTAGCTCAAAAAGACGTTAAAGACTTAGGAGAAACAGAAGATTTTAGTTGCAAGAGACTAGAAAGAAAATCTTATAAAATGCTGTAACAGGAGTTAAAAAACAAACAAAAAACCACTCTACTCCATCTTTATCACATAAAAGGGGGCAATATCGATGTACAAGTAAAACAGTACCAAGTTTTGAATACATGTAACACAGATCTTGAAATCTCTAGCTCCACTGCCTTATCTGTCAGGTTTACTCGTCTTACTGCAGTTTTTTACTGGTTCATTGTTGGTTTGTTCTGGCTTTGATTGGTGCTGTGTTTTTTTCTTTTATTCTTTCCAACTATTTCTTGGCACAGTTTTGTCAGCTTGTAAAAAAAAGGGGCAGAGCCAAAGACTGGGCATTAGAGTACAAGAACTCCAGGTCCAAAGCAGTTCCCAGTTTCACCAGCTCCAGGAAATCCAGGGACATGGTGATTTGGAGGCTGCAAGTCTTCATCTTCAGAGCTTCTAATAAGCAATGCCGTAAGACTGAACTGCACAGTTTAATGTTCACTGGACTGCTTTCAGATCTAATTCGAAAATTGCAACATTACTAAAAATAATCTTCCAAGAAGACAATTTGCAATCCTGCATGCCAATCACAACAGGCTGTTACAGTACATACTCAATAGTTAGTCAAACATACAGATTTTTAAGAGTTCTGCTAATGTTTCCCTAGAAAGAACAACTGCATTTCAGATATTGCAACTTGTTTAAAGTATTTAAGTTTCTCAATAATTCAAGTTATTATTAAATGCACCCATCTTAGGAAAACAGACTACCTTAAGAGAACATGCCTGTGGCATCCTAGCTTGTCAGTGGCAATCATTTAGAAAAAAGGTAAGAAAAAAAAAACAGCTGTTGAAATCTGAAACCATCCCTGCTATGGAATTTCCAAGTACCATAGGAAGACAGCGAAACCAGCAGAGCATTTTGCCTCCCAAATCACCAGAATGATTCATTTTTAAATTACCTTTCTGTTCACTGGTGATTGTACACATGATCACAACTCAGACCTGCTCATGTCTGAGCCAAAGTCAAGCAGGTATTTTTTTTGCACAGAAGTGAATTATAATTTTGTACACCCTAGAATTCAGGGGGCTGCTTCCCAAATGCCCAAGTATCTTCACCTCTTTGTAATCTCCTGAACCCAGACCCAGCACTGCTCAGTGGGTTCTGCAGCAGGGAATAACCTCCTATGCAGCCTTCAGCTTCCCTGCCTGAGCATTGACAACTTTGGCAGAGGAGTTTTAGCAAGCCAAGACTGTCTTGGTCACCCCAGTTCTGCCACAATAAAACTCAGCAAACAGGGAGAGGGAGAGGTGCTGGCAACATGTGTCCCCTGCCCATGAAGGACAAGTGCTCTTGTCAGTACAGAGCAGCCAATGCCCATGCTACCCCCATGTGTTTGATTTATTATTTGAAGATTTGCTAGCTAAAAATAGCACACAGGAGAAGAAAGGTACTGACTACACTATGAACACCAAATACATTTTTATTTAACATTTTTCATTTTCCTAAAATAATTCAAAATCATATGACCTACTAATCACCTACTAATTTCATCCTCACAAACGTTTTTCTGTGCAAATGGGGCAGAAAAACAGCTCTAAGAGACACTTACAGACATTGACTCCCCTCCAAATACTTATGAATGCCATTTCTGAGGCAACAGAGCTCTCTGGCTTTCTGTACCTTTGGCTGCAGAACTCTTCTCATTTCAGCACTTCCACTCTCTGTTCTGTGCAACACACCAGTCCTGTCACTGCACAGCACTGAACAGCCCATAGCAAAGAGATTCCCAAGATCAATTCTTTTTTGTTCTTGGCACAGGAGAGCAGCACAGCACCCACCTCTGGTATCTGAGATGAGCACAGCTCCAGCACAGAAGGACACTGGCACACAGTGTGAACTGAGCTCATCACTGGGGTGGTGCTGAGAGCAGGGAGCTGCAGGGCTCACTGTTGGCTGCTCTGAGACCTGCCTAACAAAGACCCTCCTTCCCAGTTCTCATCTGAGGTGTATTTGAGCAGGTAACCAATTCACAGGTTTAAACTACTCCCTCAATAATCCCACAGAGCAGTCAAGTATAGTGAAGAGTCTACAGAAGCATCACTTGGTCCTCCTTACATCACAGTTAGTGTGAGCACCAGGTCAGAGTGTTAAGGCTAAGTATTGTGAATAGTAAGTTAATTGTTTCTTCCTGTAAAGTTATTTCTGCTGCTTTTCTAGGACACGCAAACCAAAAACCATCATTCAAAAGTCATTCTTGGAATCCAGTGGAGACTTTCTAAAAATTTAGTTTTTTAAAAAGCACCTAAATTCCAGTCAAATAAAACATCACTGAAGTTTAATATATATAAAATGTCTCCAAGAGACCAGAGAAGCATAAACTACTTTAAAACATCTTTAGAAAAAAACACATCTTAAAAAAAGAAGACACTGAAGTAGATGATTCCTTTGATCCCACACAGCTGATACAGTCGGACACCAGATTTTTAGCAGAAAGCTGTCACTTTGCACACCCCTCTATCTCCATCCAGCTCCAGGCACCATAGTTCTTTCTTTTTCTCTGAGACACACTATGGACCTTGATAACATAGAATCTCTCCTGCCCTCACCCACACTATACAGCTGGAAACAGTGCAAGGAAGGTGTCCTGCACCTCCAGCTGTCCCTGGGGACACAACAGCCACACTGCAGCCCTTCTGGACACTCACCCCTCAGTGCCTGGGCAGCACCCTCCAGTTTCACCTCCCCTCAAAGCAATCCAGGCCTAGCACTCCAAGGAAGGGATGCAGTGTGAACTGAGATGCCCAGGAGATCCCCTGCAACTGCACATTTCTGAGCTGAACTCTCCTGTACCTGCACCCATCAGACTGAATAATTTCTAGAGACAGATCGAACCAGTTGGTTTTCTAAAGCACATTAGTGAATGTTAACTACATTCTAGCACAGCATGTAAGTGCCAGTTTTTATTACAGGCAGTCAGCTACACAGAAAACTATTTCATCTTGTATGGATGTATAGAAAGAAGTATTTCTCCATGAAACCTTAAAGTAAATAAACCCAAAGAAAGCTCAGTCAAACTACACCATGCAATTCCTTGTCCTTTCAAGATGATGTCACCATTAAATAAGACACAGAAATGCTTTTCTGTCAAGAAGAATTCAAGATGTTTGTATTACAAACAACTCAATCTTTAAGCACAACACCCCTGCAAAACACGAGCAGAGAGGTTCTTAAGCTCCAGTTACAAAACAAGTACTGGGGCCTTTTGTTAATATCAGCATTTAGAGAGAAGCAGCACCTTCTGCTATAGGAATGCCAAATGCAGCAGCTGTATGAACAACTCAAAGCTGGAAACTGCTTGGAACCAAGGGATAATAATCAATGCCAAGCAGAAAGAAAAAAGCCTACACTACCTTTTTATTTATTACCTGCTGCTCCTGCTTCAATCTATCTCTGGATTTAGCTTTTTGGTCATCAGTATTTCATGTATTTTGACAGTTACTCTCACTGCACTTTTTCTTGTACAAGGAAAAAAGGAAACCCATGAAGAAAGGAAAGTATAAATACCAAAGAGATCATGGGATCACCTTGTTCCAAAAAGCATTCTTATTTAAATAGAAAAACACTATCCAGTTAAAAAGCACCTATTTCTGAGGAACACTCGAGAAGCCAGGATATTTCAGTACAGAGCTGAACCAGAACAAGCTACATTTCACACAACAGCTTAATGGAGAGGGAACACAGAAGTAATCACAGTCTGCAGCCTTAGCACAGTAAGCATAACAAGAGGCTCCATGCTCCTGTTCAGCGGCATAGCAGCCATTTCAGAAATACCATTATAGGTGCATCTTATCCAAACACTGTAGAGAGGGCAACTGCAGAAATGTGGAGGTTTCAATCAAAGATTTTCAGCTACTCACAGTGCCTGCTGCTCTTTCAGCCTATCAAATGTGCTTTCAATACCGATCAGCCCCAGCTCTGTCCTCCTGGTCCCTTCCTACACTCAGCATGGCTGGAGAAGTCACAAGGAACAAAGGCAATAGCTAAGAGGTTACAGAGTAGCTGCTGTCAACACAAGGGATCCCTCACTGCACATTTTTGGAAAGCAAGTGGAAAAGCATTACTGATGATACTCCAGCTTTACAGCCCAGAGCTGAAACAACACAGTATGTTTCATATTTATTTTGCAAAATGCCACATTCCTTCCTCCTTCCAAAAGCACATCACAGAACTAGAGCAGCACACCGAAGTGCTACAGGTATTGCAAATTTACTTCAAAACTCAAGAATCTAGAAGGAGTTATCTAACCACCAGCTTTCCTCAATTCAGGTCTGAAATGCTCTTCAAGGCACTGCTGAAGAAAATAAATACTTTAGATGACCATTAAATCCATATACTCATGGAAATATCAATTAGCCAGCCTAGCAAATAACTCCACCCTTATACAGCCAAAAGTATACTGATGGCCTTGGGAGCATTACTGTTGGTCAGATTTTTATTTCAGATGATGGCAAGGCTGGATTTCTTTTTAATGCAAGAGTCATCTGGACCAAAAGTAACTACTGAGCTTAAGCTCTTCTGATTAGAGAAAGCTCCCCCAGGCCAGGGCAGGGCACATGGTCCTGATGCAGCCCTCCCATCCCATCCCAGCCTGGGAGAACCATCGGAGCCCTGGCAGCAGCTAAAGGCACCAAGTGTTCTGCCTCAACAGATGCACATTCTCCCACAAAGCAGAGGGACTTTTTTTTTTTTAATCAAAACTCACTGGCTGTACCATTAACAAGCTATGAAGACCAGTGCTAATGCATTATACTCACTTAGAAGCAGAGCATAGCAACACCAGCTTAACCACACTGTAGACCTTTGTTTTCTGTCCAATTAATTGCTCCACAACATCCATCTTATCAAGATCCTTACTTTTTCAAACACTATTTCACACGTTTAAGATTTTAAAAGCATCTGTGAGAACACAGACAAACCAACAACTGCCTTATCTTTAAAAAGTAAAATTAAGGCATTCTGAACTGTTAAGTTTTTTTAGTCTAGAATAACATTCAATAAATCTAGTGCTGCTTATGCTGAAATTTGCATAAATACACAAGAATCATAACTGGGTAAATTGTGGGACAGAAAATCATAATAATAAAAATAATAATAATAGTTATTTAAAAATAAAACAAGACTTGTTTATCTATCTGACAAAAAGCAGTTCAACTTTCAGAGATCCTTGTCAACCTCAGTTCTTACACCAAAATAAACTGTTTCTTTAATGCTCTGCAGAGTGAGTATACAGATCAATACAAGTCTATGGGCAACTACAGATTCTGATCTGCACAATAACAGTCTCTTTACAAGAATTAATCTCTTGGGACATTCTTAAAACCTCGATGCTAAAATATGCTGCTTACAGCTGAAATTGATTGCTACGTGTTTTTTAAGTATTCTGAAATTAGCCAGAAAAAATACAAAGAAAAAAAATTCAATTATTGCCTGCTATATTTTTGGGGGGTGTAAAAGCATTAGAGTTCCATTATTACGAGGTGTGCTGTAAGAATAAAGTTGAAGAAAGAAGAAGAAATTCCAAGAGTCAATCTACAAGAGTGAATTATTTAAGTAACAACCTGCATTTAAAATTCAGAACGGCACCAGCTGCTCTTTACATTATTAGTTTGGTATTTTTCTGATGGGGTTTTTTTGTGGTGGTTTTTTGTTTGTTTGTTTGTTTGGTTTTGTTTTGGGTTTTTTTGTTAGCCTATGTTATTAAATAAAATCAAGGATATAGGCATTCAAAATACAGACAGTGAAGAGAATCACTAAGGCTGAAGCCATCTGGAACCTTGTGACAGGGCCCTTGCAGTCGCACTGCTCCCCCCAGAAGCACTCAGCTCCAGAGCACAGGTCACACCATACAGAACATGCTTTTTCCCACTGGATCCCAGCTGCCTGAACTATGAGAACACTGCAGGAGACAGCACTAAGATACATCTTTTCTAGATCACAGCAAGCTCAAAACATCATTGTTGCAGCACTGCCACAAATCATAGTTCCTCCTAGCAAGCTGTTATAAAATATGCAAGGGTGAGCAAGGCAGAAGTGCCTGCAATCTTAATTACGTTTTTCCACTGTTAAAATGTGAGCCAATCAAATACTAAATCAGCTCTCATCAAGCTGAAAAAGAATGAATGCCCATTCTCAAGGTATCACAGATGTACTTTGTGCATATTTTTAGCCACACCACACAGCCAGGGTGCAAGGCCCAAGCCTTTTTACATATATATACACCAACAAAAAAAGACATATTTCAAAAATGTCTTTTTTCAACTTCTAAGTGAGACTGAAATAATAACAGCACAAAAGGGGTAGAGGCAGGCCACAAAGATTCCATGTGCAAGGAACCACCAACTTCACAAAGCACCTTCCTCCTTACAGAACACCTCCCTACAAAAATATAACTCGGGAGATCCAACTCAACTGTTTGATTTTAAGCTTCTATTTTTAAAATAAAAGTGACCTTTGCACTGAGGATGAGTAAAGCCTCTTAACGCAAACCTATCTACTTTTGTCTAGTTTATCCTGTAGTCTTAAGGGCTTACATCTTTGAATGTGTCCAAGCCCAAATAAAGAACCAAATAAAAAGATGAAAATATAAACTGCTATAGTGGCTATGAACAGATGATGGTTTCCATTCAGGGCCTCTGGCACCTCATCTGTTGCACAGTACAGAGCAGAAACCCATCTCACATGGAAAAGCAAGCTTTTACTTTGCAGATTCCTGTAGGAGCAGAACCAGTTAAAATATTTTCATTAAGAATTAAGCCAGCAACACACACTTGTCTTTCTGTGAAGACAGGCAGCAGGTGAAAGAACAAGTTCCAGTATTTAACTACTCCAAAATTATAAAAAGGACAGCTAAGCAGAGTTCAGTCCCTCATATCTATCAAGAAGTTAATTTCTGAACTGTCCTTCCATTTGAATCGATTCCTTTCAAAAATTTAACCATCACCTGTAAGTTCTTGCATAAATTTGATTTTTTACAAAATACTTTAATTTCAGAAGGCAAAAAAATATACCTTTTAGAAGACTGAATCACCCTGATTACTACTGCCTTGGGTTTTTTTTAAAGTAAAAGGTACATTACTTGTCAGAAAATTCATCATTATATTGTTCTGTCCTCATTACACTAATTCCTGGAAGAGGTTGCTTACTACAACTCACAACCAGGACACAAAGTAAAGCAGCATGCTTATGCATGTTTAAAAGCATTTTAACATGTTTTACACTGCACAGTATGACGTTTCTCAGGAATGGGAATGTGCTTTTTAAAGGACACTCTCTACAGGAATCAATTTAGTACCTTTATAAGCTAAAAGGGACTACAATACTTCCTTGCTTGCTGCAGGGATGCCAACTGATGATTCTGAAGATTTTAGTAAAATACATTTTCAGATGTTTTCAGATTCTGAGACACATACACTGCAGTATGTAAAATACAAACCTACCACCTGCACCAACAAGAACCTTCTGCTTATGGCATTGATTATCAAATTTCAGAATAGATGCCTAATTTTAAAAAAAGGAACTTTTTTGTACACATTCTTTGGTCAGATTTAAGTGATAAAGCAGTTAAATTGAAAGAAGTGTGTAAAAACTGTTTGGTGGTTATTCTCAAACAGTATTGAGTTGATTTTGTTTTGCCCTCAAAAAAAATTAGACAATCCTATCTGCATGAGTGTTCCTTAAACAACTGACTTCTGTTTCTCTTCCTTAAGTCATTGTGTTTAACAGAGGAAAAGCAATTGTTGGCTTTGACCTGCCAGTCATTTCTGCACGAAGACAGCCTCTGAAAACACACAAATTTCACAGCAAAACCTCAAACAAGCACAGTGGAAGAGAGGGGTGTGCAGTACTTCCCAGGCAATGGAAGATGTTGGTGCTCAGAAATAAAAATACTGCTGTAACTGACCCAAAAAGTATGGTAGTGGTAGAACAGGAATGGTTATCTCTCTGCAGTGAACAAGTACAGAATATAGTCTCCTGAATTAGCTATCAAGAACAGACACTGTGTGCGCAGCTTACACTTCATCCAGTCCCTCAGGCCTACATTCAGTACCTTTTTCCCCCTTTCCAGCAACGCCTGGCTAGTGGGTTCACTAAGTGTGTGCCTCACTAACAGCATATCTGGAGACAAAGATAGGCCTCTCCCACTGTGCTCAGCTCTCCTTCCCTTTTTCACCTCTCAGATAGCAGCCTCCCTCTTGCCCCTGCAGCTGCTATCTGCCTTGCACCAAAAATTCTGCCTGCACACCCCAGTGCCAGCTTGTAAACCTCCAAGTGTATTCCCAGCTGCTCACACCAGCCCTTCCACAGCACAGGCCACCAAGTACTCGTGCCTGCCAAAAGTCAGATCTTTTACATATAAAACCCAGTGATTTTCAGTGTCTAAATGTTCCTGTAAAAATTTAATCAATTTAGGCTTATTCTGTGGATCTGCTACAGTTAAGCTTACTAGGTATCCCTCAGGTTTTCTTCCTTCACAGAAGTGGAAAAACACACCAATGCATTTCCTACCTCATGGTTGGGTTCCTCTTTCTCCCTGCAGCTCAGAGTCAGGAGCTCTGATCTAATTTCTTCCAGAAACAGACAAATAGATCTCACATCTCTCTTTCAGCAGCACAGCTTATTCATTTGCCTCTGCCCTGTGCAGAGTGAGTGGTAATCAGTTCCATTCTGCACCAGCACAGGTTCTCCATGAAAGCAAAATTTAAAAATTCTTGCAGAAGTTTCTGTGCCACTGAAATAGAAGACAGCAAAATTAGTCTTCTCAAGTGTGACCTTATGAACTGCCAGTTTTGAAGCACTATTTCAATATCATAAATTAACAGGTTATTTACATACAATAAGTACTCTCTGACAAATGTTTAAAAAAGCCTCTACAAATTCCTGCTCTAGCCTCTAAGATATCCCAATCCAACTCCAGAATTTCAGGGGAAAAAAGAAGAGGTTGCTCAGAGTCCATCATGAAGAGCTGTTTCCACAAGGGAGCTCTTTAGCAGTGAAACATATGTTCAGGCTAGCAGGGAACAGCAGTGGAACTGGAAGGCATCCTATCCATCAGTCCCAGTTTGCACATCTCAAACAGTGCAGTGTTTCACACACACACTGTATAAAGTAATTTGAGCTACTTCTTAGACAGCTACATACATATTTCTGCACTCAAATTCATGGTGACTATTTCTGCAGTGCAGTCACAGCTGACTCTTTAATTCAGTATAACACAACAGAAGGAGGAAAATATGTATTTCAGAATATAACTTATGTTCTCTCAGTCCTCTGACTTGTGACCAGATCATTTATGAAGGTCAGACGATAGAGTCTCAGAAGAACATAAAACGGAAGTCATATTTCTGTGACCAGATAATAAATAATATTCCTTGAGCCCTGAGGAAAGGCCATATCACTGCTAGCAGCCAGATATCAGTCACAAGGGAACAGGGCAGTCCAGTTAATCAATAACTTCACATAAGGCCACCATTGTGTTTTTGGTCTGGGCCTAAACTCGCCAGTTACAGCCCAAATCCACAAACAAACCACAAACTGCAGGATGTGAGGTTTCACAAAAATTGAGAATAGAAAAAATAAATGAAGAGTTAAGACTTGCTTTCCTTTTCAAAAACTCTTTGGGCTAAGATTTTGGCATGAGCTCCATTTTCAGACAAATCTAGACAGATCTTGCTGAAACATCATCACTGGAAAATAAGAAAAGCTTGCAAGGAAAAGGGTTGGTGAGAAGACTGTTCTCTTTTCTCCATACTTTTACTCTAGCACCATTACTTCACAAAAAGAAAGGTTTAAGATTCGGCCCCCTTACACCACAGCATGTGCTTATGTACAGAGAAACATCTATATTCAACAGAGGATGCTGAAATTTATGTGATTTCAAAAAAAAAAATCAACTGGATAAATATATGAAAAAAAACCCACAGAAGACCATGAGGGCCATCCCAGGAGCTCAGGAGAGGCCCCTGCCCCACAAGCCCTGGGAGCTAGGGCAGTGCTTGCAGAGCTGCCAGTGCCATGCCTGGCACACTGCCACCCTCCTGCCCAGGCATTCCAGATCAGCCACGTCCTGCAGGAAGGGTGAGAAGGGTGGGGCTGGCACACAAGGCTTGGAGGTGCTGCAGCACCAGGACACAACAGGGCTGGGATGGAGCAAGATCCGGGCTCCAGCAATGCATGGACACAGAGTCCTCACAACAAGGACACATCAGGAACTGTGTTCCCTGAACAGGACAATGCACTTCTCTCAGCCAGAAGGCCAGGAACATCAAATACCCTGCCAGGCAGCAAGGCTGCTCTTGAACCCATTTTTCTTGCCCAACTGGATACACACTGGAAATAAATTCCTTCCGTAACTAAATTTAAGCGCTAGTGTTTTAATAATAATAGACACCTTTTACAAAGGTGCTTTACTGTACATCTTATTACCTTTCTATGCATGCCAAATACCCAAAATCAGATACCCAAATACCAGAACAGACTGGCTCACTTCCATGTTAACACGGCACTAACTAGACAGACTCACTAGATAGCATCTATCACAATTTCAATCTAAAAAATACACTAAAAACATTAGGCTGAACATTCTTACTTCATGAAGTAACATACTAGTTTTACCTCCCAGTTCATGAAATGAGTTTGACCCAACATCCAATGGAACGTACAGGTATTTTTCCACTGACCTATACAAGATCACATCACTTGACAATTACAAGGTTAATACATTTCATAACATGCTTTTAAAATATTAAATATTTGTCTCTTTCTGTAGAGTATTTTGGAAATAAAGTAGAGCTATAAATGGTTGCACCATAATTGCTGTCACAAATCACCACCTATACATTATATAACAAATAGGAGCCAAACAGCTGACGAGGTTCCAGATGCATCTGCTGCCAGAGTGGGGCTGAGATTCCTGTCATCCCCATCTTCCTGTCCCCACCTTCCCAGGACAACATCCTGACTCCTCTTTAGACACTTGTAATCACAGCTCTTTACAGAGCCCCACTGCAAACTGAGAGACTAAATAATTCCGTGTTTAAAAATTGGCACGGAGAGCTCTAAGCAGCCAAACAGAATCAACAGGTCCTGTAAATAATTTCAAACCATCTATACTAAAGACAGTTTCAAAAACACCACCTTACTTTCACAGATTGTGGCAAATCATTTGTGCAATAGCATGGTTCTTCCATTAGCACAATACATACGCATAATACTTTCTTGATACACTCTCGTCCATCAAAAGTGAACTGGTGCTGTTGGTTTGAAATACTTTAATGCTACAGACAAAAATTCTGAAACAAACCAACCCAAGGCACGTATCTCAGCTACCCCTGCTCCAAGCTCAAGTTCCTGTAATTCCTCTGCCTTCTAGGTGGTCTCAACTCTACCACCATATTATTTCCCTCAAGTGCTTCACTGGTAAACTATCTGAGAGACTATGTAATTTAATTAGTATAAATCATCAAGAAAACAAGAGGAGAAAGCAGCCACTGCTGCGCATACTTGGAAAGCAAGCCTGCAAAATGCATTCACTTGCCAGGTTTGTTTTTACCTTCTCTAAATCAAGAGAAATAAAGTATTTAACTGTAGCAGCATTAGCAAAGAAACCAGATTTTGTATATTTTACAAGCATGTTCTGTAAGACATTGAGAATCTGGCCTAGACCAGGAAGTTTTCCTGGCACAACTGTGGTTGTTAAAAAACACAAGAGGGAACATCATAAATACCAGAGCAGGTCTTGAGAACAAGTCTCCAAACAGGGAGTCATCACTGCTGCGAGGCTTTCTCTGCTCAAGGAACAGACATGATGACAGCCCAGTAACACTCATTATTCCATGAAGTCTTTATGCAATAGTTGAGCTGCACTTGTGATCATAATTACTATAATCAGATATTTATTGAATCTGCAGCCTGTTCCTAGAAAAGTTACTAATTTTTGAAAAAATATTTTAAGATTGTTTAAGGTCCAATTTAGACACCAGTGTGCTAAAGGCAGAAATATAAATTTCTAAGGAATATTAGCAAGTTACAAGAACCACAGTACTTTTCCTTTCCCTCGGCTATTTAATGTATATTAAATATGACTGAATGCTATGATGGGTATCACAGCCCCATTTATTTCAATTACTATTTACTAAAACTGTCAACAGTCAGATGCTCATTAGCACATCAGAATGTACACAGATGCTTATTAAACACAAGGATCTTCCTCAGCAAATCGGAGTACAGACGTGGTAAAACCTGTAGCATTACCACACAGAGCTCCAGCAGCAAAGTTGTTTTTTTATTAAATCACCAGTATGCTTGCTGTCACTGCAGGGAGCAAGTTCACTCCTCAAACATAAGATACACTTGTGAAATATTTGACACAAAACTAGAAGAAATCTAGGACAAAAGAAATCCAGTTAACACTGGCATAACAAAGACTTAGGGTTTGCATCCAGGCACAAACACGGACTGGGAAAATGGTGTATGCATTGTGTCTAAAAAACACCTCTCCAAGGCAGATGGAGGTTTTTTGACAGTAACTTTCTGTAAGTCAAGGATGGCTTCAATTCACAGAAATTACTTCCACACCTTCTTCTGAGAAAATGAAAGGTGCAATACTAAACAATAAATACTTACTCTGTGACTTGTCACTTCAGAAAGCTGTATAAATTTATTACTGATGAAAGGAGCCAAGATTCATAGCTCATGAGAATTACATTTCCTCATTATCAAAGATATGAAATTAGTGAATAAGCTCACAGCACCAGTGAGCCTACTTCTTACACATCTCGAGAAGTTCTAGCTGGGAGATTTAGAGAATATTTTCTTTTCTTCTCTAGGATAACCAACAATGTATTTGCACATAAACTTATTTGGCCTTCATAGCATGGGTCAACAGTTATTATAAGCAGTGTACTATGAGTAAATACAGTCCTAATCCAGGACTATTCAGGAGGATTCTAAAACTCCCACAGCAATGCTTTCTGTGACACACTTCACCTAAGTGTTTTCAGTTAGGATGTTTCTATCAGCAAGCTGCAGCCTTCAGCATATGGGGCGCAGCACCATGATTTTTTTTTTTTTTTTTTACTTCTGCCTAAACCCCATGCTGCAGTCCATGTGATGAAAACAGCATGGCTGTACTTGCCTCAAACTCAAGGAATGAGAAAACAGACAAGAGGAGCCAGCCAAGCAAGACTTGTTTACTCTCAATGAGGCTTAGGGCAAACCTTATCATTCTCTACAAGTCCTTTACAGGAGGCTGCAGTGAGAGAGGGGCTAGTCTCTTCTGCTGTGCCTGCAGCAAGGACCAGAGAAAATGGCCTTAACTGGGACAGAGGAAATTCAGATCAAATATTAGAAAGAAAATTTTCAGGATTCAGGAGGTCAGGCCGTTTAGGGAGGTGGCAGAGTCCCTGTCCCTGGCAGTGTTTAAGAGGCTGGCACTGGATGATGTGATTCAGTGGTTTAGGAATTACAGCAGCAGTACTGGGCTGATGGCTGGACTTGGTGATCTTAAAGGTGTCTTCCAACCTCGATGATCCGACGGTTCCACATCCAGCTCACCACAACCCTGCACGGAGTGGCGCCTGCGAGCCCCTTCCGAGGAACTGGTGCAGGCTACCGTGCTCAGCAGGACGAACGGGGCGGTTCGAGCGGGGCAGGGGGACACACAACCCCAACACTGAGTGAGGCTCCTTCAACCGCAGAGGCGGAAACAGCCGCGGGTGCTGTCCCG
>NW_005054456.1:1386659-1402722 GCF_000277835.1 Geospiza fortis
GTACCCGCGGCTGAGTCACCGCCCCGCCGCCTCACCTCGGCCCGCGCAGCCCTCCATGACTGGGGAGTATGCAGGAGCTATGTCCTGGTCTCGTGGAGCCGAGCGAAGCCTCTCAGAGCTCGCCCGGTGACATAATCGGCCCCGTTCCTGGTCTCCAGAGGTTTCAGTTAAGCACTGAATCCCCAATCCCCACATGCGATCCTTTCCCTGGTCAGGTAACAGCCATCTCCCACAGGCAGTGCCTGGATCTGACCATCACATGCTGACAGGGCACCTCACTCTACCTGGGTCAAGGCTGGATGGCAACAAATTAATTGTGGCAAAACTGAAAATACATAAACCCTGCAATATTTCCTACCACTCAGAGAAATAAAATTTAAAAAAAAGTATTGAAGTATTGTCTGAAAGGAGGGATCACACGCTCAATTGGCCTGAAAAGTCCCTCTGAGATCATCGAGTCCAAACGATGGCCCAACGCCACTTTGTCAGGCAGGCCATGGCACAAAGTGCCATGTTCAGTTTTCCCTTAAACACCTCCAGGAACGGTGACTCCACCACCTCCCCAGGCTGCCTGTTCTAATCACCCTTTCTGTGGAGAAATTCCTCCTAACGTCCAACCCAAACCTCCCCATACAGCTCAAGGCCATGTCCCCTTGTCCTGCTGCTGGTTGCCTGGGAGAAGAGCCCAACTTGCACCTGGCTACAACCTCCTTTCAGGTAATTTTGGAGAGAAATAAAGTCCTCCCTGAGCCTCCTCTTCAAGGTGTCCTGCTCCAACAGGCCTGGCAGCCACCACCAACAGCAACCAGGTAAGGGGAAGGAGGCTGAGGAAGTATTTAGCACTATGTGCACTCATGAATGCTTGTTTTCTTCTAGGACCAAATCCAAAACACACAAAAGAAGCACTGCCAGCATGTATCTTACTTGAAAATAATAAACTGATAATATTTTCCAGTGCTTTTAAATTCAAAGGCTTTTTCCACATATTATTTTGCCATTCATTTCAACAGCAGGCAGAATCAGTTTCAGTTCTCACTCCATTTTTGTGAAGCACTTGGACAATACTGTTGTTACACAACATCACAGGTGAATTCTAATGGCCCATTACAAAGCATTACAAAATACAAATGTTGGTAAAGATACCATTGCCCCTTTTGCTCAGAATAATCAAGAGATGTAAGCTAATTTGATTCAGGCATGTACTCATCCCTTTTGTCACCAGAAAAAGCCCAACACCTGCACACAGGACTTGCCACATCTCCATATTGACTTTAGAAAGACATTTGTCTTTTAAAAAAACATCTGCAGATATTTTTCAAATAACATTATCTCATTAATTAATTCTATTGAACCAAAAGTAGGTAAGTTAAATAGTTGAAAAAGAATCCTGTCAAACTTGGAGACTCCATTCCATTATTCAGGTCCTCCATAAGTTGTGCATGTGTATCTGCAATTAAGGTTTCTGAATTTTAACTATCGTAGCAGAAAGGCCAGGAGGGATAAACAGATAAATATTTTTACGCAAGTCATTAGTGCACATGAATGGAGCCAGACTGAAACAAATGGGATTTGAATCTCTATAGATAAGATAAAAATGCAGATACTGTATTTTTGTACTGCTGCATGTTAGCCTGGAAAGATAACTCCTGGACAGGAATGGATTTGCAAAGACCTGAATGGAAACTGAAGGGTTGGTAGAAGATGCCACCTAACACCGCCAGGTCCTGGCACAGGGAACTCGATGAGGCCACCTATGCATTGCTCTCATGTCAGCCAGATGAGGTCAGAGACTCCTTCTGCCTCCAGCTGACCTCAGCCAATTCCAGCTGGCAGCCCAATGCTCATGTCCTGCAGCCTCCCTGACTGACTGTATGAAATGCTAAACAATTACAAGTTCATATCCTCACCATTTTTTTTATAATTCGAGACCACCAGATACCTAAAAACTGCTTCTTTCCTATCCAAACATAGTATGTAAAGGTCAAGATGAAACTCTTGTTTCCCAATTCACAGGCTGACCTTTCCAAGGGCAGCAGCAGGCAAGGTTCACATACTCTTTCTCTCTTGAGGATCTTGTTTTTTGGATCCTGCTTCAGCTGGACATCACAAGAGTTAAAGTCTAGCAATCTTCTAGACACAATGCAAGACATTTATTTAGTTTAATTAGACACTTTTTATTCCTGAAATTACAGACACCATGGTTGCTAACATGCATGAATACAGCTAGAGTGGCTTTTACTCCTCCATACAGTTTGTTTTTGCAGTGCTGACTTTCTGGCAGCTGTGGCAGCGGACATTCATCATCTCCATAAAGTTTAAACTTTTCTTGGTTTTTAATTGAAAATATGCTCATCTACTACATTTCTTCAGCTGCAATAGTTAAATAAATTGTCTTTATGGGGAAATTAATCACAACAGGTACAGCAGGTTAAGCTCTCCTATAATTAAATATTTTGAAATAACTTCTGTGTAGATATTCTATCCTATAGTAAAAAAGAACAGAATTCTGGATTGCTAATTCTAGTCAATTTTTGAACCAAACAGATCAGTGGTATTTTTCCCTGTTGGGCTGATAAAGTATTATTTTTCTGTTTCTTGTTCTAACACAGCTTAACATCTAAGCTGTTGCCTCTAACAGGATTTTAGCACTAACAGTTTGTTTCTTAACACTTTTATATTGCTTCATCTTACTTTTTTGTCACCTAGCTGCCTTCTGCCCTGAACAAGAAATACACCTGTGAGACAGAAGCCATGCTGCTTTAGACACTGAAGGTGCTCAGCTTTGGCACTGATTAGCCACCTGAATTTGGGGCACACTGGATACATTAGTCACAAATTATCTACTTAGAATCTGGATCAACAGCTAAGCCCTTCAAACCTCCCTCTGCTACTGTGGCTCCCTATCTTGGTCATGTAATACAGCTGCCCTGATGACTTTTTGCTTAATTTAAAACACTTCCAGCCAGAACAGAAATGGTCACTGCTAAATCACTACAAAAATACAGATTAATCTATGCTGGGAACTGGGAGGTATGATCCCTATCACACAAAAAAAGAGGCTGTCACCAGATCTAAGGGACTTACTTGGCACCACGCAAGGTCCATTTTCAGTACCACAGTGAGAATTTAGAAGGGTTTTAGCTCTTAAGGAATCATAGATCTGTGCTGTCCCTTTCAGAAAGGTGAAATCCCCTGTTAACTTAAAGAATTTGTGTGCAGCTGGACCTGGGTGTGGAAGGTAAGAAAAATTGTTCTAAATAACAGCTCCTTCACAGTTATATTCAAGATGGCAGAAGCTGAGCAAATTCAAGTCCTGTGATATTGTGTGCTGTATCAGGGCAAAATATTCTCCCCTGTCAGCAGTTAGCTGCTCTTAAGCCACACACTAGAAAAGGTCAGGCCGCTTCTGCCAGTGTGTCACACAGCCCCTTCTGGAAAAACAAAACAGAAAAAAAACCCCAAACCAACAAACACAAACAAAACCCCCAAACCAGTATTTTCCAGGATATTGCTCAGCAGGACTTTTTTTCTTTTCTGTAACTACACTGCAAACTTCCACAAAATTATAACTCACCCTTAAAGATTTCTGCCCCTTTCACTTGCTCTGTCTCCTTTCTGCAGTGACTCTACTCAAGAGTTTGGGAGCCTGATTCAAAATTTGCCTTTTCTCTGCTTTTCAGGTATGTGGGTTTGCAGATGGGAGGACAGTAATGGAAGCTGAGGAGCAAACCATGGCTACTGTGAGCCATCAGACATTGTGTAAGTCTCCAGTGGAGATATGCACCTGAATTTCTTTTCACAGGCTTCAGCAAATTCAGGAATTCCATTTTCAGCTAAAATATAAAGAACAGACTATGGATACATGCCCTGACTGCAGCACGTTTTCTGCTGATTTATTGACTGTGCATAAATACTGCACTATAACTGTCATATTTAACTACAAAAAGAGAGAGCTCTATGCTCAGGAAGATAATTCAGGGCAACTCTGAGGTTTTTCATCTGTCTTCCGTGTACTTCAGAAAAAGCAGCCACTTAGCAAAGGGGCAGAGTCCAGCCATCCTGATTTTCTCCCCTTTTCCCTCAGATGTGTTAACCCTTTGCTGTGCACAGTTCAGCAAGGTTTCCTCTTCCTGCAAAGTTTTTAGCAAGCACAGCTAATAGTGCCCAGAGTCCAAAGGTGAAAGCCAGATCCACAGCCTGCCTAACAGCAGACAGCTTAATTTCCATTTTGCTTTAAAGACCAATGAGAAGGGGATGAGGAAGTGATTGGTTGCCTAAGATGGGGGATCGTTTTGCAATACTGGTAGATAAGCAAAATTCTGACAAAATGTCTCCGAGGAGACATGAAATGAACCCACAAAGCAGCACTTTGAACAGCAAAGCAAGCCAGAACAGATTTCCAGATAGGCAAGGCTTTCCATATGAGAACAGGTTTCGAAGTCCAAGAGTCTCGCCAAGGAAGAAACAACACTCAGAATAAAAGTTTGAAAAATATTCTGGCTGCTGAAAAGGAAACTGAAACCTTCTCCTGTTTAGCAAACTGGAGAATTGTGTTACTCTAAACCTCAGAAGATAAGAAAAAAAATTAAAATTGTGCACATACCTGTGCAGGGAGATACAAAACCAAAAGTGTGTGCTTCAGCCTAGTGCATGTTTGTGATCCACCAGCAAATATCAGATTAATGGCCCCAGCCCCAAGCCCCCATATCTCCCCTTGCCAAGATCTCCCCTAGGAAAGATTTATCATCTCTTGCTGATAAACACTGGGAGACAACAGAGCTTGTTCTGGGGGGGTAAGAGAAAGGGAGATGGATTTGTGGCTGAGACAGGAGCCTTGCATCAGGCAGTCGCAGCCACGGCAAGCAGGGGCTCACAGGCAGGGGATGCTCCCACTGTAGGTGCATTTGAATTGACAGCCAGCCAAGAACTGCATGAAATTCCCCGTTACTTCCTTTTTACTGGTCTTATGCTAAGTGTTGCTAAGCTGTACCTGGGAATCAGGCCAAATCAGCTTGGGATCTTAGGATGAAAGGCATTAAAAAAAAAAAAAGGAAAGAAACAGAAAAAAATATCCAGAGTATTACCAATGTGGAAAGCAACCATATGAATTTAATGAATGTACAAGTGACAGGATTTGGATTTTATTACATTCTACAATGTAAAATATAAAGACAGACTAAAAAATTGCCACTTCTGAGGAAAACTACATCCTTCTGCCTGGGTTCCTGTGAGGAAGAGTCATAAAAGCAGCATTTCGTTACCAGAACTGAAACCTGAAAATACATATGTTTAAATAGACTGGAGCCAGCAGGGACTGGTTAGGAGAGTTGTTTTCCCAGGCGATGCTACACAGATTTGTGCCACCAAGTGAGAAGTTCACACTGTTTCATCTATTACCTATCAGAATTTATTTTATGGCAAAGAATACTCATGGGCTGGAGACCTGCTCTGAACTGACAGGATTTATCATAAAACAAAAGCCACACTTGGCTGTTTCATTTCTGGACACAGTTATGATTTTTTACTATATACACGGCTTGCCTGCAACAGAAATTCTCTCTTGCAGAGTTCAAAGTATCTCCCACAGAGAAAGTTTAGCTAACCTGACTGCACTCCACATGCTGCTTGTGCCTGATCCAAAGCAGATCAGACCCTGCTGGAAGCCTCAGCCCTCTGATTTCAGCTCAGCAAGTCACCTTTCACCCCTCACCATCATTTCACTGCACTGGGAACACCCACTGTCCCTCACTGGCATGGCACCTTGTGTCTTAAAAAAACAGTTGGGGACAGTCTCCAAAATATTTATGGGACACCACTCCATGGAATGTTAACTCTGTGCTCAGGGCACCTAAAGTAACTTACTGGTCCCAAATAGGAAATATTATCATTTAGGGATGAATATTACCATTTCCAACATATCCTTAAGAGATCATCATCATCTTACCGAACCAAACACTTCCATGACAGGAGTATGTCTATCATTATTTAGTTGTTTAATTATCGTTGCATTTTACTATAAGCAATTTTCACAAAATATTTTTTTTCTCCCAAAGGAATCCCATATTTAATCCTAAAGACTATTTATCATTAAAGAGAGTTACAAAAGCAGACAGAATTACCTACTTGGAACACAAGGTGCCACATGAGCTCTCACTGGTTCTATTACAGACATTCACCAGCACTTTCCATGGTTTCCTACCTTGGTTGCACCAGTTGCAGAAGTGCTACTTTTGTTGTTTTCACTATTTAAAAAAAAACAAACCAACTTAAAATTGTATCAGCCCTGCCCTGTAGTTCTCACCAGCTAATTTCAGCCATGATCTAATGAGTGGGTGGTAACAAGACAACGAGGCAGGACAGGATGGAAAGGCCCAAGCAGCACTGGGAGCTTAGCAGGAAACTCAGCAAAAAGCAAGTGCATGGGAAAATGAAACAAAGATCTTTTCATTCTTCAATAGATATATATTTTTTTAGATAGACAATAATGAAGAAGAAGAAGTGAAATAAAGCTCCTCTCCTGAGATATCTGGTATCTTCTTTGTAAGAAACAAATTTCCAGGCAGATCTTAGGCAGGGACACAACCTCATCTTTTGAGAGCAGCTCTCTCTGTAGGGACATGGAGAGGGGAGATGGCAGGAGGAGACAGTGCAGGGCAGCAGCACTGCCAGCAGCACACATAAGATGGGAAATCCAAAGAACTGAGACACAGCAGGAAGCAAGAAGTAGGTGTACAGAGTCTTGAGGAGTCAGCTCGAACGCGACAAGGTAGGAAAAAGGGGCACAAGGTGGAAGAGCTTTGTGACCTTGCCAGACTGAAAGGACAGCAAGGTGCTCCCTGCAGATGGCTGTGCTCAGATCTGGAGACATTTGCATTTGTCTCTCTCAGATGGAGTATTTGTGCCAGATAGGAGCACAGAAACTTCAAATAAAAATGTGTTCTCTTTTACTCCTCTGTCCCTTCAGATTTAGACATAACAGAAGACACTGTGCTTATTCTGGACTAAGTAGAATAAAACAGCCCTACTCTCTCTGGAGATGCTGTGTCCTGGTAGTGCTGCTGACCTTGCTCAGTACAGACTGAATTACTGAACTTCCTGAACTCTCAGGTCCCAGTTTTGTCACTTCCTTATACTCATTCAATTTTTGTATATTAAGTTGGAAGGTTTCTTGGCAACAAAGGAGAACTTCAAACCCAGACACTTCTGTTTATTTGCTGCATTCTCCTACCTAGTTTTGTATATGAACACAGTCTCAGACTGCAGGAGATTACAAGAACAACATTTTCTCTTCCTTTCAGAAGCTTTTGGTAATTTCCAAGAGCCAAAAGCTAATTATTTTGGCACAAAGAAGCACCAAAGAAACCTTTAACCATGGCAATCCTGTATAGGGTGTCCTTGACACTTTTGTCTGAATGGAGAAAAAAAGAGAGGAGTAATAAAAAGCTCACATTTATCTTTTTTGAGATACAGAAGTTTCACTGCAAGAAGAAATTAAATAGACAAAGGCTCTTCGGGCTGGAGAAAAAAAAAGATGACTGCAGAGGGCAATGATGGCAGTCTGTAAAATGGAATGGAAAAGGTAAATGCAGAGTAATTGTTCACTTTCTCTTGCAGTACAAAAGCTGAGGGGGCATCCAACAAAGGCATTTAGCAGCAAGTTTAAAACAGACACACCCAAAAGGAAATACTCTTTCCTACCATCCATAATTGCATTGTGGCAGTCAGTGCCTCAGGAGGTTGTAGAGGCTGAAAATGGATTTTAAAAGGCATTAAAGAAATTAATGTAGGACAGTGTGATCAACAGCAAATAAACACCATAGCTTTGGTGAAACTTTTGTGCTTTCAAACCCTTCCCCAGAGCTGGGAGGAGGCACCAAGTCATGATGATTCGGTGTGTGGCCTTTTCCTCCCTCCCTGAGCGCTGCTGGCTGTTCCTGGAAACAGCGTGGCAGTTCCTGTTGTTCTGTGAGCCCCGGTGTTGCACATCACTGAGGACCAGAAAGGTTCTCTGCATTCTCCTGCCCGACTCTGTCTTCCAGCAGACTCCCTCAGAGATGCTGCTGACAGAGCTTTGCAATCCAACGCTCCCTCTATTTTCCCTAGAGCAACCACACTTATAATTGTGCAGAGAGAGAATGTTGTGTTAGCTCAGGTTACACCAAGGAGAGTTTCAATCCTATGTTTTGGGCATTTAATGGTAGCATTTATCTCATATTTAAAGGGTAAAAAATGTAGCTGTCCCCATTATTCATCAAAACGCTTGTCAGTCCCCAATAATAATTCAGTACTTTCTACAAAAAAAAAAGAAAGACAACCAAACAACTGGTTTCCATAGCCAAGTGAAAGTAATGAGTACCTCAGACAGCAAGAAAAACCAACCAACCAAACAGAAAAACCAGAAACTCCACCCTGAAGTCACTCACTTTAATTTTTAAAAAATAGTATCTGCAATAAAGGATTTTATGTTCAAAATTCATATAAAGAACACAATTTTCCAATTATGATTATGCTTACCCTTTTATTAAAAAACAGCTGTAATAATGCCAATTCTCATCCCAACATTTTCAAACTTCAATTATTCCCTATTCAGCTAAACCCACTGTGTTTGCAAGGAAAATCCAAGTGAACAGGGAGTTTGGGCCAGCCCTTTCCCATGTCGCAACACACACTCTGCAACACCACCGAGCCAGGGACAGGCAGCTTGTCCCTTATCCCCAGCAGCCCCATCCTCCTGTCACTCCTGTGCAAATCTCCCCTTTCCTCCCAGCACACACATCCTGTTCCCTCATTTTACCATCCAGCAGGACAGCAGAGGAGAGAAGAAAGCAGCAGACAAGGAGGAAGGGAAAAGGACATGGTGGGTAGTCAGTGCTGTGTACAGGCCTTGTATATGTGTATTTACAAGAAATGAAATTAAAAATTCAAGGGGGAAGACCACAAAAGCCTAGTGACAGTCTTGCAGAGTGGAAATCTGTGATGAGTTGCTGGTGAATCAAGGTTTCCACAGCAGTTGTATTCTCAGCTTAGGAGCAGGTTAAAATGAAAAATAGAGGCAAATGGTTACACTTGCACTAAGACAGGGGGATCCTGAGTTGTTCAGCACCCCTGGTGGTGTGGGTCTTCTGGGAAAGGAGTCACTGAGCCTGGACTGTGCCCCTCAGGCGTTTGTGTCTCAGCACAATGCCTTGGGGCTTCCAGCTAAGTGCTCACAAAGCCTCTTCCTTTCACCACTTGCTCAGGTCTCCTCAGTGCTCACATGTTAAGGAACACAGAAAATAAAATGCAGGAAAATGGATGGAGAAAAACTAAAGGAATAAACCTTTGAAAAGGAGTTATGAAAAAACAAACATAGATCAGAAGGAAAACAAGCAGAGAGAAAAACAGTTCTACAAGGTTCCTGCTGTTTTGAGGAGGAATCACTATGATGCAAAATACAAAACTTAATGCATTGAAACCATAAATTACCCTTTGATACACATAGCAGGAGCTTACCTGAATCATGTCTCAGTAGAACAATCACCTGATAAAACTAAAATCACCATAAAACAGAAGCTAACTTTTTAAATTCAGAAATTAGCACTAAAGAAAATATTTAGCCATGAGATTGCTTAAAAAACAGAACAGTACATTATATCTTAGTGTATCAAGGCAGAACATTTCAGAATGGTGGCAACAAAGGAAAAATTAGCCTCAGCTTTCCAAAGACACTTTCAGTGAAACACAGACGTTTCAGTTAATAGGCTTTGACTGTGGGTATTTTAGCTCTAGGCAGTCTTGCCTGGTGCACTTTGAGCTTAATTCTCTGAGGTATCAATCACTTGAAACTCCAGATGAACTCAGGAAGATCAGCAGCTGATGATAGTCAGAGTCAGGCCCAGCTGTTCCAAAATGGTTAATCAAAGAAGCATTAAAAAATGTGAATCCAGCAAGGTGATGGCAACCAGGGGTTCATGTACAAGAGGGCAGCAAGACCCTAAATCTGATGATACTGCCTGATATCATGGCAGAGCAAAAAACAGAAAATAGAAAGATTTGTGTCCTGGTAGTGATATCCAAACATATTCTTTTCCAAATGCAGCACAAGCTGCAACATGCAGCACTCCTGCCTGAGGAAGAGTCCCTAGGCCTGAGGAGCAAGCAGGACAGCACCTGTAGCCATGTGGGTTGTGGCTCCTGCAGGGAATGCAGTTAGGGCCGGTGCATTCCTTGCTAATTAAATACAGTCCTAGGCTATCAGCCAATTATCCCTGCAACCCTCCCAGGGCCATGTTTGCAAGCCTCTGGTCAAATATGGGATATGTGGAACACTTGAAAGGTAAGTAAACTCAAATTTAAAGCCTTACTGTATACCAGATACAACCATTATATTTTTCTTACTTGTTTACTATTTTCAAGTAAAAGCAGCAAAGGCTGTCTGGACTCTTAACTTCCCATGGCTTGCAGAGACTCAGAACTCTCCTATGAACCCTTTGCTTCCAGGCTCTGGGACTGGCACAGCCACAGCACCCCCAGCTCCCTGGAGCTGGTGATGTGGCAAACAGGAAGGGCAATAAAATGAGGTGGGGCAGCGCTGCAGCAGCACCATGGAAAACTGCTGCATTTGCTGTGAGTGTAACGTGGAGACTCCTGCAGTCAGTGCAGCTCTTTGTCAAAGTACAAAATGAGAATCTTATCTTCCCCAAAGCTTTCCTTGAAACACTATACAGAGCTACCTGTGTACAAGCTTTATCCTCAGCTGCTCCTTTCCCAGCAGATAGGCAAAAGAGTGTGATCTGATTTCAGAGGCCAGGGCTACACTCTGCCTTCTGCCTCCAAATAGAGCTTTTCCCTAACACCATTAAAACAAAGCCAGCTCATTTAAGAAATAGGACTCTGTAGCAGTGGACTTTAGGGGTTTGGTGACAGTTCTTTCTCACTGAGGTTTGTTTTTTGCTCAGAGCCTAATCATGAGTTTTCCAGTGGTACAGAACATACAACTCAGCAAGACAGCTGACAGTGGCCACATCCCTCCAAAATCCAGTGATGAGGATTAAACAAGCTTGGTAAAAAACCTCGTTTTGTGATTACTCTGCAACCAAGAAAGCAGCTGGGAATGATTCTGTCACTACCAGGTCTTCCCACACATCCTGCTTTCATCTTAATTTTTATTCATTGGAATATGTAAATTTCCTGTGACATGGGCTGGAAATTGCTTCTACTGCATTTCCAAAAGACATCAGAGAATTTCAGTCACTGTGTCACACAGGCCATTAAACAAATTTTAATGGACAATAGTGGAAAAAAAATCTGAACCAAGAACTAGCCCAACAAACCCACAGAAAAAGTCAGTTCTCCCCCTGGAAACACTATTGTTATTGCTGTCAGGGTCAATGAAACCATAAGCAAACTGTTTCAGCAAGCCCAGCAGATTTATGTGTGCTAATATTCTGCATTGTTAGTGCAGAAATATTTTAAGAACAGTTAAAATCAGACGTAGGCAGGCCTCAAATACAGCAGCTGAACAAAAATTCTGTTGGCTTGAGTGGCAATGAGGCCAATCTGCTACCCCTCCAAAAGTGTCCCTTCCTTTCTGAATCTTGGGAGAGAAGGACAAACAGGTCACTTTTTGCAAACTCAGTGAAGAAAGTATGAATTTCTAGCCTAAAAGGCTAGGGAGTCTTTGCTGCTCCCCCAAGGGGACCCAAACTTTATCCAGTTCCTTAAGCCATCCCAGATGTCTGCCCCAGAATCCTGCAGAGAAAGGAAAGAAAATCCCATAAAAACCAAGTATCACCATGCTGGAAGAAGCTCTCCAGATGAGCCCAGATCTGATCTAGGATCGTAACAAATGGAAACACTTCTACCAGCCATGGCTATGGACATGTCATACATCTCTTGTCATAATTAAATTATTAATTGGCTTGAAAATGGAACCTTTTGTGTCTTACCAAAAAACTAAAGCAGGGAGCATAACCAACCAGCAAGACTGAGTAACAGAGACACTCCTGTTACTGGTATAGTTGCCAATATTTTAGTTTAGTGACAGATATTAGTCCCAACTGTTAGCAGTTGTATAAACCAATTCACATCCAACATGTTTCACGTGGTGTCAGTGTTTTATTCGCATTCACTGAGGAAGAAATCAGTGTCTAATTTGTAGGAGCCAAAGGCACTTTTGTCACTGAAAATCACTTTGACTGCTGCATGCCCCCTTTTCTTTGACTATTGGTAACAGGTTTGGTTTGGGTATTTGTTCTTTTTAATAGTACGCTTTCTGCCTTTTTAATCTAAATCAGGTAACACTTGTAGTCTGGTCTTACCTGACTCAGGGCAATACAAGGAATAAAAGGCAGAAATTAAAGTAGGACTTCCATTTCCTTACCTAAAGTTATGAGCTTTACCACTCTCCAGTGCTGCCTCCCTCACTGAAATAGTAAAATAGAAGTGCAGGCAGTTCTGGTGTTCAGATTACACGATCCCAGCCTTCCTGTTTTGTTGTTGCTCGTTCATCCTTTTTATGTAACTGTTGCCTTAGCTGTGAAACCCATAAAGGTCAACTTGACTCTCAACTGTATCACTGGGAAGAGTTATCAAAATTGCACACAAAGCATACAAGCTTGCCACACATTTTCTTGAATTTTGGGAGAAAGTATCTTGGTAACTTTATTCTAAATGCAACTGCTTCAGTGAAAATACTTCTGCAATTCAATTTACTGCCTAAGATTGGGCCTGCAACAGGAGGAAGCTGTAAATAAATGGCACAGTCTTGCTAATGACTGTGTAGAGGGCAGAAATAAGGTCAGACAGCAGTGGTGTTGTTTTCACTGAATTCAGTGGATCTAATTTTTATCTCCCATCGCTATAATTTCAGTGGTATTACTTTATCGACTTTTATCCTAATATCATCCAAAGTATCCCAAGTGTTCATTGTTTCTCTTAGTAAATATTTCTTGTGAGTGTAGTAAGACTTTGGTGAGTTTATCAGTATTACTACCAAAAATACAAAGAAACTAAAAATAAGATACCAACTGCAATATGTATGTGCTCTATACTGAACTGAGCTATTAGTGTAATATTGGGGAAAGACTGCACTAGGCCAGGAGTTTTATGAGGATCTGTGTTTCATTTATGCTGGGAACACCTTTCCCAGCTAAAGCCCACTTTTACTGGAATGAAATGCTTCAAGCAATCAATAATTTTCTCAAAATTTCATTTTAGAGGAAAACTTCTGAGATCATCGGGTGTCTTGTTTCTATTTTCTCTCCAAAATAATTTTCCTGTGACATGTAGCACAGTGCTACTGGGGTACACCATGCTGCAGTGCAGGGGATTCTAAATTAAAGCCCATGTTTCAGTCTAACCATCACACCTTCATCTTCTGAGCGCTGCAATTTTACCCAAATAACAAATTAAACTTCACAAAACAGGTGCAAGGGATCTCTCCTTCCAGCCTTGCTGATGCTGTTTCTGTTTCTCCCACCTGTCCCTGGGGTGAGGTGGGTGCAGCCCAGCAGGGAGAACACAGCAGGGAGGCAGTTTTGGGGCTTGCTCTCCACGCAGGTTTGCAGCTCCGGCTGGCATCACTTGCTGTCCCCACGCTCCTTCCCGAGCTGCTGCTGGTGTCTGGCTGGGCTGCTCGGGCACAGCTGAGGGGGAGGTGGGAAGCAGCACGTGGAACTGCAGTGGGAAGGCGAGGGGGACCATGTGGAAGGCAGCAGGAAAGCTGCTGCTGGTGGTGGCACAGCACGCAGTGCTCACAGAAACCTCCCCGAGGCTCCTGGCACCTGCCCAGCAGAGCCCGGCGCTGAGCGTGGGGCTCAGAGCGTTTTGAAAGAAAGGTTACACACTTCAAACAGACAAAGATTAGGTCGTCACCAGGTTGTGGCCTGGTGTAGTTTAGATCCCTTAAAAGAAGCCATCACCCCTGAGCTGAGCCATCCCATGTAGGCCCTGCAGGTCTGCCGTGAAAACCCAGGTTATGCAGCAATTCTCCTACCAGTGCCAAAGGAAATCTGGGAACTTCATTGCTACCCTTGTCGCCACTGATATTTTCAAGACTTTCAGGAGGGAGATTATGTCTGAGAGCTGGTTATTAAATGGGGGGAAAAAAGCAAAGTCATTTAAAATAAATTTTGTTATGTTTGCATTTCAGAATAAATGTAAATTTGCACCAGAATTGACGTGGAATGAGACTTACAAATGTGTTGGTACAAGGCTGCACATGAGGTAGTCACAGATGATTGATACAATGACTGATACTATAATTTAGCTTTTTATGCAGTTTAAATGAGCACTCAATTCTGTACCCTTAATCACAAAGTGGCATTTCATCTCAGGAGTAGCCAGCTGTAGTTCAATAAAAGAAAGGCTGCGCAACAGGAATAGGCAAAGTAGGCTGAGGCCTCCAAAAGAACCAAGATCAAAAACATTATTTGAAAAATGAAATATTAATATGGGCAAGATTTCCAACTAAATGTTTCCTTTGGTATTTGTTCAAGTGAATGTTATACCTCTAGTGGCAGCAGAAGTGAATTATTTAGCATAATGACGATGGAAAATTCAGACTACAGTTAAGGAGTCTCTACGTCTTGGCTATAGGTGTGTACATACAAAAATGTGCGTCAGTTTTGAAAAATGAAACCTTAAATCCCCTTGTCAATAATTCACATTGCTCAGAGCCTGGAAGTGGAGCAAGAGAGGATGAGCAAGCCTTTCCAAGTTAAATATGGTGATTTGCCCAAGTAAAATGGCAGAACCGAGGCTTCCACACAGAACTGGGATGCACCCGTGGCTGTGCTGAAGTGATGGGGTCTGGCCATTACCTCCCCTCAAAGGAGAGCTTGTTATAAAAATGCAAATGTGCAGCCTGTCCCTGCAGGCAGGAGGGAAGGCAGAGTGCACACTCCAGCTGTTCTGAGAGGGAGGCACACACAGCAGGCCTGGGTGAGGCTGTGGCAGTGCTGAGAGCCCGGCTGTGGACACGTGTCTCCTCCCAAATGCGGCTCTGTTGACAGCACAGTCCTCCCCCAGTCTGCCCAGAGGCTGGTGAGCATTGCCCAGCAATAGGTTACCACCCCTCTGATCTGGATAGACTTGTCTGAACACTCCTTAACCTATTTCAGTAAAAAATCAGCTGGGCCAGCAAACCATTATTACTTAAAATGTTAGGCCATGGTTGCACAGAGATTTTTTCTTCCCTGCAAAGCAAGCTCCATCCATTTCTACTCCCTTTCTTTGCGTCTGCTTTGGCTCTGCATTCCCACCCCACAGGTCTATGCACTATTTTGTCTATTTCTATAAACCTAAGTTGCTGTTGGGGTTTTTTTAAGTTTGATTCCCCCAACACTCCTCATTCACTTAAATAAATTTTACAGACTGTGCCAACACATCAGAGGGGTTGGAAAAAATCGTCAAAAATTCCCTACATCATCTTTGTGTTCGGAATAAATGTCTTGAGGAAACCATGGTCTAACACACCCTAATCCTCTTTTGGGTTTGATCTTTGGTAAACTACATGACTCTGGTTATTTTACAATCACAGAACAATGATCTTGGCCTTTTCTTAGTGTGACCTCCTCCAGATCCACCAAACTTGGCAGATTCTCCACAGAAGGGGTTTTGACCTGGGCTTTCATGTAAGGAGTTCAGGCTGTTCATAAGTGAAACCCTCCCATGCACAGTTTGGAATATGCCCAAGGCAGGTTGCTTCTAACGCCTGGAGGCAAAGGGGTCACTGTAATACCAGATGGAGAAATAAACCCTAACCAGTGTGTGTGCAAATCAGGCACAGGTAGGATCTGCATGTCCTCTTTGAGCCAGAGCAGGTAGATTATCTGCACTCTAAGCTTCTCAGTCGTTGGTGGCAGCAAAGCCCAAATCCAGAAGCATTTTGAATTCCAGGTCAGAGATCAGCTCCAGCCCAGTTGCCTCCTGGTCTCCCTTTTCTGCAGCATGTTTGGAACGTGTCAAAAGCTGCACAAACTAAACACAAGACCATCTGCTTAGCAGCAACAGCAGCTCCTTGTCCTCGATCTCTAGCCTTAGAAAATCCCTTGTCTTGGTCTTGCTGACCACACTAAAGAAC
>NW_005054456.1:1402736-1406605 GCF_000277835.1 Geospiza fortis
CCACGAGGAAGCCTGGAGCCTGCCTTGGCGCCATGCTCAAGAAACAGAGCGTGCAGTGTGGAGAGCCCTTCAGAGAGCAGCCAGGAGCAGAGGGGGAAGGACAAATGGTACCTGCAGCAGCTTTTAGCAGCAAATCCAAATATCAGGGCAGGCATTTGCTGAGGCGATAGCAAAGCTGTTGTGAGGCTGCCCTGCCTCCCCTCCCTACAGCTGCACAAAGACTCAGTAAGTCACACACAGAGAATGCTTGAGCAGTGGAGGTGCAAAATGAAGCGTATTAACTGAAGCTTTTAATAAGATTTTGATAACAATGATTTTTATGTTAATCTCTAAAGAGTTTGCTTTTGTAACATATAACTGATAAGCATATAATCTAGTTTTAATTTAATCTCTGCAGGTGTTTCCCAATGGTAAATGTTAAATTTTTATTGCTTCCTTAGGCAGTAATAATAGGAGAAATGTCTGTAGGGCTCCCACCATCCATTTGTATGCAGATAGCATCATATTTTATAATAGCTGTAAATCTGACAGGATAGACTCTTACTGTTGATATGATATTATAAATATGTGTCAACACTGAATAAACATCTTTGAAAGGAAAATAAAATAGAGATGTTATTAGAGGTCTAATGAAACAACCATAACTGCTTATTTATAAGAGATGTATGCGCACATCCTTGGGAAAAAGTAGAGCCCATGCTGGGTTTGCAGCTTTCTGATGAGCAGGACATGGAGATTCTCAGCAGGGTCCTGCAGACAATGCAGAAATAGATCCTACACTTCATAAAAATGATGACTGTCTATAAACCTCTAAATGTTTGTTCTCTCTGAGGTTTCAAAATGATTATAAATACCACGGTGTCTAAGACTCAATTATGGCTTCTTTCATACAGCTTAGGAGCACAGCACGTCAGGAGCTCCCACATGAAGAACCATAAGACACGAAGAACAAGGAAGTGAACCCTGATGCCTGCCTGAGGTGTAATGCAAACACATTTTGGGTAAAATTCACTCAGTATGAGATCTGAAAGGGACTTGATCTCTTAGATCTTACACTTAGCCTTATTCACTGAGCATGCATGAAACCTGCCCTTGTTTACATTGAGTATTTTAAAGACAGCAACACTTTGAGATGCATTTGCCTGAAATAATCTTATCTGTTCTGCAGCAAATGTGGCTCTCTGGCATGCTGTGCTTACTGTGTCCATAGGCAGTGGACCTCAGGGACCCAGCAGCACAGGCAGAGACCTGAACTAAAAGATTCCTAAGATGGAACTGGCTTGGCTCCAGCCAGTGGAGAGCATGGGCACAGAGAGCTTCAAGCTGTCTTTAACTCTCCTGTAGAGGCATGCCCTGGAAAGGATTACACTTTAACAGAAGTCTAGATATTTCCTCAATGGTGCTGTGATATGTGGCTCCCAAGGTCCACATCATTAGTCATAAAAACAAACAGTCGGAAAAAAATACACACGAGTTCGTCTAAGTCCCTAGTGACAGGGAATGGGAATACAGCTCGCTGCCACTGGAGGGGGGAAATATGAAAACCTGCCACATAAGCAAGTAAAAAAAAACCAAAACACTTTTGCTGGTGAATTAAAGTTACAAAAACAGCTTGGACAATTTAGGTTAAAGAATTCTTTCTTCTGTTGTAAGTCAGAACATGTATGCTGCTTTAGGGTGGTAGTTTAAATGCAGTATTGTTTCTTCTGCTAGTCTTTAAAAGTGAAAAAAATATTTGTTATGGAGACCTTTTAATAAATTGGTAGTAATTAGAAAGAAAAGTCCAATAATTTTCTACAGAAAGACAACACGAGTGCAAATGGAAAGGCAGACATGCCACTCCCTTTCCTGAGTTAATTCCAAGCCAAAGAGGATCTGCCACATTGTGCCATGGAGAAGGGAACTGTCAAAAAAACCCAAAACATCACATTAAGAATATTGATTAGTAAGAATTAAATGCATTACGAGTATTGGTAAGATTCAGATATATAAAGTGTTTAGCTCTCTCCTATCTGCTTGTTGTTTTCACATCAGATTTTGTAAACATACAATTTAACCCATGTGACTTCTTCAAACTGAGGGTTCATTAAAGGAGGCCCCTCGTGAAGTGTTTGCAGTCAGCTTCTGCAGCTGCGCAGTGCCAATGTCCCAGGCTCACTGGGCTAGTGCTGAATACAGAACCCAAGTGTGGTACCTTCTGTTATAAATGCTGCACCATGTCCTTCTGCCATGACAGAAAAAGTGGAATATTTTACTAATCAAGTGTGCAAAATTACAGGAGTCAGGCATAATGCTGTGTTTCTGACAACTTAGGTAAATCTCTTTCATGATAAATGAGTTGTGAATCTCCCATATGCAGTATTTAAACAGATGGATAATCACCACAGCAACCAAAACCACCACAGAGTCATTCAGGAGCATTTCATCTCTGCACACTCCACTGTCAGGTTTCATGCCATAAAGAGGCAATATTTTATGTAACAGAAGACTAGCCAATGCTTTTAGGTAACTCACAGCATGGGTGACAGAGGAAGGAGACCAGCTCAGTTTTCAACAGGTGGATACAAACCTTATCAAATGTGACAGAAAAAAGTTGGATCCTGGGGAGCTTACAGAGGCAGACATAACAGCTGCTTTTAGAGAGTCTGAACTTTCTTTGTAAATGAACTGGATGAACTGGAAAATACCAATTTGTCTAATTAATGTGCTTTTAAGTCTAGCCATTTGAGATTATGTTTTTATTTGATCATTCTGTTTGTTATTAATTTGAATATCTCTGAAGTATGTTTATGTCTGCTGCTTCTTCTCAGACAGGTTTCCAAAATGAGGAACACCCTCTATTGGATTAATACTCAGTAAAATCATAATAATTTTCTGAAATCCCGAAAGGCTGAAGTCTGATAATCTTTTTAAAAACAAGAATTCCAGTTTACTTTTAAACATGTAAAAATCTGAACTGATTTACACTCATCAAGAAACAAAATATTTTGCCAGTTTTCACTGCATACATTTTCAGAAATTCTGGCAAGATTATGATTTATCTATATAATAATTTAACAATATAATTTGTGGCTGTAAGACTGAACTTCTTAATGAACCATAAGATCTGCAAAAAAAGGTGAGTGCTAGTACACACACCTTGCCTAAGTTGGAAAATACATTTTTTAGAATTTCTTTAATGTCTTCCAAGATTTTAAATATCTTACTTCCTGTTCTGGATTGTTTCATTGTTATTGTGAAACACTCATGGCTGCTGTGTTTATTTCACCACGGACGTGCGTTCATTTCACTGAAGGGTAAAGTTTGGTAATGGGTAAAAGATTTTGCAATCCTGTACTGGGTGGCTCAACATAAATCTTAATTATCCCCTTGACTTGCAACAAAAACATTTTGCTGTACTAAAGATCTTAAAGTTTGGGATGATGCTGGGTGGTGATTACACGTGGATTTGTTTGTATTATACAGAGGGGAAGTTGGGGAAAAAAACCAAGAGAAGCTGGTATAGTGGATAACGCACATGTTATAGTGGATAATGCACAGTACGAGCTGAAGTCCACAAACAGTCTAGCTGAATGAAAGCACATTAAGTAAATAAGAGGAATAACGAACAAAGGTAAGAGCATGGAAGTGTTTACAGGGACAGCGTGTCCCGTTTAAGCCGTGCTGCTGGATGAGCAGGCGGTCACGCCTGGATGTTCGCTCGCAAACCCTTCTGCTCTGGCTCAGCCCGGGGGTGACACTCGCCGACCCTTCCAGCGGGGACCTGCCGCGATGGGCGGCATCGAGGTGAGCCCGCAGGGCAGAACACACAGCGGGAGCCGGAAGAGGGGCAGGAACCCCTCCGGGACGGGGCCAGACCCCGGGAACCT
>NW_005054456.1:1407160-1434814 GCF_000277835.1 Geospiza fortis
GGAGGCGCCGTTATCGCGCAGCTGCCTCTGCCCGTATCGCTGCTGCTCCTCGCTGGAGAACAAAGAGGATCAATTAAGAGTGTGCAATTACCGCCGTGCCCTGCCGGCAGTAGGCACGGCTCGGAACGCCTTTACTCCCGTCGCTCTCCCGGGGAAGAGTGCTCCCTCTGTTAAGCCGGGGCGGTTTGGGGCCACGCAGCGCTAATGAGCACAACACACGTTTAAAAATCCGCCAGTTTAGTGCATTAAACACAAACTTAAAGTGCGGAAATAGAGGCTAAAGCACTTGTGCCTTTGAATGTCTTCTCTAGGATCCTTGCGAACCTGTAGCAGAATGGATCAGAAGCGATGCACAGCTGTTACTTAATTTTTCATTGCTTTTCCTGCCTCTTAGTTGTATTTGAATATTTCCTTTTGTTAGTCACCTTTTCAGCATTTAAAACAATAATGTGGTCCTAATAAATTTTGCTGTCAGTGTCAGCATGATTTATGCGTGTGTTCATCCATGCTAATAGTTAATGCTCTGAGACTATTTCATTTTACAGCATCCTGGACACAGTTACTGGTGACATTTCTCATCATCCTGTGGAGGGGTAAACAGTAGCAGTTTTGCAAAGTATCAGAGCAGTTCTGCGGGTTCAAAGGGGACCTTCCGCCTACTGAAATACTTTGTAGAATGTGTGTGCCTTCATAGATCAGCAAATTGAGGTGAGGTTAACCAACTTGCTCAAGGTCATGGAGTGTCAGTGACAGAGTTAGCAACAATGGAATCCAGCCATCCTGGCTGCTGGCTCTGTGCTCTCATCATTGGGTGACGCTCCCAAATAATTGCAGGTAGTTTAAACATTGGTTTGCGTAAGTGCATGTGGAGGCCTTCAAAACATTTTGGAGAAACAAAATGTTTATGGTGTGCTTCAGATCCCGTGCTGCATTTGTATGTAGCTTAAGGTGATTGCTCAGCTTTGCATAGGAGGGAATTTTGAAGACTTTGCGGTTTATTTGGTAAATATGTGCTTGAAAAACATCAGTTTACTGAGTATAAAGTGTAGAAAGACTTGTGTAGATTTAGGAGGTAGATCATGAAATGTAACAAAAGTAGATTACACTGTAATTAGGCAACTTTTAAAGCAGCAGTGTAGAGGCATGACTGTAAAGAGGTTTTCTTCTGAATGAACTGTTTACCCGATGACATTCTGTAGAGTTATTTGCAGTTGTTATGAAGAAAAACAACCAACAAATGCCCTGGGAAGCCATGGTGATGAGGCTGTTGGAAGTTAAAATGGGAACAAAAAAGTTCCTCAGTTGATTTATTTATTCAACAGATACTTGTTAAGTAAAAACAAATCACAATGGATGTTATTTCTGACCCTGGAGAGAAGTTACATTTCTCTTTGTGTTTTTCTCTGTCAAGTTAAATTTATGAAGAAAGGGATTTCAAAGGAAACACTGGCAGATCTGTGCTATTGTGACACCAGCAGTATATATTTAGTAACTTCATGGAGGAAAGATCCCTATTGTGCTGAAAAAATATCAGTGACAGTTGTTTGTCAGGACTTCAAAGGGTGCTGGGAAGTGAGCTGGCATTGTTCAGGTGTTGCATGCTGGCCCTGGCAAATGTTACCTGTGACAGATCCCTGCTCCTGTGGGAATTCCATCCTGGGAGAAGCCCATCTGTGCAGTGCAGATCACAGGCCTGACACCACAGATCCTGGGCTGGGACAGTTTTGCTTCTACTTACCTTTATGTGCTGCAAGTATGTTGACCACAAAATTTAGTGGTTGTGGTGCAGTGGAGATGCAGAAGAGCAGCAGCTGAGTTTCTGTTCATGAACTGTCTGGGGTACGTGACCTTATTCTCACCGTTAGAGCTGCTGTGGGGTTAATCTGGGCAAAGAAGTTTTGGTGGTAAAACTTCTGTTGTATTTGTGGTGATACAAACTTCCTCTGTAAAAGTGTTGGCAGCTTCTCGTTGATGGGAAAGTTGTGCTGTTATCAAGAGTATCAGTACTAAACCATCACATCTCCCTATCATGTGTGTGGTTTATCCATCAGTCTTTGGGAAAAGTGCTTTTACTGCTGTCACTTGGTGAGATGTCCCAGCAAGGTGACTTCTAAGCTAGAGCTGTTGTCTCAAAAAGGATGCTGGTTTGCTTGCTTAGGAATACAGAAATTTATACCCTGAATGACACTGCTGTGTCAGGAGATGTGTCTGCTGTAGGCCTGCCAGATGTTACTTTTGCAGGTTGGGGCAGTAGCTCCTCATCCAGCCAAGTTAAATAGGAAAAGGAAGCAATAATGGGATATTCTTTTTTAAGATTGGTGGCTTTCCACATGCAGGTTGTGGGATCCTGGGAGGTGTGCACAGTGTTTCACACAGATGTGTAACAAAAATGAGCCTGTTGGTAGGCATAGTGATCCATACCTACTCTGATACTGAGAATTGTGGGGTTTTGGACACTGAACACTTGCCATGGACTGAGCTGAAGAAATTGAAGATGTGGGATGAAGCCAGGAATTGGAATGAAACATGCAGTGTTTAAATAAAAAGCTAAAGCATCAAAATCATACTGATTATTATAAATAATACTTGAAAATTTTATTCAACATAGTCTATTAAATTCTGAAGCAGTGGCTTGCTGTTGGTTTAATGGTAGCTGAAAACATTTATTTCAAAAAAATCTCTTTTGTTAATGTCAAAATTTGCCTATATTTCTGTTACACATGGTGTGCAAAGTATAGATAGATATGAGAACCAAAGATTCCAACATATTCTTACTGCATACTGCATTGAGCTAACTTTGGTAAAAGACGTTTAAATAAATAATTCTTAATCTTCTGCCTATGACAAGCATCAAAAGGTATTTTGTATTCCTGTGTGCTGGCAGTTTTTCCACATTAGCTTTTCATATAGTCTTAATATGTTTGACAGGAACAATGAAACTCACTTTGCAAGAGTGCATGAAGTTGTTCAAGAAATAATACTTACACTTGCTGTACAAAGTCATTCCAGAGTTTGTTGATTCTTCTGAAACAAAAGGGATTCGCTGTAATTCCAAGAAGCACTCAGAACCCAAATTACCACTTAGGGAGCCATTTCTTTTTCTAGACTCTTCTTAATAAGGTAACAGAACATCAGCTTGGAACACTGTCATTGGGGATTTGTTTTCAGAATATTATTAGTAGCATTTCAGTGAAGTGGAAACAAACCTGTGCTCTGAAAAGGAACTGGATCATGGGGAAAGACATTCCAGTGAGATCCATGAACTTGAATTCTACAGGGATAATTTGCTATTTTAATAACTAAATAAATCAAATTAAAAGCTTAGTTTGTGAATAAGAATCAGAACCTGTAAACCTGATGGTAGGACAGATATACTTTTGTAAACACATGAATGTGTGTCATGTTTCAAGTATGGAATATGTATCTGGTGCTTGGAAATGTGATCGTTGTGATGTTTAGAATGCGGAAACAAGTGTTTGTTTTTGATTGTTCATATGTTTGGGCTATTTGCTGCTAGAAATTTCAGAAGCTAAATTCTTTAAGGTGCAACTATCCAGTGTATTGAGCTGGAGAACAGGTAGAATGTACCTTATTGTAAAAAGCTCTATGGGAAGTGGAAATGACATCTAATGAATTAGTAGGAACTTTTTGTTGTTTCAATACTTTTTGCTATAAAGTTAGACCTCAAAGGACACCTTCAGTTTGATAATTAATCTATAGAAGCTGCAGTAAAATATGACCTTCTTCAGGGGAGGAGAAAGACTTTGTTCTCTCTGTCATGTGTTGAGTCAATGGTATGTGTGCTGAGGAGTCTGGCCTTAATTTTATTTTATTAATTACATTTGGGATTGTTTCTTGGTTGGGTCATTGGTTGTGGTTTTAGTTCTGGAATGTCACTCAAAATAGAACTGTGGGGGGTGGCAGAGGGAGAATTGTGATGATTGTACTTTGGGTAGAGGTAGAGGTGGTAGAAAACCTGTATCTCTTAATAAAACAGTGAATCCCAAATCTGTTTGCTGTTACTCATCCCAGTCATTTTTCCATTCATTACCTGTAACTATGCAGTTGGAACAGGGAGTTTGGTTTAAACAAGACCAAGGTGTTCCCCATTCCTTTGTTCTGAATCCCTGGGATTTGACATACCTGAGTGCCTAGGTGAGGAGATTCCTAACCTGTTATACCTCGTGCAGGGAGGTCATCCCCATGGAAAGGTTCCTGCCCAAACAGTGACTCCTGCTGCCTCAGTGTCCTTGCATTTCCTCATTTCTGCTCTCGTGTTTCTGATGTGTTGCTGTCCCGAGGCAAGAATGGGATTTCTTTCCGCTGTCATTGTTTAGTTTGTGTTGCAAAGACCCAGCATAAGCAGCCCTAGTCATGGGCTGGGCCCCCAAATGCTGCCATGATACACTGGAGAGGTGCTTATCCATTTATTTTGTAGCAGTTTGTTAAATAGATGGAAGCCCAGTGCAAATATTTTTTTCTGTTTCAGTACTTTTGAAGGAACATAAGTAGAGGTAGATTCATAATCAAGCATCATGTTTTATATTTTTGCACCTTTGTTAACTGCCTCAGTTTAGTATAGACTTATGGAAATAATCTTCTTGCCTTTTCTCTTTTTTTTTTCCCTTTTTTTCCTTTAGAATTGCCAAAATGCTTTGGAATTCTTAAACGATTCAAAAGCTGAAGTCTCTGAGGATACAAAAGCATAAGAACACAAGAAGCAGCAAGGAGGATTCAGTGCCAATGCAGCAACAAAAAAGACAGCCAGAGTTAGTGGAAGGAAATCTTCCTGTTTTTGTTTTTCCTACAGAACTTATATTTTATGCAGATGACCAGTCAACACACAAGCAGGTGTTGACTCTATATAACCCCTATGAGTTTGCCTTAAAATTCAAAGGTGGGTTTCTTAGGTTAAGTTCTATTTAAGGGCTAGTTGATGATCTTGAACAGTCCAATTATAATTAATGTAAAAATCATATCTGTGACAAAACCAAACTCTACATGTCTCTCTACATGTATCTGTTGCTGAACTGGTGATGTATTAGTTCATGATTTGTTACCACTCCTGTCCTTTTCCTTGCAGTTCTTTGTACAACTCCAAATAAATATGCGGTGGTGGATGCTACTGGTGCAGTGAAGCCTCAGTGCTGTGTTGATATGTAAGTAGAAGTTGGCTGGGTTTTTTCCTAATGTATAACATTTTATTACCTTAATTTCCTTTGTTATTTAAGAGGTTGTAAATGACAGCATGCATGTTATAATACATAAGTTGGATAAATATATGTTTTCCTAATCTCCTGTATGCTCGTGGCTGTGATTTTTGCTGTTCTTTCCCTCTAGAGCAGAGGTATTACAATATTGGAGGTATATCCTTCTTTAATTTTGCCTTTGGGCATAAATAAAATGCCAGTAAATGCATCTTGTAATGTAGTTTGTAAACCAGGAGCGAGAGTAATATGAGCCTTCTCTGAGCCCCTTTTTGTTAGAAATAACAAGAAAAGCAAAACCCCCAGGGTTGAGATTTGTTTGTGAGAAATATTTGTTTGCAGATTGGCAAAATGGAAATGTATGCAGTTCTACTGAGCACATTTCCCTGGGCCATGTAAATAAAGATAGTTTTGCCTACCTTTCACCCTGACCACCCATCTCATTCTCAGATCTCTGTGCCTGCCCTTTATCTCTCCTCTCAGGTCTCAGCCCAGTAACTCAGAACAGAAGGAGGCTGCCTAAGTGACCCCAGTAATGTACAGGGTCTGTAGGCTGCTGAAAGCTGAAACAGAGTAGGTGTATAAGCTAAAATAGACCAACTCTTTTTATATTCTATTTGCCCCATTATTTCTGTGGCAAATAGAATATAAATAATATGCAGCTGAAGAAAATCTGCAGTACCTAAAAGACCAGACTGAACTTTTTGAATAGACATTTTCTAAACTGTAAAACACCACCTGGACTCTCTGTCTAACAAATAGCCATACACAGAAACCCTTTGTCAGATAAATAATAACTGCTCTTGGGGAATGGCTCTTTATTCCTATAGACTGTTTTCTTTAGGTGCAATTTGAAAAATTCCAAAGACTCACTAAATAGAAAGGAAGTTTAGAGCATGGAACTGGAAGTTTTCAGTAAGCAGGAGCAACAATGCTAAAAATGGAACTAAACAGGTCAGCCTATACCAGTGTACCAGTGAGCTATTCCATTCTTCAGAAGACATTTACATAAGCTTGATTACATTTGGTTAAACAAATGGGTTTTATTAAATAAAGGAAAATAAGACAGACACATGTTCCAAGGGGATTTTTCTATGCAGCAAAATCCCCCATCCCACTCCAGTGGTTGCTGTCTAAGGACAGTGTTTACTGCTAGGATATGAGCAGTACTATGCAAGTGTGGCCATTTGCCAGATAAACAGATATTCTACAGAGCTTCCAATTATGCAATGATCTCTAAAAAGAAACAGGAGAATGTATCTGTTTATAAGGGTCTGCAGAAAATATCTCTTTGCTTGGCAGCAGATACGTGTTCTCCTAGCACAGTGTTATGTAAAGATTCTGTTTAGGTTGGGAGTTGGTACCATGGCACTAGGAGTAGGAACACCAATTTAAAAGGAAGTGTTAAAGGAAGAAATCAGAGTTGATCTGCTGTGTTGATATGCTGAGAGCTGGATGAATTAGGGTTGTGGAGGGAAAAAGCCTTTTGTTTTAGTGAAGGCAGTTGCCCAGCCAACACTCCACTTGCTGGAAGCCTGTCATAGGCACTCCCCTTTGCCTCTGAAGTGACGTAAAACATCACTGCAGCCTCTTGCTGAGGGGATGACTTGGTCTCTGTTTCTGTGTTGAATAGTCCATTCAAACCAGATAGCAGTTGCAAGCACTGGCTACGTGCTTATGCTTGTAGATATCTTGATGTGATATAGTTCCTTTAAATAAGGACTGGAAAATAAAAATCCATTTCTTGCAGCATTTTAATGTATATAGTATCACAAAGATTGGTTTCTTGAAGCAATTTTAAGACTCCTATTCTGTGTTTCTAAGGGTACAGTCGTTTTTTTCCCCTCATGAGATGACAATCTTCTGTTTGTATGTATGTTCTTCAGATCAGCTGCTATCTTGGAAACTTAGAATAACCTTTAACAAAAAACATCTGGAAAAATAGTTGAAATCCTTATTTACCCTAAGAGCTGATATCACTTCAAAACCTAAATGTTGTTGCTTTTCAATGCTAGATATGTATTTTCGTGATGAATCACAAATGCAGAGAGGAGGCAGTTGAGCACAGCACTGCTCAGAGGTCTGTTTTGCTGTTGATCAGTGCTATTTTAAAGCTGTGCTTTTTATAGGTTCCAAACATGCTGTCAGTGGTGGGTTTCTGATTTTGAAAATCCCTAGCTGACTCTTGTCTAGAGAGGGAATGAGTTTTGCTTCTGAGAAAGTAGAATTGTAAAGCTTTGAGCCTGGTTTCCTCCAGAAGCTGGACTGTTGCTTGCCAAATGCCTGCCCAACTCCTTTCCTTCCCTGGCCACTCCAGTCCCCTCAATCCTTTTAAAAATCACTGGCCAGCATCAAACAACTTTGATATAGGAGGAGGGAGCATCTTTCAGATCACTGATGCTTCATCAGTTGGCAGCAGGGCCTCAAATTGAGGCAAAGATGGGTTTGGGATGAAGACTTAACTGTCCTGTTTGGCCAGGAACATTTATATTTGGGAATTAAAGCAAACATAAGGAGGGGAGGGAGGAGGTGAGATCAAGTATTCAAGAACATTGAGTGGTGGAGGAGGTGATGGAGGTCTGGATTATTCCAGTTTATCTGGAGGAGGGGGGACAGAGTGCAGACTTTGTGATATATAGAATGTAACTCCACAACAGGCATGCTTCTTAGCAGTTCATCTGTTTGAAAATGTTGTTTTTCTACAGTGTGATTCGTCACAGAGACGTTCGGGCTTCTTACTATGGTGTCATAGATAAATTCCGTCTCCAAGTGTCTGAGCAGAGCCAGAGGAAAGCACTGGGGAAAAAGGAGATTATTGCTACTCTGCTTCCATCTGCAAAGGAACAACAACAACAAAAGGAAGAGGAGGAAAAACGAATAAAAGAACACCTGGCTGAAAGTGTCTTTTTTGAGCAGACTTTGTGTCAACCAGGTAGCTGAAATCTTTTTCCCCTCCTATGTTCTGAATCAGTTTTGAATAGCTCAAGTGACTAGACTCAAAACCATTTTTTAAATATAAACAGAAACACATATTAAAAGAATTCATTTTACCTACCTGTAAGACTGCTGTCTTTCTCACTTGAGGATGACAGTATTCAGGAACCCAAACTGTGGCAATTCTGTTTATGCTGTCTTGATCAATCAAGGCCCTTTGCTGCCCTGTGTTTGTTTGTCATACCTTGGAGAGTGCATCCACTGTTCCTCTGGAGCAGGAGTTCTCACACAGACAATGGGAATTTATCTGTGAAAGGATGCTAGTTACTTTTTCCCTTGGGCTCTTTCAAAACATATGCCCCTTGTGAGTTTGTTCCAAACCCTTAATCCCCCATTTCCTGATGAGCAGGAAATATTGCCAGAACATCTTCTAAAGTGCTCCTTGTTCTGTGCCCTGTCCTTTGTCTGTCCCACAAGAACAGAAGAGCACAGTTGGTGGCTGAAAACTCTGCGTGTTTCATACACACAGTGAGGAAGTGAATCAACAGTCTTGAAAACCTGGGCCAGACAGTTAAATTGAAGGGATAGGATATAAAGAGTCAAGTTGTACCTGAAATGAATCTAAACTGATTCTTGATGGTCTACATTCTTCTTACTTTTACTGATTCATACTGAAATGTTCTTGTCACTGTTATATTTTTCAGGACAACAAAAACCAATTCCAGAAAATAGATGAACCTCCTTGAGAGTATTCATGTTGTTAAAATGAATGTTTCACTATTTATACTGAGTTTGTTGGCTGGTGAAACACTTTTTATTAAAAAAACACCCTCATAATAGATATTAGTAGGATACACAGTTAAAGCAAACCTACAAAGGTCTCTTGGCTCACAGAACAAAATGTTCCTGTGATAGTTGATCCAGGACAGAGGGCCTGAGCCATCCTGAACAATCTGATACTGGTCTTATTCCAAATGCTGTTTCTCTGCTTAAAAACCTCCTTGACTGTGGTATATTGCAGTAAAAAAAGAAGCAGTAAACAAACTACAGTTTTGCAACCTGCAACCTGGAAATAAGAGATTTATGGAATTAAAATAGAGCACATATTGCTAGTTGCTGAGGATAGGAGAAGTTGATAAAAACATTGGCTATTTTCCAGTGGGTCTTAAGGATTTGGTTAGAGGTATTCAGCTAACATGTTAACAGCTCTTTTCAAAGATGACACAGTGGGCCTTTGAGTAGGTTCCAGCTGTTAAAGTGCAGGACAATAAAGACTATGAAGGACTTATTATTGTCTGTGGTTTGCATTTTCTTATTCTGATAATACTGGACTGTCAGAGTGGTTCACTCTCACAGTTTTTAGAGAAAGATTCACATTTTACTGATTTGTGGCATCTAAGCTGACTGGCTCAGGTGTAGCCCTTGAACCCTGTAAGGAATGAAGGGGAGATCATCTGGCCCAAGAAGCTGTTCTCCTGCTGCAGGCAGGTTTTGTTCAGGAGGTGTGAGCAGTTACCTGCCTGTGCAGGTCTTTTGGGTGCTCTAACTGACGGATTACTGATCACTGAAGGAACATATCAAGGAATGGAGTCAGGATGCACAGGGAAACCTCAGCATAGCTGAGACATCCAGCTGTCCTGAGTGTGTGTATATATAGCAACTGGGCCTGGCAGGCTCTGTTCCTCCAGAAGGGAGTGGTTTGGGAAGTCATGTGAAAACAAGTTCCAGCATCAGAACAGGGAGCAGCCTCCTCCACTGCAGAATGCAGGAGGTTTAGAAGGGTGGGTTTAAGACTTGGCTTCCACCCCTTGCAAACTGCAGAGCAAAAAGGAAAATCTGAGGATATTTCAGCTCCCATGTACTGCAGACATTTTTTACAGAATATTTAATGTTTATATTATTTAGATATTCTTTACAATTGGTGCTGTCTTGCTTTTTCAGAAAACAGAACTGCCTCGTCGGGACCTAGTTTACTCACAGTCTTCCTTGGAGTGGTGTGTGTTGCAGCACTAATGCTACCTACATTGGGGGAAATGGAATCCCTGGTGCCTCTCTACCTCCACTTAAGTGTGAATCAAAAGTTAGTAGCTGCTTATGTTTTAGGTAAGTACTTTGGATTTTAGAAACATTTTCCTGCAAAATCTGTGAGTTTGGAAAACTTCACCTGTCTCTGCCAGCGGCCTCGGGAAACTGCATGGAAACAAAGCACCACATTAGGTTTTGTTTTGCATCTCAGCTTACATCTTAATTTGTAGCTATGGTGATAGCAGGGTAAAATAGTTATTGTAAGTGTTTTAGACCAGATTTGAGTTGATAGCTATTGCACACAGGCCCCTACATGCTAATTTCAGCTTTATTTGATGATGGGCCAGTAACAGTCATCTGCCAACACACCTGAACGGAATGTGCTGTTTCTTACCCTTGCATTGCAATAGTTGCTCTCTTGCAGAATGTAGAATGTGTTATTGTGTTTCTCTCCAGCCCCCTGTGAGCTGTTTTTTAAGGCCCGATTCTCGATACATGTTTAATAAGGAGTTGATATGTGTAGCAGTAAGTTGTTGTAAACGCTGTCTGAGACCATCCCCAGTTCTTCCTGATTTGTAACTTGCTCCTGCCTTAGCTAGCATAGATGAGTTGCACATTTAATTTGTTATGACTATTTCTCTATAACTATTTCAGATTTGAAGAACAGTCACACTAAACTCAGTTCTCCTCTCCCACTACCTGGCAGAAAGAGGATTTAGAGGAAAAGAGCTAGGCAGCTCCAAACTGATAGCTAGAGGTGAGGTAGTGATGGGGAAAGGTGCAAGTTCTGGTGGTTCATGCACACTCTGCTGACTCACAAAGGTCCATCTGCTGAAGTGGTTTGAAATCTCACTTGTGGCTCTTTGCCCTGGTTGATGCTGATGGATTCTCAGATCAGGACCTTGCAGTAATCCTCACGTGGTTTTTATCTCTGCTTTTGAAAATTACTCCAGGTTCTGCTAGTGTCAGCTACAGGTTTTAAGCCTTTTGACTTTATACATATCCAAGAGCTGAACATGTTCGTAGATTCCCTGTGAAGTTTTGAGAGGTTTTGACTTCTTTGCTGGCAGTGCTTTTAGTGTTCATGGACAGATTCTTTTGTGTGCAGCTCTTGCTCATGTTGAAAGTCAATTTCTCTTGAGAAGTTGAAACCACTTTGTTCCACAAGGAAGTACAACTGGAACATGGAGCATTTAATTGGAAAGGGTTGTTACGCCACACCAACAGGACTGTATGATATTTGAGAAGTATCTGATTTACAGAAATGAGTTAAACCCTTTATTGTCTGACGTCCCTGTACAAGTGGTGCAGGCTGTTCTCCAGAAGCCTCTGCTGTTCCTCTGAGATGATGGAATTGATCCAAGCTAAGGATCCAGCAGCTGTGGGAGCACTGATTGTCTGAACCAGTACAGACCTTAATAAATAGCTGAGCTGTAGTTCCTCTTTAAGGGCTAAATTGCTGATCTAATGGAAGACAGTGCTTCTGCCTTCACCATCTTCATAAAGTAACCAAGTTCCATCAGCATGGAGTGTCAAGAGATAAAATAGTCTCAGAAATGTCTTTATCCATGGTGAGATCTGTAGGTTTTAGCTGAGCTTTCTGCAGTGAAAAGCTGTTACAGTGACATCATCTGAGCCTGCGAGAAAATGAGATTCTCAAGAACTGGTAAATTGTTATTTTGATGTTACATAAGGCTGGAATTCAGGGAGCCCCTGTGTTCTTCCACCTACCTCACCTTGTGCAGTATAACCCATGGCTAAAAACTGCAGATTTGTACTTTTTCCGGTATCAGCATATAATTAAAATGAACTTTTCAGTGTGCCATGGGTAGGTTTATTACCCACTGTTTCCTGTTTTCATCATTTAATAGTTTTTAACCTCTTTCAGAGCAGTCCTTTTTTCCTCCCTCTCTAAAGGTCATAACAAAGAGTCTGTTGAAAGCTCCTTCTGCAAACTGACAAGGAAGCTTAACATCTTTGTTAAAACTGGTCTTTGATCCGTTATTATTCACAGAGCAGAAAAAAGCCTTGGAGCCTTCAACTGATCTGCCTTACTGATGATTCAGCATTTGGATGACACTGCCCATAACTGGCCCCCATGAGGAATGGGGTTTGGTGTTACAGTTACTCCAGTCAAAAGTTCAATGTTAAGATTTTCCAGTAGACAGGGCAATAATTGTTTGGAGTCTTTCTACCTTCTTTGACATTCAGTTATTAGATGCACCACACGTCAGTGTTGATTTTTGACTATGTCAAAATTTGGAGCGATACTTGTTATATTTAATCGTATATATAAATGCATTCTGCATGCATTTGTGTACTTCTACCATATTTTCTGGCCTGTGACAGGGTAAACTCTTTATTTTAAATGTTTTATTTCAAGTGAAATAGAAGTGTTTAGTTCTTAATTCTTGTCTTTCAGGTCTCATCACCATGGTTATTTTGAGAACATGAGCAATGAGTTCATAGGATGTCAAACACCTTACTGTATATTCACATCATGAATGTGGACTGCCTTTTACTCCCATTTGGCTCATTAAGATGCTAGCAAAACTGTTCAGTGATTTAAGATACCTTCAGAAGTGTAATATATTTTAACTGTGTATAATAAATGAAAGACTCAAAGCACTTGGCGGTGCTTCTGTAACAGACAGCTATGAAATGTTCAGTGATACCTGTGAAAATAATTTGAAAAAACTTTTATATCTATGCCTACTGTAAAAAATCCTTATTAAAACAACATTTGTTATTTTTAGTCTATGTTCACATCAGTGCGTGATCACTATAAAAGCAAACTGTCTCCTGTAAAAACGCTCATTTGGTTTGTGGTTGTACCTGCTGAGGCTGGCACATAACACTTCTGTATATACATACCAAGGGGTGAGAGTCGGGACTGATCATTGAAGAAAATGAAAAATTCCATCAGTGGAACTATGAAATAAACCATGAATTTTAGGTGAAGAAGTAATTCTCAAATTTCTTACTTCATCATTACCAATATATCGTTGAGTGCTCATTTTCTTACCTGGGGAAATAATTTCTTGCAACAGTCATTTTGTACCACAATTACTAGACAATAAAACCAAGTTCTGTAATCAGATCCTTCATTTCTTAGGGATGCATGGAAGTGGCATTAATGGAAGCTGAACTCATACTAATACAAAATTAATAATTTTCTCTATTTTAGAGACCAAACTAAGTGAAATAGCAAAGGCATTTCTCTACATCCCTCCCCCCACAGCTACCACAGGAACTTCTTTTCTATCAGAAACTCCTGCTTAAATGCCAGTTTCATATTTGAGGTGAACATTAATCTTGTTTCATACAACAAGTATTTCCCTTTATTTGACATTTCATTGTCGAGATGTTAATTCTAAAAGGGCAGCTATTACTGCATCGGATTCATACAGACAAATCTTTGTTTGTAAGAAGTCTATAGAGTATGCTCTGATATGAATAATAAAGTTTGGAAATCAAACCTTTCCCCCTGCATGTTTTGGGTCACTTTTCTGCTTATGCATGGAAATACAAAGAAACCATGCAAAATAGTGTTTCTTAAAAAAAAAAGGAGAAAGAGAAGTTGAAAAAGTTGTTAACCACTACATTTTTTTCTTATACAATGCTACTCCAGTTTGATTCTCAGAAGAGCTGGGATTGTGTCATCTGTCGATCAGCATCAGATGATAAAGTCAAACATTAACATTCACTAAGGAAAAAAACCAAACAAGGTTCCCAGCTGGTTTACAAGGCCGTGTGCCAGAGCCTGCTGCAGGCACAGCGCTGCCCTCCAGCACTGAGCTCGTGGCTGGGTCTGCAGGGCTCTGTTCTTGTAGCTTCACTGTTCCTCAGTTCCTACACTGAATTCTGATTTTCACCAGGTGGTTTAACCTGCTGCTGCCTGGGGAAAGGTGAGGGAATGGAGCAGAAGTTGGGGAGATAAAAGTGCCACGTGGTGCCTTATTTTAGCACCCCACAGCCAGGCTAAACATTTTGTTGTGCCCAAGCTGATCAAAAAAGCCCAACTTTTTCCCTATGTCCTGGAAGTGTGGTCATGAACTGGAATGATGTTTTGCCAGGCAGCTGCAGAAGTACAGAAGTGACAATCTCACCTGTAGGAAGCCAGAGTCACTGAGTGGCTGTAACCAGGTCTGACACCTGCAGCTGCCTCGTCCTGCAGGACAGTGCATGCATGGGGAGGGGAGAACACAGGACACAGATGCCAGCAGTCATTTTCAAGAAATCTGGAGGGAAATTACTGGTTTAGAAAAACACCTTGACCAAAGAAATCAGAACAAAAAGTTATTGTCGACAAAAAAGACTAAAAACATTGGACCATTTCTTTGTCAAGGCAATGGAGGAGCAATACACAGAAAAAAAAAATTAAATACACAGAGTAACTCAGCAGATGTAGATAAAACTGATGCTTGGGTGAAATAAGGATGACAAGTGTGAATTCTGACTTCTTTCTCCTTCAGAGAGGTTGCAGCACACTGCAGAATCACAGATTTATCCTGGTGATGAAAACAAGACCTGGGGACTGTTTCAGTTCAGCACTGAGGGAGAACATATCAAATTATGTTAGAGCATAGTCACAGCAGGGCACCAGTAAAATGTTACCAGGTGGATACACAAGATTTTGAAGATATTTCCTGATTTTATCTATATTCATGTCCATGCACATACTAGACTTACATACTAGAGTTTCAGAAAACACCGAACACCTTTGGAAATAAGACCCGAGACGCTGAATATACCTCTTAGAAACACCAGGAAAAACAGTTAAGTGTTCACGTCATTTCCCATTCCTGACTCCTAACACAAACAAACAGTCATTTCCTTGCAATGGGCAAGTGTTTTCAGCAGACACTTGGGAGGGCTTTGAGATCATCCAGCAGAAACAATCCTGCTGTTTACCCACGCCTGCCGTGGCACGGGTGCCTCAGAGGAAGTGGGAACGCTTCGGGGAGCGTCACTCCCGTGGCTTGGTACACGATCTTCCGAGGTGTCTGCACTTGTCTGGGTCAGAAAATCCTGAGGTGATCGTGTTTCTCTGTAGGAGTGAATCACAGAGTGCTTGAAACTTCAGCAGACCCAGTGCACCAGCTCCAGGGACAGGAGGGGCTGCCAGGGAATCAGTTAACTGCACCGGCTGATAATGGAGCCCCGGAGAGCAGAGCCACCACCTGGAAACAAATCAGCCCCTGCAAAGGGAAAAGCTGAGCTGCTGCTGCTGCTGCTGCCATGGCTCAGACGTGCCCCAGGAAGACAATGGGGCGTTGCAGTCACTGCTCCTCTTGGAACAGCTCCACAGGGATGTTTGCAGCAGCTCCAGGAGAGCCCATGAACAGAACTGTGCCTTCAACAAAAATAAAAGCAGAGAAATCCTGCAATCAGCTAATTAAGAACTGTCAAAGCCAATCATATGTTATTTCATCTTATGCTAATATGTACAAGTATCTGATGACCAACAAGCCTAAACTGGAAAGAGGCTGCCAAATAGGTTTGGCAATAAATCATTTTATTTTGGTCCTTATTTGTCAATGTACACTTAATATACCTGGCTTTCCTTATAACAGCTTTCCTTATAAATGCCAAGTTCCAATGCCCCTTTCCTTTGTCAGGGGTGTGAATCTCACACTTCAAACTTACACTCAGGGCAGCATCAAATTTAAGGATCAGGTCTTAAAAAACCTCTTGTACAGGACGCCTTAAAAAAACCCCAAACCTTGAATCATCTGTGCCAGGTGGGTTTTGAGTTGTTGGGCTGGAGCAGCTCAGGTGCTTTGGCCTCTGACCTCTGGGCAGAGAGAAGAGAAGGGAACTCACTGTCCTACACAGCACGCAGGGCTGAGCAGTGCTGCCCCTGCCCCTCCTGCCACCTGTGTGCCCAGAGAACAGCCCAGTGGCCGTGGGGAGCAGGTTCCCTCCCGTGTCCCTGGGAAATGGGGCACTCACTGCACGCTGCAGGGTAGGGAAGGCGCCATCTCTCACAGAGCTGGAGGAGAAACAGCCAAAGGTAACAGTGCTGGGGTCTCTTTCCTGCAGGCATAATGTGCTGCCTGAGGAAATTCAATTGAGACTGAAAGCACAGAAGGAAAGTGAAGTTCACTGCTGCCAGCAGCCGTCACTCACTTGTTACTGCCCCGCAGGAGCTGGTGAGGATCGGGAACCCCAGCAGGCAGCAGGAGCCACTTCCAGATAACGACCTCAGTGGAAGGAGCCTGGAGAACAAGTGCATCCTCCCCAGAGGAGAGCTGGAGGAATGGGCATGGGCAGGTGGCACCCACAGCATCTCAGTAACGCCGAGTAACACTCACTTTTGGGTGTATCTTTGTCTTCTTTAGAAGCTCTCCACTGAACGCTAACGAGCTGTTTACTTTGGATAATGAGCTGTAGCTAATGCACATCAGCTTTAGGAAATCTGCAGAGCTGTACGACCACGCTGACGATGAAATGTGGAATTACATGCAGGCAGAGCGACCACATTGGTCTTCAAAACAGCAGAGACTGCAAAGAAATAATTTAAGCAAGAGCACAACCACGATTACAGCTATGGGTGTCTCCTCAGTGTGAGGAAAAAGGCTGGTAAGGTATAGCTGAGTAATGGAACTTAAATCCATGTTTCCAGTTTCAAAAAAGAAAAAAAAATAGCCACAAAATTTTCAATAGCAAAATATGATTTACAGTAACAAAATGAGAGTGTTCTGTAGAAAACGGCACACTCAGTGGCTTGAGGTATGAACACGAAGGCATTAGAGGAACGTTTGCTTTAACAAACAAAAAGCCACCATCAAGAGACAGAACTGCAGCAGGGAGAAAACTCGTGTTCCATCAACATCACCAAACCCATTAGCGCCTTTCCCTCAGGAATGTGCCAGGAATCTCCACAATCCAAACCCACTGCTGAAGTGAATGCACTTTAAATGAAAGGATGTTGATGTATTTTTAGCAGGAAGTTTCTTGCAGTGATTTCAGTGCGAGCTGTATTTAAAACTGGCTTGAGAGACAACACGGTACCTGATTTCTCTGCCACAAACCCTGACATGTGCTGTACACATCATGGGTTTGATTTTTCTCCACACAAGGACAGAAAGTAACCACGAGAGCCACATTTCCAAAGATTAGTCCCTGCAGCAAAGCCTGCTTCCTCTTGGGCACCTCTTCCTACCTGGGTTGACATCCAGCAAAATTCTAAACATTTTAAATACAATTATTTGTCATGGAAGGAAGTCTTAAAATAGCAAGCATTTTCTAAGGTCCTTAAGAAGCAAATAAAAGAAAAAGAAACCAAACTAACAGAAGAATTTTAAATTTGATAAATGCCAGATCTGTCTGAGGAATCTTTGTGGCACTGGGGATGTCTCACCAGTTCCTTGAGAGACACAGGGGAGCCAGCACGAAGGGGTGGAGGCTGTCTTTGGTTTTGGTTTGAATGCTCCTCCCCCCTTCTGAAATTTCTGTTCCCGAGCCAGCTCCTGGAAGTCAAACAAGGTTATTCTCCTTCAGCTTATTTTTTTCACCTCCTCTCTTGTGCTTCTACCACAAAGCCCCAGTGGTGGAAGCAGTCTCAGCGTGTGTGGGGTCTGGGTCTTTGGGATGTTGGGTGTCTGCCTCAAGTGCTCCGTGCCAGAGGAAAAGAATCTCCTGAGCAAGGCCTGGGCTGGATGGCAGCTGCTCTCAAGTTTATCAAACAAGGATGCTCCCACCAGATATGCAGAAATGGGAAGGCTTCACTGGTACTGGTAAAACAATCACTCCAAGAAAATGAACCCGAGGTGACAATTTTTACCCAGTTATTGAAAAGGATTCTTGCCAAGCACTCCTCTCTGTGTCAGTAAGGTTTTAATTACTGTGCTGTAGCTGTAAACATTCAGTTGCATGTACAAATATTTTAACTTGTTGCTTCCAGGAGAAGAGGGATCAACTTAAACTCCATCTGCCTGTTGGTGATGAGAAAGGTTGCTTAAAAGAGGATAGGAAAAGCTCACACAGTTTAATTATGACTCCTGAAGCTCTCTATTTTAAGTAAATGAGTTACGACTCCAGCATATGCAAGAATACAACAGCATAAAGTGAACATTTCTGAAATGATGACTGCTAAGGCAGGCACAAGCTGTTCTCAAGCTCAGGGAGTGCTGGAGGTCCCTCCAGTCACTTCACCAGCAAATCATTGCACAATAGCAGGGCTGGACTCACAAACAGCACTGATACTGGAACCACAGCACACATCTATAAATGGAAATATCTCAGTCTCACCAGGCTTTGGAGACTTGTTTTGTTTCTATGGGTTGGTGATCATTTACATGCAAGTTTTCTGAAAAAAGGTGAGAAGTAAGAATTTAGGATTGAGTTCTTACCCTGATCTCAGGAGGACCTTGGGCAGCTGCTCAGCTGAACATTCAGGTCACCTGCCTTGCTGGCAGCACACAGAAGATCCTGCAAGTCAATCTAGCTGAGGCAGAGGCTCATTTTTCCTGGCATTTGTACCTCTTCCAGAGGGAAGTATCTATCCCTCTGCTAAATGCAGCAACCACTGAAGGGTTCATTCCAAAAATACAGCCCCTGAGCGCTGGCACAGTTACCAGTGTTCCCTCAGCAACTGTGTCACTCTGGAGAAGGTGAAGGAAGGAAAGCACCCATCCTTTGTCAAGGAAGACACAGCAGCCCCAGAGCTGATTTACCTGCCAACAAATCCTGCAGGATAACTTTCAACCAGACCAAGCAAGTGCCAGACCCACGTGTGATTTCTGGAAGGTGCCATTCGTGGCAGAATCCCAGAGAGAAGCAGAGGCAATATTAAAAGCATGAGTTATGGACAAGTACAGGGTTGATTATGTGCATTGTATAACACCCCGATTCCCTTTATCCAGATACATATTCTGGAGTATAATTGATTCCAGAATTTTTCATTTCAGTGGAAAAAACCTCTGTATGTGTCACTGGACTCCAGGGAGTGGAACTGCAGCTTCTTGGTGACATGGAGATAAAACACTCCATGCTTTCCCACAATTTCAATGCAGTTTCTGTTTTGCAAAAGCAGGGAAAGGAGCAGATACAGATAAATAACTATTTCACTCTCCTCCAACAGCATTAATTGACCCAGAGAGGTTGTGGATTCCCCATCCCTGGAACTGTTCAAGGCCAGGTTGGACAGGGCTTGGAGCAACCTGGTCTGGTGGAGGTGTCCCTGCCCCTGGCAGGGGGTGGAATGAGATGGTTTTTAAGGTCCCTTCCAACCCAACCCATTCCATAATTCTATGATTAACTGCCCTATTAAAGCAAACCACAAAGGCTCCCCACTTCTTCCCAAGAGTTAAGACCTTCAGTACTTCCCACCAGCAGGCAGAAACTTCTGTCTTCTTTATTCCCCTACAACTTCCTCTAGGTATAAACTAGGGACACATGTAACTCGTATTCAAAAATGTTTGGGTTTATTCTTCTTTATTCCTAGAGCTGTCACAGACCTGCAAGACAGCATTGCACGAGGAAAACAAGGTAAGTCTGCTGCAGATATTCATACCTGCTTGCATGTTAACTAGACTGGGTGGAAGTAAATTACAACAGATATTCTGATTTTAAAAGAAAGCATTTAATCCCAGAAGGAAACAATAACATGGTTATCTAAAAAAGTGCAGGAACAGCAAAACACGTTTATTTTTCCATTTATTGGCACTTATTTGAAAAATAGCATAAATATTCAACAGAAAAGAGACAAGTTGACCCACACTCAGCTATTAAATCCCCCTATACGGATGTGTCTTCTAGCAAAGTCTGGAAGAAACACCAGGAGGTTCCTTCTTAAGAAATAAGCAAGATTAAAAAAAAAAAAGAGTCTTGCTGTCACCACAGAAGAGTGGTGGCACAGCAACTCTTTGGCACAAACCTGAAACTGCAAAGCCAAACTTTGCCTCAGCAGAGAGAGCAAACAGAGCCCAGCACTCCCGTGTGCCTCTGCCAGGGGACAAAGGGCAGCTGGACTTGAGCAGGGGCTGCATCCAGCAGGGTGATTATTACAATAATTTAAGAGGAATGATACCAGAAGTAAACCATGTCTTATGTTAACTAGAACAGAGTCAGACTATTAAATACATTCTATTTTCTCTCTACAATAAGGACACACAGAAATGGGTCACTGGCCCTCAGGTCGCCAGGTCTTCGCACTCCAAGTCATCCCTTTCTCATTCTGGTGGCTGCTGTCAGTCAAAGCTTCATCCATGTGAATCTTTCACAGCAGAGTTCAGGGCAGGTTCTTCTCCTACTTGAGGAAGTTTCCACACTTTTCTCACTTTATGACACACTACAAAGATTTAGCATTTAAAAATAAAACATTTTGCTTCATTCTTAACCTCTCTGGAGAGAAGGTTGGAAACCACATAGCACAGATGCACAGACATGTACAAAAAGGGACTCAGCTGGGGGAGTTCAGCTGCACAACCCCAGTGAGGGTGTCACTGCAAAATCCCAGACAGCTGTCCATAGGGGGATCTGCAAATTCTTCCTCCTGGTTGGGGAATTTCAGAGTTGAGATCAGGATGTCTCAACACACTGACTTTTCAAGCATCTCAGATTACCAGATTCCAGGCTTCCAATCAGCATGTGAAGTTTTCAACAGCAGAAATGACTTGATGTCATTGTTTGAGGAAGCAACATCAGGAAATTAAATACATATTAAATATGTTTGATGGCCTCAGGCTGTAAAAAGGCATTCAAGACTCCTCACCGTCATATATGAGGACAAATACTGACTTAAAATAATGCATTTCTGAAGTACTAAATACTACAATCTCAGGATTTAATTCATTGTTCCAAATATTGTCACTATTTTTCCCTATTAAAAGACCTTTGACAGAGCATCTACCACTCCTATACATCATCTAAATGGGGAAGAAAAAGAAACAAATGCCAGAAGAATGTTCCACACCTAATTTAGATTTAGTCACAACAGCAGTCATGATCATGAATGAAATCCAACATATAAATTTGACAATTTACCAACTTGTTATTTTCTCACATCCACATTCTGGAACACAGAATTGATTAAGAGCCAATCATAGTAGAACACAATAATATTAATAATAATCAATTTCCCCCCTTCAATATTCTCCCTTTCATATGAAGAAGAAAAAAAAATATAAAGATCTAACACTCTGGGAATAGAAACAATTAGTAAGCTGCTTCATTGGTTTTAGGCTGAGGACAAATGTGAGTTATCTGCTCCTCCACAGGCAGGGAGGACACAGGCTGCTGGCAAGCCAAGTCTTCCACAAGCAGGACACAAGTCCAGTGTTTGTAACTCTTGCCAAGGAGATCACATCACCGCAAACCTGCCTGCTGACTGACGTGAGCACCCAACGTGTCTGCAGCCCAAATGCTTCTGTACTGTAGTGAATGTCATACAAATCACTAGAAAGGTGAATTCCTCCTCAAGGAACTATTCTGGAAGTTTTCTAGAAGTAATGACATTGCTGGAAGTTCCTATGAGGAACAGAATGGGTCACGCACAACAGAAAGTCGGGGCGATATCCGCCTGTATCCCGGTGTCCAGCAGCAGATTCCTGCTCCTCAGTTCATTGGTAACTTGGCCATGAGATCCACGGGCAAAAATGGGGATCTGGAGTCAGAGAGTGACACTGGAGAGTCTGTGCTGGTGCCAGCTTCAGCTGGGGAGTCACAGGAGGAGCCTGCACTACTCCTGTTGTCATCCAGGGCGTGTGAGGACAGACTGAAAACAGAGTGACACCAGGGCTGAGAAACGAGGCACTGGCTCAGGAAAGTGCCCAAAACCAGCCCAAATCACCCCAAAGCCACCCAAACACACATGTGCAGCTGTGAAGGAGCAGCAAGCCCTGTGATTGTGATACCCCTGCAGCCACACACACAGCCACTTCCAGACTCATACAGGACACTCTGCCCATGTTCTCCTTTGCTCACCCAAAATGGGGCACAGATCAGAAGTTCCAGACTGAACAATCCCCTCCAGCTTTACTCCATTCTCAAAGCCCTGGGCCAGCACAACAACCTGAGGCCTTTTTGCCAAGAGAGCCAATGATAAATTGTCCATCTTCCATTGCACTATGTTTTTCACAGGACACAAATTCATAACTACAGCTGATCTGTCATCAGTGATAGCAGCAGAGTGATTTTTTTTAAAATTACCATCTCCTACACCAAGAGGCAGCAACTGAACCCACACTGCTATTCCCACTGTAAACAGGGTGTGCCAAAAAGATAGGTTTTTAAAGTACCTTTAAAACATCTACTTTGTTATTGCTACTCAAAGCTTCTGCACAACTTGTACATCAGCTGAGAGGCAAAAACACAGAAATACAGTGAACAACCCTTGACAGTTGTGTGGGCACACCCTATGTATGATTAACCTTTTGACTAAAACACTAAATCAAAATCCCTTACAATTACCAATCACTACAATTTTTAACAAAGTACTTTTTATCTCCTCCCAGCTCCTCTGACCCTCCAGGGAGGGTCAGACAGATTCATGTTCCTCTGTGACTAAGAACAAGGGAAAAGAAGAAAACCCCAGTTCATCCAAAAAATATCAGCATTCACATCTGATTGCAATTTGAATCAGACTCCAAAAGCTGTCATCCATGAGGTGTCTTTTCCTAAACATGCTCAACATCCCATGTTATCAGCCAGGTCTAGAAACTGCAGAATTGAAGGGAACATTGCTGCCTGTTTACTGTGATAATTTCAGTGCTGTAACATTATGAGGTATCTCTACTAAAAAAAGACAAAAACAAGCACAAAAAACTTCAAGCATTCTCACTGCTGGAAAAAAAAAGAGATTTGTAATGCTTCTGGTGAAGGGACAATAAAGAGCACAGATTTACCATGCCCCAAGGTCCGCCTGATGTGCAGCCTCAGGGGTTAGCATGGTGGTGGATCCTTGGAATAATCTTTTTGGGTGATCTTCCATCTCTGTCACACCTTTGGGAAGAGATACCGAGTGGTAAAAATTACAACTCACCTAAACGAAAATCTGCTTTCAATGTACTTCTACAGAGCAAACAGAATAGAGGTTCAAACTTAAAATATTTCATATGTTGAACATAGAATTTAGATGCTGAAATTTTAAAGACTGTCTATTTTCTGGAGCCATTTTGTCCAAGCTTCTGTACAGTTTAGTGAATAATTAACTAAGGCTTAGATATCAGATATTTATTCTTCAGTAGTGAAGAATAATCCTTTTGTTTCAGTTTACCGAGCTATTAGCTATCATTTCATTGACCAGCTCCACCAGAGTAGAGAAGCTGAAAACAAGGAAAAGGAACAAGCTCCAGAATTATCACAAAACTTTTCTATAGACTTTGATTGCCAAACACTCTGGAGGAGGAGAGGATAGATATATGCTTAAAAAGGCTATGACAGAAGTCAGATGAAAGTGTTTTAAAAGCTGTCTCAGAGCCAGAGATGTTCTGTAACAGAGGTGAAGCTTGAAGACATAAAAATAGGTGCAATAAAATTCCAGAACTTACTTGAAGAAAAATGCAGAAAGACAGAGAAACATTTCCTAATAAAGCTGTAAGGTGCCTACCAGGCCTGTGCATCAGCTTTGGGTTTTGAAGAGTTATTTTAAATGTGCAGTACCTGTGTGCTTCAGACTTTCAAAGTTTTCTGTTTAAGTTAAATATACCAATAGCTGTATTTATTGTTTTGTTTAGCAGGTTACATCAGATTTTTTGTCACATCTATATGACCACAGCAATGGGGAGGAATTAGAACAAAACAATTATTAGCTTTATGGAATAGTAAAATCTAATTTAATGATTTATCTGCTTCATTATGTGCAATATGTTCTATTTCTAGTTACTTTCTGAAGTATCAGCCAACTAGGCAGAATTATGAAGAAAGCTATATGAATTCTGATATAACTAACAAGTTGGCCTGTTGTATTTGCCAAACCCAAATACTGCACCTTTTCTTTTGATTGATCCAAGAACACTTGGTCGAATGCAGTTAATGGGGCTCTGGCTTCTCCTGCTAAAAGAAGACAAATGCTGCACTGAGATCACCATTGAAAGAGAAAGGTTGAAAAAAAGAATCAAAAGATATTCAGAAAACAAACTACTGTCTGGAAACCACTAAGGAAACAGGCATTAAAACAGCTTATCCAAAAAAAGACCTTTTTTTCCCCTCTGAAGATAGGCCAGGAAGGACAGAAGTGAGCAGGCAATGTTTAATTACATTATTTCACAACTGGGGCAGTCCAAAAGCTCTCATCCAAGCACTGACTACATCTCAGTTGACAGGATGAACTGTGAGGGCCTAGTAAAATTTAACTGTATGCCCACATCACTCAAAGGAGTAACAAACCCTAAATCTGTTTGTGTTTTCTTTCCCTCAGAATTCAATTACTAAAGATGTGAATGAGAGCAATATAGAGACTACACTGGGAAGACAGATGCCACAATGCAGCCCATTTCCCAATGCTATGACATGAGGATTTTGACAAATGTTTTACAACACTGTAAAATCTAAATTCTGCATGAGTATATGAAATTGTGCTTGTGCTCAGAAATCAATTACATATACAACAAATTCTGGTATTTCAAATGCCTACTATGAAGAAGCTACATTAATTTTCTATCTTTGGTATGATCTGGTGACCTACCTTGAAAATCTCCTTGTTGGACTTGGGCTGGGACTTGGAGGCAACCCACTGCTGCTCACCAGACTTTGCAAAGATGGTGAGAAACATTGCTGAGAGGAAAAGAGTTTGTGTTATTATAAATACTGTATCACTCCCATGTGGTAACAATTGATGCTTAACTGCAGAGAAATAAACAACCCAGTATCAAATTCAGCAGCCAGTCATTGGCTATACTGAGACATCACTTTTTGCTATTGAGAAAAAAAAATTAAAATTGGACAGATCCCATTTTCATGCAGATGTATTTCACTGTACTCTGGTTAAACAAACTTATTTGGTTTTTATTAACCACAGTACAACAGCTGAACACTCCACAGAAATTCACATCCACAACATTAGCAGCTGGTATTTTCTGGTTTGGGGTTTTAGGGGGTTTTATTGACTCTCTAGTTTCTTGTTTGCAGCTGAGGTAGAAAGGAGCAGGTGGCTTAATCTTTTGCTACTAATTTGGTTGAATTTATTTAGCCCTACTTAAGATAAAATCATTATTACCACATTTTGCTCACCTTCCCTATTCCTCGTGTAGGTGAAGGAGCTGGAGAAACTGGAACAAAGTCTACTTGCTTTGGAGATAGTGATTTTTCAAAATCATTGTCACTCTGTAAACAGTACACATAATTAATCTCACGAGCAGGTACCTTAACAAGAAAAGGACTGATTGGTGTGAAATCCCAAAGTTATGCTCCATCATATCAACAATTATTAGGCAGCCATTTATGAGCTTTTGCTTAACAAAAACAAAAAAGCCTTAAACATTACATGGAGAGTATCAGAACATGGAAGAAAATCTGAATAGGCAGACATCCATGCAATTTCCTTTTCACACAGCAGCCCAAGGAACCCACATGTACCTTGAACAGTTGATAATTCTATGCCTTGTTAGTGTGAAAAAATGCTGATCAAAAGCAGTACTATAACAACTTAACTGTAGGTCAAGCTATCAAAGGAAATGTTGACATGAGAGAGTCTCTAGTGTCCTGATACTGATGATAGAAACACAAATTAAAGCATGAATGCATTACCAGGCTCAAGCTCTCCTCCCATGAGTGGCTCATCTGCATTGCTACTTGCACTTCTCTATAAAGAAGAAAAGAAATGTATTGTGCTGGGCCCACAGATGGCTGCAGTGACTGTTCTGCTTTGCCTTAGTGCTCACCTTTCACGAACGGTTTCCCTGTTCAGCAAATTCATTCCTTCCTCCTAAAAGATTAGCACATAGAGAAATAAGGTCAAAAAAACCCCACTTTGTTCCAGCAAATCAGAAAAGCTGTGGTTTCACTTCCCTTTGGCATGTGGAAAATTTAATTCAACTTGGTTAAGCAACAATAACCTCAAGTTCTCATCCATAGAGAGGAGTGAGGAGGAGAGGATGAGAAAGATGTAGCAGGAGAGACCATCATGTAAGAAGTGCTTATGTGAGCTGGTTGTTTCCCAAGCAGCTTTATTTTCATTACTAACCAAGAAGTAGCTACCAAACTGAATAACGGTAGTATGAACCAGAAATTCTGCACATGCCAGAGCGTCTTTATGCAGTCTTGAGTAATTTCATTTTCCAAAGGGGATGCTAGTACAGATAAACCTCAAAAACATGGCTGGATCTTACCTGACTCTATGGATTAGTGACTAACTAGACACTTGTCAGCATCTCATTTGCAATACACTGCATTGCACACAACGAATTCAGGAGTCAGTGAGGGTTTTTTTCTTAAAAAAAACTCCATAAAATATTATTAAAACAGATCAAATATATATAAAATTAAACTAAACATTAACACCAAGTACAAACGTGACTCAATCTCCTCTTAGGCAGACACCGTTCCTTAAAATTAACTGAATGCTACCCAGTTTATTCAGGGAATGAGTAGGTTCCCTAATTCAAAGTAAAAGTTCAAGTAAACATTTTCACAATCCTCATCATAAGTAGGAAGAGTCTAACTTCTTCACCTGTGTGATAATTTGCTCAGATTTGAAAGAGATCAGAAGTGAATCACACAGGTTCTCAGTGAATATACAGGATATGGAATTAATTCCAACTAGTGAATCTAAAGCTCAAACACCAATCAGGAAATTACATTGTTTGCTTCAATAAATGGATGTCACAAACATGGATGCAGAAGCATTTTCCAGAAGATTGAATTATCAAATTTTACTTCAGGTAATAGAGCAGAGCCATAACAGTTCATTCCTTTGCTCTCAGCATATTTCTCATTATATCTCCCTGCTCACTGCAGGGGGGTTGGACCAGATGACCTTTAAAGTTCTCTTTCAACCCAAACTAATTTATGATTCTATGATATTTACATATTAATCCTAAGCATTTTTATATTGATAAAAAGAGCTGTACAACAGACCTGAGTGCTTCAGAGTCTACTCAAGCCAGTAAATTATTTACATAATGAAAGCAAGCAGTTATTTTCTTCAGGATTACTGTGCAACTACCTTAAATAACCGAGGTAGGAAGCAGAAGTTCCTTCCACCACTCAGGCACCATACCCTAAAAATGCTGCCTGAAGCATTAAATTGTTTTCTTAACTTTTGACCCTTTAAAAACCAAGCCTATCCATTGAAAACTAGCCAGCTAAAAAAAAAATTAAAAAAATATTAAGAATTTTAAAGCCAATTTTATATCCACTCTACTGTCAAAAAGTGGCGATATAAAATGAAGGAGACACAAGAGTTGGAGCTTGTTGATTTTAAAGCTGCAGTCCTCAGCCTGTGGTGTGCTGGCTGGGAGCAGAGCTATTTGAGCCTGCTCAGATATTCCCCACACCACCCCCCTTCCCAAGTGTTTGCTCTGCTGCCCTTCCCCCTCCATTC
>NW_005054456.1:1434825-1442575 GCF_000277835.1 Geospiza fortis
CTGCTGTGACAGCACAAGTACAGGGATCTGGATAAGAAAATTATACAGATGAAAAATAGCCCAGCCAGAAGAGTACAGACTATTTTTCAGCCAGAGTGCTTCCTTATCCTGCTCATTTTCTGGCTGCACAAGAGTCTTGTGCCAACACAAGTTAAGGAACACTTTGTTATTGGCCCCGAATATTTATGCTGGCACTACTGCCAGAAACTTGGTGAAACTTTACCCTAAGGGTTTACATTAAAGGTTTCCTTTCTAAAATGTCCATTTTAAGAATCTTCTCTCTGCTTAAATCTTCTCCTTGCTGTAAGATGCATTTTGCTTCATGAAATGTGGAACTGGGCAGGCAGTTTGAAAATAAAATCTACAGCCAGCTGAAGGACATTAAACATTGCAAAAAAACCCCAGCCACCTATAAAAAAGTCATTTAGAAGAATCTGTGCTTACTTGTTTGATTTGATGAAGACGGCTGCTAGGAATACGGATAGGAGATGATGGCACAAACTGCAAAACAAAGTCACACACAATTGAAAGTACAGCAGAAGGGAGGGAAAGGTGCCACAGAAATGTCAGTAAACTAGTGTTGCCTCAAACTAAAATTTAACAACTAATTAAAAAAAATCCCATATCACTTATAACATTCTCAGTGTAAAGATAACCTACATTACTTGCAAGAATGTTGCATTCTTGCATGTTAATATGTATTTCCACATTATACTGCTTTGTAAGCTCACAGATGCTAATTGGTATCAGCCTGGCTTCCATTCCATTTCCAGGCAACTAGAACTGACAGCTTTCCCCACAGAATGGAGCTGCTTTTCACTAGCACACTGTCACCCCCAGTATATATGTTGGCATATATATTTTCCTTTATGTGGCTCAGAATATTTATTTTCATTTAAGTGGTCCAGAAAGCTCCCCAATAGATCCCTTAAAATACAAAGACAAAACAACAAATTGTACAAAAAGGTTCCTGGATTGTTGTCTGCTTATAAATGAGTACTTTGACAGGTGAAAAAAATCAGCTATTAGAAGGCCAACAAAGAGTTAAACACTTTCTTTATGGTTTCTCAAGAGCTTCACCAATTTGGGTGAAATGAGAGAAGACGTCACTAAAAATGGTCTTCTGTTAATGTTGACAGTTTTGCATCAAGATCTCACTGGAATGCTATGATCTAAAACCGCACACCCAAAACCGAGTAATTTAAAGTGATTATTTTCTCAAAATACCATTTTCTTTCATTAATTTCCCATCCCTCACATTGTCAGCCCTCAGTTTATTTATGTCATAGCCATTCAGGGAACAAAAATTCTAAACTGAAGCCTTGAATAGAGGTTTAACTTCTCTGTAAGATGACAATCCTTCCAAAAAATAAGGTGTCTTTTCAAAATGGATGTGTTCAGCAAGTAAGGCTTGCATTATTATAGGTGTTTTTATACTTCATTCATTATAAGGCTTCATCTGCTTCACAAAACATTACTGGAGCTCTTCATCATGCTGAAGCTGGAGACAAACACTCAGTTAACTGTTACTGCACCATCTTCCAATCAGTGCCATGGAGAATACAAGGATTTTGCTGCCTGACAGGGTGAGTTAGCACAGACTATTAATGCTTCATACATCCAGAACCCTCCTTCTAAAAAAACAAACATGAAGACATCACACCCTGCTTCTCACAAAAGAATTCAGCCTATCAGGCTCACACAGAGGATGACTAACATTTCTGCCACAATTTAGTCATCACAATACATAATACTAAAGTCCAACAACTATAATATCTTGATTTGCTAGTTTTAAGGTCCAGTTTAGGTCAGCTTTACTATTATACCAGGTTCCCAAAAATCCTGTGGACCTAATAAAAATTCCTCCAAGCTGCACCAGCCAATGCAGACCTTGAGTTGACCTTGATTCTCACACACAGAAAAGGATTTGGACAATAGTGCATTCCTGCCTATTCACTCTGTCATTCCACAGTAGAAATGCATTTGTTCCACTCATTATATTCTAATTTTATGACTGTGATCCACACACTTTAAGGTTTGACATTAATAGAATATGTAAAAAACCAGTGGCTTGCAGTATAAAACAAAAAATATAAAAAGACAATTAAGCGTTCCTCTGCAGGGTCTGATGCACAAACACAGCTCTGAGGATCCTACCTCTTGTTTCCAACAAGTCATCATCCTTGCTTTGTCAGTGTGTAAAACTCACTTTTGCTCTGTTTGCATCCTTTGATTTAACTCTTGTGGAAAGAAACCTCAGTCACTTTCAAAGGTTACTTGCTAAACTGAACCCATATATTAAAATTATGCTACTCAAATCCCCATTGTTTTAAGAGAGCAAAAAAAGCCTATTAAAAACATTACAAACTATTATACTATGACCTTTCCCCCAGTACAGTGTGTCAGATACTGTGCTCCAGAGCAGGTAAAGCAGTGCCAGGCTGGCAGGAGCCACTGCCCAGGTGAGCAGGGACTGCCCCAGTGCCTGTGCCCTGCCCTGCAGTGCCCTCTGCCTCCTGCAGCACAGCCACTTGAACCCAGCAGGGAAAATACCCAGATTTAAAAAAAAAAAAAAATTAGAAAAAATTTAACATCAGCTTCTGCTGAAATAGCACCTAAACATCTAACCACAGACTCAACTGCTCTGCTGAAGCAACAAAACAAAAACCTCAGCTGTGGAAAACAAATCAAAAAAACATCAAAACATTTACTCATTGGTATCTCCTGGAAGAAAATAAACTGCAGATACTGCAGAGCCTGATTAACCCTTCCTTGGCAATTACATGTAGTGTCAGAAAACTGCAGATCAAGCCCCAGCCCAAATGGCAGCACTGCCCTTGCAGTCATCATTATAAACCAGCTGAAGTCTAACACTTGGAGAAACTGCTCCAAAACCAGATTGTGGAACTCAGCTGAGCAACTGGGACAGCACTGAAGCTGGAGTTGATGGTTTATGACCTCCAGTTACCAGAGATTTTAGCAGCTCCTGTTGTTCCCCTGACAGGGAACACCACACAGATTAGACAAACACTAACCAACTTTTTTTCCATGAAATTTAACAGAATATAAAATTTAAGCTGTATTTGTAATACTTGTAATAAAGAAGTTTCAGTTGCTTACTGAATCTTTTAACCCTCTTACAGTTTACACTGCAGTAAAACTTGGATTAGTTTTCTTAAATAAAAAGAAAATGGTTTTGAAATACAATTTATCACCTTCTTATGTAAAATTTAACTTACAAAAGTAAATGTGATCTAGTTCCTTAGAATATCTCTAACATCATAAAACTAAATGTACTTCTTTGCTATAGGAAGAATACCAGGGAAGGTTGCTTAGAGTCCTTGATGCTAAAAGTTTAATTTTATCACAAAATCATTTATCTCTGGATGTTCCTGGTTTAAGATCACAGAAGGATGAGAATCTCTAAGATTCTTTCCAATTTCATCCTCCCTGCCATATTCAACAGAACCGTAACCCAGATCAAAACTCAAAGGAGCATTTCAAAGCAGACAAGGCACTGATATAGCAGTCAGTGGGGAACTTGATTTTCAGTGTAAGTAAAAACTAATGTATTTTTGCTAGCACCTGGTCAGCTGGGAGTGAAGAAGAAGGACACTTTTTAATAGCATTAGTGTGAGGGGAAGGGTTAGGAACATCATCCTATGAAGATGGAAACACTGGTCAACTCCAGGAGACTGCAACATTTATGAGGGGCAGGCAGAAGTGCAGCCCATCAGAGAGTTAGCTCCTGCTTCCCAGCAAGTTCTGGGCAAGGCATCCTGAATGAGCATCTTTTTAGCCCAACAACTGAGGATCTTCAGGAGTAAACACAATAAACTGAGCTCTTGCCTTTGTTTTTTTCTCCTCTTGCCTGACCACAAGCCCAAACTGATTTATAGTAAGCTGCTGTCCTAAAAATATGAAGAAAGATACTTGATTAAGAAATCTTGACCATAACACTTTCTTTCAGTTTTTTCATCTCAGCAGGAGAAAGGCTTTTCTACCAATCTTTTCTTATATATAACTATTCTGGTTCTGTTACAGATGCAACTTTGCTGAAGTATTTGTCTGCACTTTTTTTCTTAAGCATCAGAAATAATTTGAGACATTAATTACTGTTAACAGTACAGTTACATAATTTGTTTTGTTAGCAAGCTACCTTTCTTACTCTACCTTGGAACATCTATTTTACAAGCAAAGTTATGATCACAATGAAATACAAGCATTCTCCAAGCCCAATGATCTATAAGTAACATTTCATTACAGCTACAGCATATTAATGTCACAGTCTAGAGCCTTGGTTCTGAAAGCAATGTGGTATTGGTTTCACAGGCTGCAGTCTAATTTTGTTTATTGCTGTTTGCACACTACTGCCTGGCAGCTGTGGGGTGGTGCAGGAGTTTCCTTACCAGGCTGTGCCGATTCATGACCGTGGTGCTGTTCCTGCGGGTGCGCAGGACGCTGCCCTGGAACACCTGGGAATTATCACTGCAAAAAGAAAACCCCGTCAGTGCCAAAGCCATTTCCTTCCTAGCAAAGAGCCCCTCTTCACACCAGCTCACTTCCAAGGGCTCTGACAGCTCTCCTGTGGAGACAAAGCACTCCAGAGACAGGTAGGTGAGAACTCTTTCAGCTTGTTGGCAGAGAGTGCAAATCAACTCGTTCATCCTCCAATTCCCAGCTACTTCAATTAATGATTTCAATTAATCATTTTGTGTCTTCAGAATAATTGAAGAATTGTTTAGACTGTGGGGATTTATTATGTTTGGAATGGCTGCTGCTTGTATATTGCTTCAAATGTCATTCAACAGAACAAATGTATAAATGGCTTGTAAGCAGTAACTGAAACAAGCTTCAATCCTACAATAAAACAGAATTTAAAAAATACAGCATCTTGATAAATCTTACCACCACAAACATTTAATATCTTCTGAACATTTTTCCAGCAGAAGTTAAATTAAACTTACAGTAAACCTAGTTTTAGGCCCCACAGCAGCATATCCATTGAAATGGTACAGGGTTATTTATCTGACACAAAATGAATTTCTTTCTCAAGGCAATTTTAGTTCTATTGATTCCTAAAGCAAGTTTTACTGGTCATGTCATCACCAATGTTATCAACAGCCAATGATCAGCACTCAGTGAATGCGACTGCAGAAATAAACTTTTTTTCTAGCAACCATAAAAAAATGTTGAGCCACAACCCTACAATCCCCATGCCCAAAAATCAATGAGGAACTGCAAAGGTGAACAAATCCAAATGCAAGACTGTAATAAGATTCAAATTACAGTCAGAATTCACATTGTATCTTTTTGTTTCAGCTGCTAACCTGAGATGAACAAAAGCCCCCCACAAATACAATTTCTTTAAAACTAACCTGACCAACAGCAGTACCTTGCTGTAAGGACTGATAATCCTACTGCACTTTCATGACACACCATTGTCAGAATCCTCTAGTTTAAAACACACCAGTTGGACACATAAGTTTTAGACAGCTTTTATGTAGCTGTAAATAAAAAACAAATAAAGCTTATACTGTGAAATAAAAGCCAACAGCAACTGGCATAAGCACTGTACTTTCTGCCAAGAAAAATGCATAGACTCTCCTTCTCCAAAATGTCAAGTACATAGGATCAGACATCATTTCCAATTTTCCAAGAAGTTTCACTCAGCTCCCACCCGAGAGATCAAACAGCTGCCATGTGACAGAGGTGGAAGAGGAGAAGCTGAAGGGATCTGTGACATGGTGTTTAGAGATGAGTTTTGGCTGAGGCCACCAGCCACAATTCCTTTCAGTGTAAGTGAATTGGTTGGCATGCAAACACGGGACAAACAGCTCATCCTGAAATCCAGGGTCTGAGTCAAGAAAACAGGTTGGAACAATCCTGTACCACATTACCACAGCCTGAGTCCAATATTCAGTGCTAACTAGCAGAGAGGGAGAGAAAAAAGACCTACAAATAATCCTATCTTTAATCCCCCTCGCAAAAACACCAGGACTGGTCAGATCTCAGACCTACTTTTCACAGAAAACTACAGTTCCCATTAAAAATCAATTTTATTTGGCACAAAAACAAGAGTTAAAAGTTCTGTGAAATGTAACTTTTGTGATCTAAAATATTCCACTTATAACTGTTCTCTGGATCTATGGCAACTCATTTTCCAAATTCCCTACTAAAAAATGAAGAAGTCAAAACAAGAGGCAGAGGAGAAAAAGCAAGCTGTGTAAGAGCAAGAGCTTTTGTTTCAGTTTACCCAACAAAGCCATTCTGGGAAAAACTGAAGTTTCTTGCCAAGAGCTGCAATCTTGCAAAAACAGTATTCTGGTGGAAAATTCCAAACTAACAGGCAAACCACTGCAACCACCTCAGATTAGTTCAATGGCATTTCAGCTTTATTTGTATGAACACCTAACCCACAGGGTATGCACAGTGCCAAGGCAAGAGCTCAGGCTTACCCTTCTATCTGCCCAAATCCTGAACTAAATAATTTGTTTGGGTTTTTTTTTAAGATCCAAGGGTCTTTCAATTTCCAATTCACAAAAGGCTGAGATTATAAAAATGTCTTGTCTCAGTTACACAATTAGTTTACCTGCTCAGAAACCTCCCAGGGGAGAGCTGCCATACACAATCCTTCCATACTGCATCAAAATGTAAAATGGGAGTTGTTTCATTGTGATTATGTAAAAGAATCAAAATTACATTCACTTAACATTAAATCACGATAGAATAAAAAGTAATATTTCATCTGAACTGTCAGACACTGTTAACCATTTTGGTAAAAGAGGCATGTGAGATTTGTTCATTTCTTGATATCCAGTTCCTTACAGAAACAGAAAAGGAAAAAAATCAATCCACCAGGAAGTACTTATCATTTAACATACTACAGTTTATGAAACTTATTGTCAGTATGCTCTCCCCAAATACAGACACGCCACTAACAGCAGCAGCACATGGACCACCTTACAGCTGGATGGAAGCCACACCATGTAGCAGATGGGCATCTCCCAACTTCTCAACAGCCCAGAGGAGACAACCAACAGCCCTTTGGGTTATAAACTTACCCAAACAAAACTGTTCAAGAAACCCTACCTGTCTGAAAGCTTTCACCTGCCCTTGCCTGCCACTGCCACTTTCTGTCCTGTCGGCTGAAGAGAGCCAGAGCTGGCAAACACCCAACCCTCCTGCAAAGAGACCTGCCACAGGCTGGTAGCAACATCCAAGCACAACTGTCCACACAGCACACGGTATTCCTCCCAGTAATGCATATTACAGAAATTAGTACCAGCCAGGAAAATTCCTGGCCACCTGACACACTGTTTTACACTAAATGCAAAACTTACGTCAAGGTCCCGTGAAATGACCTTCCTGACCAAATTTGCCTGATTGTTCCGAAAGTATTTACTGTTGTAATGATACACAGAGCAGTGATTTATTTTGTTCAGACCCGATCGTCGCGATTGTTATTCGATGCACAAGAACATCCACAACTCTGACGTTGCGGACGGTGTTCTGCAACACACAGCAGCCCTTGGTGAAAACAAGACGTTCTAGTAAAACCAAAGCCCGTCTTCCCGGGCTTCCTCGCACCCCTCCATACGTTGGTATGTTCCCTAAATCCCTCCCAGCCCGGGACAGCGCTCAGGATCCCGCTTTTCCCGGTGGCCCCGCGGAGCATCCCCGGAGCCCCCGCACGGCCGGGCCGGGCCGGGAGCCCCCCGGGCCCCTCACCTGAGCCCGTGGATGAGCG
>NW_005054456.1:1442808-1445725 GCF_000277835.1 Geospiza fortis
CGGGCCCGGCCGCAGGGCGCAGGCGCAGCGCTCGGGCCGCTGCCGCTCGGGCCCGGCTCCGTGACGGGACGGAACGTGAGGGGAGCGGACGGCTGGGGGACACCGCGCTGATCGGAGCGCAGCGTGCTTGTCCTGCAGAGCTCTCCGGCCAGGGGACACCGCGCTGATCGCTACACAGCGAAAATTCCGTCTCCGAGCTCGAACCGAGATGTTCTCGCTCGCAGAAGTTCCAGCGGGTGGTTCTGTGCAGGCCCAGACAGCTCGAGGAATAAAGAATAAAACCAAACGTGCTACGTGTGGCCCTAGTTTATACCTAGAGGAGGTTGTGGTGAAATAGATTGGAAGGGCAGTGCCACACTGGCTGGTGGACATTGCTGAGGCTCCTAACACTTGGGAAGAAGTGGGAAATCTGGTTTGCCGTAACAGGCTATTAACTGTAGAATAATGAAATGGTTTGGATTGGAAGGGCCCTTAAAAACCATTTTGATCCATCCCCTGCCATGGGCAGGGACATCTGCCACTATCCCAGGTGGCTCCAAGCCCTGTCCAACCCAGCCTTGGACACTTCCAGGGACAACTTCCTCCTAATATCCAGTCTAAACCCACTTGCTTTTGATTTGAAGCCATTCCCCCTTGTCCTGTCAATCCAGGCCCTTGTAAATAATCTCTCTCCATCTTTGTTGTAAATTTCCTTCAGGCACCAGAAGGCCACAATCAGGTCATTCCAAAGCTTCTCTTCTCAAGTTTGAACAATCTCAATTGTCCCAACCTTTCCTCATAAGAGAGGTGCTCCATTTCTTCATCTGTTTATAGGGAGAGTTTCAGGCAGTCTTTAGGAGCAGAAATAACCAGAGAAAGAGGGTAGATTATACAAAGCTAAAACGTTTTTTTCATGGGCTCCTAATTTATCTAAGGCTGATGGCATTTTGTGACTGTGACTGTGTTGATTTCACCCACAGGGCTATTTCCCTGACACTATTAAACACCCCCACAACATCGCCCATTTCATGCCCACCAGTCCCTCTGTCTCACTGTACTCACATATCTCATTCTTTCAGTCTCTGTTGCCCCACTATGAATATCCATCCTTCACCCTCCCAAGGCTCTGTTTAACATGTCCTCTCCCTTCTAAACCCTCTTGCCATGGTGTTATCTAACTCAACAACTTGTGATTTCCTCATTTCCATAGTTCTGTTCCACAGGACAACTTTCCCCTTCCCTCAATACCCTCCTTTGAGGGTCACCCTGACAGTCCCCTCTTTCCTTTGGACATATATTCCCATTAAAGTTCTCTTGGCTACAGTGAATCCTGGTCAGACAGCAGGATGATGTGCCTGGCACTGGAAAATTTGAGAACATGGAGCAGATGTTTTTGAGCTCTCAGCCACATTTTGGATATTGTTGGCTTTTTCCTTAACAGTATCCTGGTACATGGCATTTGAAGCTGTTTGCTGCCCTCAGTGGCAAGGACATAATACAATAACTCCACAATAAAAATAAATAGCAAAATCCACATAGTTTAGTGCTGTAGTCAGATCCTGCAGGTGGCTTTTGTATTAAGAGAACCAGCATATTTGTGAGTAGATTTCCATTCAGAGCTAGAAGTTTTGCTAGGAACTTTCACCTGATTTGCCTTTTAGGCAATTCTAGCCATGGAAAATGAAGGTATGGAAGCTGTTCCAAGCTGTGAAATGCTTGTGCTGAAGCACCAGACAAGGATTTTGGTGCAGGTTCTGTAAAAGTGTCGTATTGCTTTTAGAGAATGGTGGCAGCAAAAGATGATTAACAGTATATTCCTTTCACAGCTGCAGATCCTAAGTTTCCAGTGAATCAGACTGGTCATAATTATTAGAAATTAAGTAAAATTATGTACATATTTACTTGCTCAGTCTTTGCAGGAGATGGCAATTCTGTACCACCTCACAGAAGAGTGTCATTATGGGCTGTGGTAGGCCACAGTGTAAGGGGCACAGGACTGTGAAAGGTATTTCTCCTCTGCAGTAATACAAGATAAGGATTTTTTCTCTGGGTTTTTCAATATGAATACATTAAAAAATCCTTTAAATATTTTAAATGTAATCTTGTGAGTCTTTTAAGTCAACTCCATGCATCTCTGTGCATGTCAGCACAAAGTCCTTCATTAATAACATAATATCAGTGAAAGAAGTGTAAGCATCAACAACAGTTGATGAGACACAGAGTCCCCAAACACAGAAAAATGGAATATGCTCAAGTCAGTCTTGATTAACAGAAAAGGCAAGGAGGTACCATAATAAATATTAAGGTACAGACACAAGAGTTGTAATCAGTTATCTAGAAGCATCTACCTTCAATTGTTTACGAGAATAATTCATCTAGGTGTGTTCCCAACTAAGGTAGTTGAAATGCTGAAAAACCCTAACTTTTCTATCTTAACTGTTTCAACATGTAGTACGCAGGCAAAAGAACTGTTTTATCCCAGGAGAAAATTAAAACCTTTTAAAATTTGGTGCTGGGAAAGACCCTGAAGGACCCTGCATGTAAGAGACAAATATGTTTGATGCAACAGCTATTGCATAACTGAAAATATTGTAAAGTAAGCACAAACTTTGATGCTTTGATCACTTAAAGTGGGTTTGCCCAGGTCAGTCCAAACGTGAACACTGTCAAGAACTAGGATCACGTCTCCTAACGAGTTTTACAGCAGATTTCTGAATGCTGAGCCCACTCTCATTGCAATCAAAGCCCTGGTACGTGCTTCAGCAGCTAGGGAAGGCTGGGGAGAACACTGGGAAAGCCTGCGGGACTCAGGTCGGCCAGGAACTAATCTTGAAGCAGGCTGTAAAACCTTTTCCCCACCGAGACGGGAAAAGGCGCCGGGTTTGTGGCCGGGGCGGGACTCGAACCCGGATCCTGCTCCAGGTCACGGCCCGGCCAC
>NW_005054456.1:1446202-1474752 GCF_000277835.1 Geospiza fortis
GGTCGAACAGCGCCCCGCTCATCCACGGGCTCAGGTGAGGGGCCCGGGGGGCTCATCCAGCCCCGGGGTCGCCGCTTCCCGCCGGGGGCCTGGGGCAGGCCCGGCGCTCCCTCAGCGGCCTGTGGACCGTGTCCCTTGTCCCGCGGGCCCTGGGCCGCCGGTGTCCCCTTGTCCCCTTGCACTGCTCGCCGCGCTCCCGGCGACAGCAGCGCTCCCGTTCAAATAAAATGGTGTTTGCAGCGCTCTGGAGGCTGCAGCGCGTGTCACAGCACTGTGGAGCTTTGAGTAGAGCGCACCCATAAAAGCTGTTCAAAAAACTTTTGTTTTCTCCCCCTGCAGTGACAACTCCCAGGTGTTTCAGCCTTACGTGTTGCGGACTCGCAGGAACAGCACAACAGTTATGAGCCGCCATGGAATGGTGAGGAATCTTAAGCATGTCATGTGTACACACAACAGGGAATAATTGGAGTAGAGAAATGAAGTTAAACTTGATTTGTATTTGCACTAAGTATCCTAGCAAGTTTCCAAGCTGCAGCATAAGCATTTTTGCATCTCTAACTGCAATGTATAGTGAAATAAAACTGGTGTGTTGACTGTCCCCAAGAAGACAAGAGTAGCTGACATTTTATGTGACTCCCCATATTAAGTCCAGTTTTAATGTTAATTTAAGCCTGTGTTAGAAGAGTAAAATGCTGTCAGAATTAAAAGTCTCGAAAGGGTGTTTTACTGTGTTCTGAAAATGGACAGTGTCACAGTTCTTTGTTGACTTGTTTGACGTAGTGCTCTTTTTTTGCAAAGGCAGAACACTAGACCTCAGAAAATCACTGAAAGAAGACAAATTTATTTGTTGCTCTCTGGTAGTGTACACTACTGCAGTTGTTTAACTTTTCAGAAATGTTCCATTTCTTTTTTTGTACCCTCTCCTCGTCAGGTGACGGATTTATGTGCTCCTTCCACTGAAATTTTTCTGTCTTGTCTGAGGATAGTGAAGATTGAATATTACTTTTCTCAAAGCCTTAAAGTCCTGACATAAGTTTCCTATGTGTCTTCTGTTCAGGAAAGGTGACAGAGTTTTTTAATTCAAAGTCTTCCGTTGTGAGACTTCTTAAGAATCCAGAATTTTGGAGCATGTCAATAGGTGTGACACTGGACACATGGCCATCCTGAGTGGGAACTGTTGGCCCATTTATATGTGGTGTTAAAGTTCCAGAGAAATTAAATGCATAAAATTGCACAAAATTGAAAACTTGCAGAAGTTAAGCTTTAGGCAGTGTTGTTCAAGACTGGGTTGAAGCACTGAGATTTCTCCTTTCCGATAGCCAGCAGGTTGAGTTGGGTGTCCTACAGCAGTTTGTCATATCCTGGGCAGTGGGGAATTGTGTAACAATCACAGTTTCATTTGTAACATCTCCCTTGTCTAAATGGCATCTGTAGCTATTTGTGCACTGGAGATGCTGAGCAGCTCTGCAAGTTAAATCCATGCCACTTGCTGAGTGATAGAAGGAATTTGTGAGTGGTAAAACAAGTCTTTTCTCTTGAAGGTCAGTGTTTACTTTTTTGCAACATTGTTTGAGTCAGCCACATGTAGTTGTGCAGCTCATTTTGAACTCCCTAAGAATGAGGTTGATGGTAAATAGTGTGCACACAAGCAGTTGTGTGTGATTTAATCATTGTGGCTGTCACTTTTTTTCCCAGTTTTTGTCATCATCTCCTATTCGTATTCCTAGCAGCCGACTTCATCAAATCAGGAGGGTAAGTGGAGTTTTTATCTGTGTATTCAGTAACAGAGTGAAGAGTACTGTATGATACTGGAGTACTTGCACAGTGGGGGTTTCTTTCCTATTGAGTATTTCAAGTACTAAAGAAAACTGATTATTTCTTAAGACTTAATTTCAACATGGAAATGGCCTTGCAAGGCTTATTGTTGTGTTTAAGCTACCTTGCATTTTAGAAGTATTTCATTTAAGAGAAGCAGTGAGCTGGACTGGTGGCTGTCCTGTCTCTCTGTGTAGTGGTTCTGCTGTTCATTTTTCAGTCCTGATGGCAAATAATGGAATCATGAGTGTTATTTCAAGTACCTGTGATGAATCAAATGTTATGGGAAAACTTATGACATTTATCTCTTGCAGGAGGAAGGAGTGGATTTAATGAACAGAGAAGCAGCACATGAAAGGTGAGTGTTACTGAAAGAAGGTGATAAAATAGCCAGAGTTATCCTCTTTGTAGCTACTGATGGGGTTTTTTGTATTCTAGGGAAGTGCAGACAGCAATGCAGATAAGCCAGTCATGGGAGGAAAGCTTGAGCCTGGTAATCTTTTTATAGATGTTTCCTATTTAATTCTGCTTTTACACTCAAATGATGAATTTAAGGGAAAGAGAGGAATTAACTGTGAAAATAATTTAAGAAGAATTTAAGCCCATCTGCTTTAGCTACTTTGTGCATTTGACCCAATGACTTTCCATTAGAAGGTTGTGCCTTGGATTTCAAGGTAGTGTCCTGTGCCAGTGTTAACTCTGAAACTTTGTATTCACAGAGCGACAATGACTTGGACAAGTCTGAGAAATCTTTTTCCCCAAAGAGAATAGACTTCGTTCCAGTTTCACCTGCACCTTCACCTACAAGAGGAATAGGAAAGGTAGGATAAGTGAAATACCAGGCTGAGACAATATTTCAGAATTCTGGACCAAGCTAAACTGTCAAGATCTGTAACTTCACAAATTGTTCCATAGTTTAAAAAACCCCTGAACAACACAAGCAAACAAGCACCACAAAAGCCAAATCCGTATTTTGTTGGTTTCTTAGAATCAAACGGTTGCCATCTGGGAGCCTGCAGAGTTTAAGCAGTGAAACACGGGATGTTTTCAGTTAGTGCTGTTTGTGCAGTGTTGGGTGGGTTGGGGTTCTGGTTCTAGGGAATCTGGAAGAGGTCATGAAATAGTCATGGACAGCATCTCCAGGTGAAGAAGTGGGGGGATTTTGGGGAAGAAGCACCAAAATTGGACTGCAAAATTGTGGTGAGAGATGAAAATGTGTCCATCAGTTATGGAAAGGAAGGCACAAACGCTCTCTGAAGGAGGACTTGGGTGTGTTGAACTCATACTGAAAACTGGTGGCAGATGCCAGAGAAAGATCTGGATGTTAGATAAACTACTTTTCCAGTGAGGATTGGAAGACTGAAATGTAGCACAGAGAAGCTGGCGCTGGGTTTAAAGATGAGCTGCTTGACCTTGTTGGCAGCCTCTTGTGTGATTCTGCTTTTGTACAAAAAAGGAGCAATCTGTGTGCTCCAACCAGATTGGTGCATGTAACAGCCACACATGAGTGCTGGGTAAATGTGTTCCTGGGAAAACACTGATGCTGCCAGCTGGTTCTGCACCTTTGGAATTCTGACTGTAAAGCACTAGCAGATAACTTGACAGAAAGATTTTTGTGTTTAGCTAGAAGCATTCATGGGCTAAACTCAAATTAACTGCAGAATCACAAAGCTAAATATCCTGTTTTACTCTGGAATATTGTCAGTTTTCAGGTCAGATGTATTTTGAGTAAACTCGTTTGTTTAAAAAGCCCCTTGAAAGAAGTAAGTCCTGAGTACAGTACTGCTGTTTCTAAATGTAACAAAGAACAGAAACAATTCTCTTATTTAGAGAACAGTGTCTATTTCAATTTTACTTCTCTTGTGGGTTTCAATTTTAGCTTAATCTGAGCAGAATTGCATGGGCCAGTATGTTTTTTAAGTTAAATTCCAATACTTGTAAGATTATATTTGATAATCTTTATAATCTGTTGCTAGCTTTTCTTTAAGAATAAAAAGGGAATAGAAGAGGGGATGTTTGTTTTGGAGGGTGGAGTGTAACATCTGAGTATTTTAAAGGAAATTCTAGACTGTCTTTATTTAAACTTTCTTCCTGCAGCAATGTTTTTCACCATCATTGCAAATGTTTGTGAGCAGTAATGGATTACCTCCAAGCCCTATTCCCAGTCCAACAAGGCGATTCTGCAAGTAAGAAATGAGTGTCCGTTGTGCTAACATTGGAATTTAAGCCAAAGATGAATTCAAGTTGATGTTAAGGCATTAAAAGAGACTTCAATTTTACAACTGCCAAAGCATTGCCGCATAAAAATGCTCTGACAGTTCAGCCTTTACCCATGGCAGCTTTGTGTGTGTGCTCTTCTAGAGCATGTGTCAATTTTAAACTGGACTTGGTAACTTGAGGAGAAGTCCTCAGGTATTTCAAATTAACTTTGTCAGCAGATTAGTTTTATTTAAATACACTGCAAAATTTGGAAAAGGATTGAAATGAGGATGTGATTCACTAAGGGAAGGAGAAAACCTTAGAAAATCTTCTACAAGTTTGTGTGGCAGATAATCTGCTCTAATAGGCAGCCCTCATTTGTTATCTATGTATGTAGATTCCACAAGAATCCCAGTTGTGCAGGAATAACTTTGAAGAATGCTTCATATGCTGTGGTTGTGTTGATTTGATGCAAACTGGAACCTTTACAGGCCTGACTCTCAACTGTATCAGGCCCAGTGTTCTTGGCCCCATTAAAAGAAAAGGTATGTGTATTTACCTTACCTTAACATGGATGTAGTTTTATAGCAGGATACATTTTTTTTTTGTTATTCTGTAAATATAATGCACTTGTATCCACAGTGAACTGGAATTTGCCAGGCATAACTCAAAAATACAATGTAAAGTAGCTAATCTAAACCACAGGAGTGAAAAACTTAAAAAACAGCTACTGCTTGACAGAGGCAAACTTTGTTATACAACAAATTAAATGTCAGAGCTTGCAAATGTTCAAAACATTCCTCCAAGTACCACTGAACAGTGCACACCCTTCAGATCATCTTAGGAATGTTGCTTATCATGCAGTATCTTCTAAACTTAGTACTGAATGTTTGTTTTCACTCTGAAAGTTCAGAAGGTGAGTGTTTAGAGAAATGGAATAGATCAGTGCCCTCTTCTCCTGAAGGGGGAAAATGCATGCTTTCCTGGAACTGTTCTTTGTTAGATATTTACAAGTAACATCCTCAAACAAATCTCCACAGTGGAACTGTAAAAATGAGATGTTCCTAAAGTGTGCCTTTAGCTGTGCTTATCGTTTCTGCTTTCTTTTTTGATTTAGGCATTCTTAACTGCACCAAAAACATCCTTTTCTTGTACAAGACTTACATTTAGGCTTTGAGAAAAGTTACTGGTTTTGTTTGGCTTTTTTTTTTAGTACTGCTTGTCCTGTCAGATAAAGAACATTATCTAACTGATACTGATTTGACAGAGGAGAGAGACAAGTTTTCTCAAAGATGTCAGTTCTATCTTGGCTTTTATTTCCTGTGTATTTTAGAGGCACTAAAATTGATCAAAAGTTTATTAAACTAAATGATCAATTAGGAATAAATATCCACACTTACACTTCACACAAATTGTAAAAGCAGTGCAGGTAGACAGACTGGCCTTTCCTCACCAAATCCATGGGCTCCCATGGAACATCTTTTACAAAGTGGAGGTATGAGTTTTCCTTTTCTTTCTTGAAATATATAAGAATTTTCAACATGCTGCCTAATTTTGAAACAACTAATCCTTGTAAATAAACTTACTTTCTTTTCCTAAATACATGGTCCTATTTTTTTTCTGAATTTACAGTAGGAGAAGGAAAGCCATGAACTGAAGAACTTCTCACTTCCATAGGGGATTTGTACTGGTGGACTCTTTAATGTATTGTAGCAGTGCAGATCTGTCTCTATGAAATTTAAGGGGAAAAATTGTTACCTAAGTTGGTGTTTTGTTCATTTTTCTGCAAGACCAAATATTTTATAAGTGTTTTTTGCCCATTCTGCTTGCTAGAACCAATTATTCCTTGCTTTGAGATAGGAATGTATCCCTGTGGGCTGAAGGAAATGAGACTTTTGGAAGTTACCAGTCTTCTATAAAATGTAGCAGTGTGATTCTGTTGCAGGATGTATAGACTGGTTTGGTATAATGTTCAGCTTCTGTCAGGTTTTTGAACTGACTCTGCAAATACTGCCAAGTGTAGATAAAAGCCAGAAAAATTGCATTTCATGCTTTTTTTCCCCCGAAGTTAGAATGAAATATACTGTAGGTCAGAGGGTTTGGGTTTTTTAAATTTATTTTCAAGTTCATGATATTTTCAAATGTGTGTTGTAGAGCAGCTATTAGTGAGCCAGCTCATTCTCACTGCAGATTATACTAAACAGATTACATGAATTCTCTCCATCATATTTAATCTCTTAATGTCTGTAGATGATTACAGGTACAAAGATAGTCTGATCCATGATGAGTAAGTGGAAATGCTTCCACATCACAGATTTATTCCATTCAGCTTCCCTGTAAAAGTGTACCCATGCATCAGAATTCATTGTACAGGGGAGGGTGAAACTGAACCCAGCTGTCATTCTTATTTTCATCATCACTAACAATTTTAAGCTTCATATTTTGACTTATATCAGTTACCTCATCTCAGCTGTTTACTTAAAATATGTTATGGTAATTAGTGTGCTTTAGATTATTTCGTCTGATTGCAGTACAAGTAGCAACTTTTATGTCTTTGAGATCATTGTGCCCCTCAGATAATGCTGAAACTTTAGCTAAGGATGGACTGGATGGTCTAACAAAAGCTATCCTCAAATTGATGTCTTAGTCTTGGTTGGCTGAATTGGAGAACTGGTGTTACAAATGCAACCTTGGAGTGTTGTAGGTCAAACCTGTCTTTTACAGCAGACAAATATTAAATGTATATTGCAGACTCAAGTGAGTTTGATTATTTACACTGTTTTCCTTAGGTGAAATGGAAACTGAAAGTCAGCCAAAGAGACTTTTCCAAGGAACAACCAACATGCTTTCTCCAGATGTTACACATCTGACAGATCTCAGTTCATGGTAAAATATTTCACATGCCCTGAAATGCCAAGACAAGGAATGTGCATTTATCACAAGCTTTCTAGTTGTTTTTTTCCCAGGAAAAAAATACTTTGTGTGTATCTTGTGGATGTGTATTAATGGAAGCTGTCCTGTGGTAGTGTCCTGTGACAATGGTCCTTCTCCTTTGATCAATTCTTCCTGAACAGACTCTAGCCTAGATTTTGGGTATCAAACCTTTTACACTGAATATAATTGTCACAAATCCCTGTTGATTCGTAAGCAAAGTTATTTCAGTTCATTGTTACAATATGTTGTAAGCAGTGGTCATACAGTGTCTGTGGCGCTTCACTGAATACTTAAAGATGTGTGTGAGTACTTAATTGTTCTTGTCCTTAAGTTCATGATTTTTAGAGTTATCTTTCTTTATTACAATCATAAAATACAAAGGGTTTTTTTGTGTTGAGTCAGAGATTAAGTATTCAAAAATATCAGCTGTTATTACTGTAATCGCTACAGACTTGAAACTGCCTAGATGGTTTTTTCCATGTTGTTTCCCCTAAATTGGAAAGCATCAATTTATGTGCCCTCTGGGATCTTGTATCTAGACTTCAAAATCCAAACACAGGAATTCTGTGAGAAAAATAGGTCTCAATCTTGCCTTGAGTAGTGCCGTGTTAAAGAGCATACCAGCTAATTAATGACATCTTTGCTGCATTGCTGATTAATTTATTATTTTTCCTTTACGATAAGATTTTAAGGTTTTATATTTACTTGTTGTCACCTCCTTCCTATGATTAAAATCAGCTTCATGATTTATTCTGCATGTTAAAAGAACCCAATAATTCTGTTCCTCGTTCCCATGAGGAGCATGAATATCTCTAACATGCTAGAGAAAACAAGGAGTTTTCAGGGCTGCCAGTCTTGCAGGAAAGACTGAGTGGTAGTATAGGTCTCCTACAAGTCCTGTCCAAGGGGGAAGCTTTGTTCAGAGCCTCGTGGCCCTGCACTAAAGGACCTTTTCCCTTTCCCCAGCCTGTCCTCGGATATTCTGGACGGGAGCAGCAGCAGCGTTGGCTCCTCCTCTGATTCCCTGACTAAAGGCAGCATCACCACAGAGTCTCCAGTGACGTGCTCCAACTCCTGCTCCTCGTTCATTCTCATGGATGACTTCTCACCCAAGTGACTTTACCAAGTCCTGAGTCAGTGTCTGGCTGTGCTGTCCCCTTCCTGTACGCTCGTACAGAGAAATGAACTCTGATCCTTGAACCATTCATATGAGGTTTATTAAAAGGAAAAATTGTTGTTACTGTAATCCTTGGCTACTTTCCAGTGATTTTTTTTTTAATTTATCCATTTAATGGACATTGTAGACCATATTAATGTCTGGTTTTGCGAATTTATTTTTTAAACAAGATGTCTGCTGATATTATACTAACTTTTGCTTTCAGGAACTTGCATACACTTTTTGATTCCAGGAATAGGTATCTACCTATTAGTGTTGCAATTTTTAGGAATGTACTTCTATCATTATCATGATCGCTATGTCTAGGGAAATAACTTGGTTTGGAAGGATTTGAAAATACTAATTTATTCTCTGGCACTTCTACTATTGAGTAAAATTACTCTTGCTTTTTTTTTTTTTCTTTTCAGTCACTAGCCTCAAATTCCTTTGTGGAAGGGAGAAAAAAATATTTGATTTCCTTAGTGCTGCTAGTTATTTTTATGAATTCATTTACAGAAGACCACATTGAGTGTGGAAATCTCACTCTATTACATTAAACTAAAAACCCCACAGCAAAATAACTAATGACTGTCACTTTTGCCATCAGTGAAGAAATAATAATACTCTGCAAACAATTAAATTAGCTGCATAGTTCTTTTCCCAGAACATTTGTCCTACAGATTGTATGAAATAAGGTCATTATTCAGCAAGATTTGGCCAGGAAGAATTAATCCACACCTCGATTGAAGACATACAGTGCAGATAACTAAGTTAATTAAACTACTGTGTAGGAGAACCATGTATGGCACCATCGATGTCTCCTGTGGCATTGAGGTCATAAGTATTTTTGTGCCTTAGGGGACATTGTTACAAAATTATGGAATGTAAACCAGAGGGGTGGGTGGGGAAAGTCCTTTGTGTACAGCTTGTTTATAGAGTGCTTACCCAAGCCTGTCAGGGGTGCTGCTTCCCTTTGTGTTCCTTTTGAGGTGTGGAGGTGCTGGGGCAGCCCCAGCTCTGAGGGGCAGCCAAGGTGAGACCCTTTGCAGCTGCTCGGGGCAGAGTTTGTCCCTTTCTTGGTCATGAGCAGAGCAAACAGCTCAGCAAACGTTGGATCCCTAAGGAAAGGCTTTAGATTGGATACAAGCTCTGCAAATTGCTTGGTGAAGGAGTTCCCTTTGAGCTATGAGTAGTCTTGATACAGTACCTTGGTCAGTCTGAGGTAGGAACAGATATTTTACTTTTTAAAGACTATAACGGGGCAAAATAAATCCGTTTGTAATCTACTGTGTTATGCTATTTATTATTTATAACTCTGTAAAAAGTCTGTGGTGATGAATTATAGTATTTTTTTATGATTGAATAAGTTTTTTATGTTCAGTAATTGCTGGCTGGTTTGTATTTAATACGCAACGTTGTCTGCCAGAATCATAAGCTTCCATTTTTGAATGTTTGTAACATAAATGCTTTTGTTACCTAAAAAGTACAACTTGTGATCTTTCTGAAAGAAAATAGCACTGAATTTAAAGTAAGATTATGTGCTTTAGATGTGAGCACAATCTCTGGCAATACTGTCTGGCTAAAAGGGAGGGGGAGAACTGTAGTTTTTTCTGTTCTGAAGAAGCCGTTGGGTATCCAGAAGACATGTACATACCAGATTATTTTTAAAAGTGTGTCCATTAAATTGTAAGAAGTACCACAATGGGCCAACAGTGGCACTGTTATTTGTATGATCATTTCCACCTGTGGAACATTAGTTCCCCACTTCAAATAAATGTGCATATTGTAAAATATTGTCCATTGGTGCCATTTTTAAATGAGCTCTACAGTATTGAATGTTAATTTTATTTGTATATGCACAGTGCTATTTCTTGAACTTTTGATGTCTTAAGTCGCTTAATTATTTTTTTATTCATGCCTGTATCTTCTCTGCCTTCTTGGTGCTTAAGGAAGGCTGCTTTTCCATTTGCAAAATATTGATAAACAGTCTGTGATGAAATCCAACCCGTTACCTGTGCCCCACTTCCATTCCACCGTGCTTTTACTGGTACTGTGATGTGGAAATCTGAGGGGTGCCAGGAGGGGGAAACCTATTGCATGCTTTCTTAAACCTGAGAAGAGCATAGCTATTGCTTCATTTTGGCTGATTTACCTGTACAATTGATGTATTCCAGATTTGTTTGTTAGTGGAGAGTCCTATCTGAGTGCTGGCCTCTGTAAACATTCGAATGTAAGCTGCATAAAGCGAGCGCACAAACAGTCACTCTTGTTACAGCAGTTTTTTGTAGTGTTCTGCCTATTCCCCACTCTTGGAAGGTCTTGTACAAGACATTGCTCTTTTATAAAATATAAAATATATCTGTAATGCCCACTCTCGCTGTGTCTGTTGTTTCAGAACGAATGGATGTCACTGGGTAACAGGCCCAGGGTAGGCCCAGGTTCTCTTTCACACTCCTAGCACAACTTGTTAATTTTGAAACAAAGTTTTCTAACATGCTGATTATTGATTCTTGCACTACATGCCTTTGAGTTGCCACTGCTTAGAGGGATCACTGATACTGCAGCATACTCTAAAACTGACTAAAAGTTGCATTTCTGGATTTGTTACCTGCCTTGTCCCAGGGAATTAAGCACCAGTTGGGAAAGAAGGCCAGCTGGTGCTGGTAGTCAGCTTTAATGTATAATTATTGACATTTAACAACTGTTTTTTATGACTTCACCAGACTTATTGCTGCTGAATTGCCATGATGAGTGTCTGAGAATTCCTGTCTTTCCCCCACTTCCTTCTTTTTAAAAGGGATCATTAGTGCATATCTTTTGCTGAGAATCAGTGATGAGTTACCTTTAATGTTGTAATAGTTGAGAACTAAGTTAAAATACCTGTGTAATTCAAGCAGCATTTTAGATGGATTATTTTTAATATGTTAATTAGCACAGCATTACAGCAATGGTCTTTGCACAGCTCATTGACCAGCACTGCCTTGAGATCATATCCAGAGCACACTGAATCCTCATTTCATGGGCTTAAAATGCTGGAAGGATTTTACCAATGGTTTAGAAAAATGTGTGTGTCAGCTGTGGAACTCTGTATGTTTTGATAATATCAAGTGTTCTGCATCAGGAAATGGATCACAGTGTGCATGTTTCATTCTCCTTCATTGAATTTCAAATTGGGGGATCATGGGCCCAAAAGCCTGTATTTAAGGGGCTGTTTTTCTGACTGTATGTGATTAAATACTTTCTCCTACAATGGAAGTAATTAAACTGTCAGTGGGTGAGGATGTAAATCTGAGTCCTGCAGACTTTATTGGAAAGCTCATTTTTGAAAGGTTCAAGGAACTCTATACTGCATAAAAACACTAAAGTGGGATTTTTAAAAAATTATTTAGTGAGTCATGATAAAAATAGAGAACTTATTTTAACAATTCAAAATGCTAAAAACATTTTAAATGCAAGGCTTTATCTTGGCATATTTCTCCAGGCAGGTCTGTGTTGGGGGCTGTTTGCAGAGGTGGAACTTGAGCAGGCTCAGGCAGATTTGGAACTGAGGTTCTGGTGCACAAACACAATAGACTGACCCGGGGAAATGATTTTTTGCAAATATTCACATTGTTATCTGTAGACCCTGCTAATAGATTGTGTGACAACAAAGATGAGAACTTGTTTTTCCTGGAAGGAATTTCATTGGCATATAATTTTCCTGGTAACTTCATAATAAAAAAGCTTTGCATTAACATGAGTTCAAGAATTTAATGAAGTCATAGGCCTGTTGCATTTGCTTTTTGTTGGAATAAAGGCCAAGGAATATTTTTGGAGCTATACAAACTGCCCCTTGTATTCCAAGGCTATTACATGAATGGCAGCTGTCCATAGGAGATGGGAAGGATCTTTGCTTATCATTGAGTATTTTACTGTCTCTTGAGGCTTGTTAAGTAATCCTTAGAAAATTCAGTGTAAGATGGGTCACTGGAGATACCAGAAGATCCAGTGGGAAGGAAGCAGTGACGTGCTCCCCTAATGATAAATTAAGAGTTTTAGCCTTGAGTTAATCTTACTCGGCTAATTTTCAAAGGAAAAAAAAGCATTTTTCAGATAACTGAGACTTTTCATGGGGGTCTGCCCTGTTCAGACTTAGAGGAAAAGCCTCCTTGTGGGCAAGTCTAGGGCTGTTTTCCTTAATCCACTCCAAAAAGAGGGAGCTGTGCTTGCCCATCAGAATTGGAGTGGCATTCTCCCACTTCCAGCTGGTTTTGGGGAGGGCAGGGGTTTGGTGTTTGGGTTTCTTTAAGGGCTGGTTATCTAATTCCAAAAGGTCCCAACAAGGACCTTTGTCATCAGGCTAAAATCAGGAGTAGATCTTTTATAGGGCAAGTCTGTTTTCTGAGAGAGTAATTTTGCTGCAGAGCTGTTTAAGGGTGACAGCTGGGGTTTGCTTCCTGCTGCAGGGACAGGGCTCCTGTTCCTACCAATGCAAAGGCACAGAAACCACTGCAAAGGGTCCCTGCACCTCCAGGCTATCCTTTATCCCTTCAGAGTGGACTGGGCACTTGGCGGAAGTCTCTTGTTTCAATCCAAACCCTTTTTGCATTCAAGCTGCTTTTTATTACTTGCTCTTAGATCTTAAAGCCTTTTGGTTTGAGTCTTGCCTCTGATTATCATGCCAGGGCCAGCATTTTCCTTTTAAACTTGGAGCAATTTGGTTTGTTGTTCTTGCATGATGAAGTTTGGAGATGGAGAGGAGGTGGGATCTTGCTATTAACAAAGAATGCATGTTAGCTTGGAGGATCCAAAAGATTGTGGGGGTTTAAAAGAAATGAGACCTGAAAACACAGAACAAAGAAATGCCTATTTTTAGTGAACCAATTTGGCTGGTTTGATACCAGGGTCCTTTTCTAAACACAGGCAATAGTCTTCTGAGCATATTTTTAGCAGCAGCAACAAAACCCAATGTGCTTCCAAAACCTCCAAAATCTTCTTACTGTAAAGTAGGAATTTATTACTGAAAGACCACAGGTTTTGTTCATCTCTAACCAACCAGGCCCGGTCTCTCTCAGTCTCTGCCTAAGTTTGCAGTAATTCCTGTGATTCAACAGGACAGTTTGTGACACCAGGCTGTCTGTCCAAAAAGCATCATCTTACACTGTCCAAGAGTTCAAACACTCTTGTTCTTCCTTAGCTTATTTCTGAGGGCCGTAAAATTTTATTACCTTCTATACAAACACAGTTATGATTTAATTACTATAGGTTGCCTATCTTACTGAATAGCTGTGGTAAAATTGCTGATGGTCTCTTGCCTGTCTCCTATCTTGGGGTATAACAGAATTTGGTATTTTTGATTATTTTTCAGATAATGTGATATTTTCTGGAAGAATTTTCCATTGTATTTTGATTCTGCAAGGTGCAGAAGTAAGTCCTATTTGATAACATGAGTTAAATGAATCTTGGAGACAATGCCATGAGATTTTTTTTCAGAAGATGAGAAGCTTAACCCCTCCATGACCTAATGAAACCTCCTGCATTCTGGCACCACTTTTGAACTACCACCAAAGTTGAGTAATTGGCAGAAGCTCCCAGCTATTACTTGTGTTTGGATAGTTTATAACACAGATTATGAAAACCCTATTGTGCTAGAAAAAAAATATTTTCCTTCCCTCAAATAATTTGCAATTTAAATTTATCATGAGAACTGTAATCGTTTATCAATGCAATGTGTGCTCAATAATTTTTTCAGTATGCAAAAGTCAGGGCTTGTGATAGGCAGGTAGGAAGTAGGTGGTATTAAAAATTGTGGGCCCAAGTAAAATAAAGAATGTAATGGAAGTTAAGTAATCCAGCATCTAAATACAAATGTTGGATCTAGCCTCTGACAAAGCTCTACAAGCCCCTAAAATTTTGGAAAAATTAATCTACTGCTGTGAACTTAACAGCTCTGTCTCAACCCCAGTTAATGTCAACACTTCCATATTTATGACCAGAACCTCCAAGAATTTGGAAGAAAATTAAATACGAAAGGGGGGAACTAGAATAAAAATGCCTCTGTGCCTATGATGCATGAGTTCTGGTTTGAAAAATGTTACAAAGTACAGTGAGTTGGGACAAATATGCTTTGAATAAGAGCTGAGGATGTGCTGTGTAGAGTACGTGTAACATCTTGTTCATGTGCAAGAACAGACTGTGAGAGAAACAGCTCTGTGTGGGAGAAGCAACATCAAAGGCCCTGAAAGAGCTGGTGCTGTAATAGAAAACATTTGCCTTTGAGGACTCTTCTTGCTTCTGGTCACTTCTTTTTCCTCTTTTTTTCCCCCTCCTGTGTTAAAACACAGAAAGAAGCACGGGTAGAGTGAGCTGGATGGGCAACAAGGAGGGATATGGAGGGCCAGCTGAATTTCTGTAGGATTGCACAGCTTCCCTCCCAGCCCCTTCACATGGAGTTTGCATCACCCTTAAAGGCTGTGGTTGTGTTTTTTGGGCAATCAAAGCAAGGCTGGAAGCTCAGGTTTGTGCCTTCAGCTGGAAAGTGAGCACATGGGATTGTCAGTTTGTCAGAGGTGTCCTGCATGGGGGTAAAGCCCTTCCTGGGGGAATGAGAGGGGAATTAAGGGAGCAGGAGTGGGACAGAGGTGCTCCAGAAGCTCTGGGCACTGTGGCAGAGCAGGAGGGAGCTGGTGGGACAAGGGACTGTAGATAAAGTGTGCAAACCCAGGGCACTGAGAATATTCCTCTGTCTGCTCTGGGGTGCCCTGACCCCCAGGGAAGCACTGACTTTGACCCCCATTCATGGAGAAAGTTTCCCAGACTTCAAGATAAACTGGAATCCACAAAAGTGTGAAATAGATTCTAGAGAGCAGTGTAGGTGTATCACTTGGTGAGAAATTTAGGGTTTGGGATTTTTAGCGTGTTGTGGATGGAAGGAAGATGGAGGGCACAGGGCGTCATCCTGGGTTCCTTCTTCATGCTGCTTCTTCCTTCTTCTTGGGTTTGGGTGGCATTTTGTAATTGGGCAGAAAAGTCCACATTGCAGCTCTTTGGGATCAGTTATTGGGTTAAAAGGGAGAATAACCCAGGTGTCAGTTCTTAATTGGATAGTTTAGTCTTAAAACACCTTGTAACAAGAGATTGTTGGCCATTTTGTGCCTTCTGATGAAAAGGTGCCAAACTCACAGTAGTGAGACTGTTTTACTGATAAGAAATAATAAACACCTGACCCCAAACATGAAGCACCATCTCAAGTGCCTTCAATGCAGACCCAGGGACACCCACAGCTGGGACCCCACAATAAAGCCCCGCGACGGAGCAGGGCAGCAGTGTCACCCCGCGGGATGGCCGGGGCTGGCAGAGGCTGGGGCACACGCTCGGTGTGGAGCGTGCCCTGCTTTTCCTGCAGGGTTGGGGCTGTCCTTGCAGCCAGCAGAAGGCTCACACTGAGGGAGAAAGGCGATGGCACAGCTGCATGCAGGCAGCATCCTGCCCCGGCACATCCTGCAGCCTGCGCCTCTCTGGGGGCATTTTGGGGAAGTAGCAGAACTTTTCAGCCTTGCTGTACACCAGCAGCACAGAACATGGAGCATGAAGGACTCGGAGCGAGCAAACAGCGCATCCCTGAGCGGGCTGGGAGCTTTGGAGCGGCTGGGGGGGTTTGTGGGGATGGGGATGGCCACGGGATGGCGTCTGGCGGCTTGAAAAGAGCAAGGCGGTGTTTGGAGAGCAGCAGTGATGCTGTCTGGAGTGCTCTGATCTGCGCTGACCCTGCAGCTTCTGGCGCTAGAAACTTCCAATGTTTTCTTCCTTTTCACTTACAAGGTAACCTCTCCCTTTCAGAGTCAACACCAACTTCCCAGAGTGAGGGTTTGGACTTCTTCATGCCAATAACCTTAAAAACTGATTTTAAAAAAACTTCTCTGTGGCTGTAAGGATAAGACAATCCAGTGCTAGAGGGGATTGGGATCAAATTTACTCGACAGCCTGAAATGAGTGAATGGCCCTGCTCACAGTAAGAGAGCTTTCCTAGCGTTGCACATTGGCTGTTTTCCCTGCCGTGGCACATTTTGGTTGGGTTTGGGGGATTGCAGTGTACAAGCTGGGGTTTTCCCAAGTGCTGATGCTGCAGTGTTCCCATCAGACTGCACATCTTCCTGTTGTTTCTCTGAGTGGGCACACACAGACCTGGATCCTGGAGAAGGTACAGCAGCTTCAGCTCTGTGCCTGCAGCACCCAGGGAATGCCTGCCTGCATGGGAGCATCAGCCATGGAGCCCTGCTCTGCTGCCCTGGCCAGGTGAGTGCTCAGGTGAGGCTGGCCTGAACAGGTCTTGGTGTCTGCTGCTGCTTTGGACAGAGATTTGGTTATTTACTGAAAACCAAGGTGTAAAAGGGGCAGCACCAGCTCTGGGCTGTGTGTCAGAGCTGCCTGCAGGGTCACGGCGTGGGCTGGGATGGTCCAAGTGCTGCCCTCCAGCTCTGTGGCCTTACCCAGTGTGGCAAAGAGCTGGAACGAAGGTGGGGGAGCCTCATGACCTTCCCAAAGGGCTTTGGGCTCCCTCTATGGCAAGTGCTGTGCTGAGCTGAGTACTGTCAGCACTGCTGCTGCTGGGAATTCTGGTTTGGCCCCTGGATCAGTGGCTGGCCCTGCTGAGCCTGTGCTGCACGTAGGTTTGGCTGGAGCTGGGAGGGTTTCTCTGCTCTTTCGTAGTTTGCCTTCTCCTTTGCACGTCTCCAGCAGGAAGTGCAGATTCAGCAGGCATTGTATGCCTCAGCAGCCTGCCAGCTGCCTTGCTGAAGCTAATTCACAATTCAAGTCACTCCTGATAAGTTTGCAAACAATGTGCAGTGATTTCTGAGCTAGATAGCAGCTGAGCTGAACTCCTCCACTTCCAGCCTGTCAGTTGGACAAAGCTCTGCACTCACCTAGTGAGGCTCATGGGTCAAATGTGGCCTCAGTATTTTGTGCTCCTGTGATGTTTCATAAACTTCTTGTTTGTTTGGGAGTAGCTCTGAGTGTCATCATTATTATTGAAACCTGTGAGTGTGTGGAGACACAGAGAGGTCATGTGGTTAGTGTTGGTTGAATCTGAGTTAGAAATTGAGCCCAGGATTTCTGACTTGCAGTTTAGTTCTTTGATCACTGGATAATTGTGTTACCCCCTTTATAACACACTGGAATAGCCTGGGAATTTCACTGGGAATAACTCCAGTCAAAACAAGAGCAACAGTTTTTTCTTCAGCTCATTTCATGTGGCAGCCACTGGAAGTGGCTCTGAGGAACTGGCCCAGAGGAAGAGACTCTGCACTCGTGGCTCATCAGCCCTGGCAGGAAACACCGGGTCAGAGTTAGAAGGAACTTAAAAGCTAATGAGTGAGTGGTGCAGCAAGCACTGCAAGCCAGCAAGGCTCCACAGTCAGCAGGGGAGCTTGGGGTTCTCTGTCTCTGTCCTTATTCCACTTCCTCTCTTTTTGTTCAGTTCTGTTTAACCAAAGAGATGCCAAGGTGATGATCTGTCAGATGAGAGATTGTAGGTGAGACTGTGCCCTCTCCTGATCTGAGCACAGCTCCCTCTGAAAAATGAGGCTGGTGCAGAAAACAGGCTGTTTAATCTTCCTCAATATGTTTTTATGAAATGAAATTAAATCCTCATGACTCTATATCTCAGCTTGGCAGATACTGGTTTTTTTCAGACATGTGTAAGGTCAGTAGTCACAAATGTAGCAGCCTAGATCTGCAGGGTTTGACCATTCTGTGCAAAAATTGGTACAATACAGTGGCAGAAACAGGAATATCTATTGCTCCTGCCAGATGATAGCAGAGTTTTTTCCCTAGGTAGGCTTTGGGAAGCCCTCCTTGGTGCACTTTCCAAAGGGCGTGAGGTCACATCACAAAGCAGACTTACATTTTGGAGTGTATTTGTCTCTGTGCCATGAGCTGGGTTGGGTTTTTTTTACTCCTCCTTTAGTATTGGAATTGAAAATTCAAGTTGGAGAAATGTGAAAGCAATTGGGCCTAATCCATTCCTGTTGTTACTCCTTTTGTTTTCACTGGAGTTACTCCAAGGCTGAATTCAGCATATGATGAACAACTTGTTCTCCAAAGCTGGAACTTAGGGGAGAAGGTTTTAGGGATGATCACGCAACTCTGGGGCTCCTTCTCAAACAGCTGAAGCTCCCACAAGAGGGATGATATTGGTGGGTTCAGATTATTGAATTTAGTGCAGCATTCTAGTAATAAACCCTCTAGTCATAATAAGACATTATTATCCCTTAGAAGAATTACTTGAATAAAACCCAACTGCTTGCTTAGATTAGATGGAAAAATCCTGTTGATCTCATTTACCAGTCAGCTGCACAGATACCAACCTTGAGCAAACACAAATGGTTCTGAGCCTGGTAATCCTTGTCCTGCTCCCTGTCCTCTCATCTGCTCTGGGACCAGCCCCTCCAGGGCTGCTGCCTGTGAAATGCTCACTGCTCTTTGTGCACTGACCATCTCAGCTGCAGCCCAGGGAAGCCTCCAAAGAGGTAACAAGCCCTAATTCTGTCTTGGCTAGATGGAAAAAGGAGGGTGCTACAAGCTCTGGAGAAGCTGAGCGCATCCAGCTGAGGACTAGGTGCTGTTTATTTGAGTTTGGGGTGGGCAGGTTGTTTGTTTGTTGGGTTTTTTTCAGGATCAAGGATATTGCTGTTAGGAACTAAGATGAAGCTCTTTACAAATTTGGAAGATGAACCAGTCCTCACTGCTGGTTAATTCCTCCTATGTTCCTGTGAGCTGTTGGAAGGGTCATGGCAGAGGCAAGATCCCCATGGTAAAATTAAGCTTTTCCTTCTTAGAGAAATAACCATTACTGTCTCTCTGGCTCACTCCGTTTCATTTACTTTCTAAACAACTTAGATCACAAAGGGCTCCAGGAGGGGTGCAGCACTTCCAAAGAAAAGGCCTGGATGGCTTTCTCCAATTTAAGAGAGTCTTGTGAAAGTTGTGCTTCCTGCCCTTGCCCAGAGAAGAGGATTTATAACAGATGCTTCTGCAGCCTGCATTGTGTGATTTGGTAGGTGGAGGATGCACCAATCTTGCTGTGCCTGGGAGGCCAGGGCAGCTTTCTGCTGAGCAACACGAGTCCTGGCTGACAAACAGAAAATCCCAGAGCCCAGCTGACACTGAGATCCCCTTCTTGCACGAGCTCTGGTGTGCTGGGGCACCTCTCCTCAGCAGCTTTGCTCAGGCAGTGTCCAGTGCCACAGCCAGGGTTTGTCCTTGGTCTTGCTGAGGTTGAGCACTTCCCTGTTACCCTTTGGTTTTCACCTTCCTCCTCCTCCTTTCCTTCACCCCTGACCTGGGAATGCCAGCTGCTCTCCCTGCTGCTGCTCCTTCCAGACTTTCTCTGTTTTCAGGGATCCAAGCCTCAGTTTGTGCCCCCACAGCCCTGACTCCCAGGGATGGTACAGAATGTGCTAAGAACAGAAACAGCACGACAGGAAGGGGCATTTACAGTGCTTATTACACTTAATTGGAACTGGAGGAAGTGCTTCCTTAGTGCCTCAGCTGATGCACTGGGTGAAATACTTTCTTCACCTGTCAGATACTTAGGAAGTGGCAAGGAAGAGCCCTCACTTTTAAAACCAAAATAAAACAATTTCCAGTCTTACGTGTCTTGACTTGTTTCTCTCCACAGCAGAAAATGCATCACTAATAAACTTGTCAGGGTAATGGTCAATGAGGTGCTGTTTCACTTAGATCTGAGGAGATTTTAGGAAGAAGGCAGAAAATTTGACGTATTCTAGACAGTCACTGGCCCCAGGGTCAGTGGAACAAACACCAGGAAGCCAAGAAGAACAGAAAGAATAGTTAAAATCTTGTAAACCACAACATGGAGGGATTATCACACCAAACTTTGGTTAAAGTTCACATGGCCAAGAGGATCTTTGTCTTCTGGGAACTGCAGCTCCTACTGTTTGTCCCCCATTCTGCTCCAAGACAAAATCTCTTGCCCAACTTTCCCTGGTCATCAAGAGGGCTGTAAGTTGGACCAAGACTTCAGCACTAAACCAAGGATGGTTTTGCTCAGCTGAAGCACAGGGCAGGAGGGGGTGGATTTTCCCTTCCATGGCTGTGGTTCTGCAGGCACCCAAACACAATGAAAATGCCTGGATTCATACAGCAGGGATTGGACACAGCTCAAAGGTGGGATGTGCTTGTGAGCAAACCTCACCTTCCCTGAGAGTCCAGCACCAGGTGAGACTGGAGGCTTTTGCCTCCAGCCCTGCTGAGCTCTTATTTTGTCTCCTGTTTGGGCCTTTGCTTCACTTCCCTTCAAACACTTGGCTCTAGGATTTGGTGCATCTCGTCTTTCACTTTGAAACTCTCTGTTCCTACCAGCTACTGAGTCAGCTGGGAATTGCAGATCCTAAGAGTTTGGAAGCTACAAGATATAAAAAAATAAAACCTTTAAAAACTGTATTGTCTTAATTCCCAGAGGAAGTGGATTGTAACTCGTGTCCTTGAATGCTCTGCTTAGGTGATCAGCCCATTTCTCTTGTAAATGAAAATTTTGTTTATTTTGCCATATGAAATATTTACCCAAGAACTTTCTTCTATCCCCAGGTTAGTAGTAATGCCTGTGGAGGAAGACTGACTGCTTCTTAAAAATCTGTCAAGTCTGGGTGGAGGACACAGACAGGCAGCCTGGTGTGGGGAGCTGGCAGGGCTGTTTTGGATGAATTATTACACGGCCTCCCACTGTACTCATCTGATTCAGGCATGAATTTTCCTGAAGCAGGGAATTTTGGGTTCTGCATTCAGCTGTGAGGGCTGAATATCACTTTCCAGATGGGCATCCACACTTCTTGAAGAAAACCCCGCTTAAATCTTGGCACTGGACATTTTCCTTGATGCTGTTCCAGAGCTCCATAAATGCTCTGTGTCCCAGAGAGGTTGTGAATTGTCTGGGGGCTGCTGGTCAGCCCTGTCTGCAGAGGCCACTGGACCTGAGAGCATCGAGGGGCACATCAGGGCCAGGCCCTGGCAAGTGCTGTGGATTTTACATTCTTTTGTTCCCTTTAGTTTTGCTGTAGTGCACAGCCATACTTCAGGACTTCCAAGGGCTGCTTCTCTAATCTCCCCAGCAGGATTACTGCCTCTGGAAATCATGAGGGCTTGGACAAGCTATCAGTTTATCAGGAAAGCTTCTTTCCGGCCAAGCCAGTGAGAGCTTTGCTGAGCAGGAACCTTGGGTTGAAGCTGCTCTTCTCATATTTCACAGATGGCCTCAATGAATGATTTACTAGCAGAGTAGAAGATTAGCCAGATTCCTCCAACTGCATCTCAAGGCACATAAAGCACTTGGTTTTGCTGGAGCGTGGGCCATTGCTGTTTCTTTAGCCTCGTTAGAGGGCTTTACAGTGATTAATTGCCCTGCCCTCCCTTCCCTGGGGATCAGGTGGCTCCTGGGGAGGATCCACGCTCCTCACACGAGCCTGGAACAGCCCTGGAGCACTGCAGGCTGCTCCACGTGGGCAGGAGCCCAACAGCCCTGAGATGTGTTGTCTCCAGCTGTGTTTTACTGGAGAGGTTCATGTCCCTCTGGAGAGAGATGGTAAAGGGAATACTTAAAATATGCAATGAGGTGTTCCCATAAAATTATCAAAAGCTTTGCTGAGTCTTCCTGTGGAGAAAAGCATCGCTGCAGAGTTCAAGTGAACAGTGGTTTGGGAAGGGCAAAACCTCTAGCTTTAATATTTTAACTGGTCTCCAAGGCTTGGATGAGCTCTCCTGGGGGAAGGGAGATTACCCCATGTTTGCCTGTTACAGAGTTTCTCACATTTTTCTCCTTTACACTTGGCAACCAGAACTCTGCGTCTGCCTCTCTATGGCAATTTCTACAGAATCTGGCTGTTTTAAAAGACTGCAGTACTGACTTAAACATCCAAATTGGAAAAACAGGGTTTAAAGTGGACCAACTTTTCCCTTTAGAGTGAGACTTGTGAAAGATCTTTGTTAAATTATTTCCAAGGGGTCTCACAAGATGAACAGATATTTGCATGTAATCATTTGTATGACTTCCATTGTGCTTTTCTCCCCTGCCCACTAAATCAAAACACAATCCTGAGGTCACGAAAGGGCTTGCAGGGAGGGATGGCCCATTGCTATCCATGTATGAAGTGTGCATGCCATAAAGCCTAAAGCAGTATTGGCATGTGCTGATCTCCTGTGAACAGGCTTTGATTTACAGCCCTCAGAGATGAGAGCTCTGGGGCTCGCTGGGGGAATCAGCCCCTACCAGAAATGCTTAAAATACTTGGAGTTTAGCCAAGAGGCTAAGAAAAGAGGGGTTTCTATCTTCCTTTCTCTCTGCTGTGATCTCCTCTCATACAACTCTTAGAGCTGTGCAAGACACAGGGATGAGAAGAAACAAAGCCTGGACACTTTGTCCCCAGGACATCAAAAGTCATTGAAGATCCACAGTCTGCCCCAGAAGTACAAGCATAATAAAATTTGCCACTTTTCTGATTTTTGCATCACCATTTAGACAGAAAAATTTGGCCTGAACCTACACCCTGGCAGTTCCTTTTGGCTGAACCTGTGGCATAAAGGAGTCCCCTTGATGAAAGCTCCCCCACTGCAGCTCTTCAGGGCTAAAATTTTCCCACAATAGCAAAATTTTAACCCTGAAGCAGGGTGAGGGAAGAGTTATAAAAAATACAGGAACACAACATTCTGTTTACTTCTCAGTGAAGGTAGAAATAAAACATTTGTGCACATTTCCAGGACAGAATATTATCTGCCACCAGTTGTGTCCCATATAAATGAGTTGTGCATCGGCATTTGTTGCACAATTTTTCAAGCCTATCAGTCAGCAGAGCAGACCTTTATTTTGAGATGACTGCATCCTCCCCATGATCCAACTGGCCTGTAGGAGCAGAATATTAACACCAAACATCACTTTAAAAGCAAATGGCATCCTTTGATGTTTAAATATAAAAAAGGACAGCCTGTGTTTATGAGGGCAACACCAAATCTCAGGGGATTACTCACCATGGCAATTTTTTGAGGCTTTTAAGTCACTCACACAGATTTTATCCATAGGCTGCCAGACCAGGAGGATCCCTGGGGTTGCCTGAATGTGATCTCCCACCAGTGACCATGGAAGGTCTTGGAGCCCTGCAAGTCCTCATCAAAGACTGAGACTCCACTTCTCATTGCCAAGCAGATGGGGCTGTTGATCGTGGTTTGAATAGGTACTGTCAAAAGATGGAGAAATTAACAGCAAGAATTCAAAGTCCTGAGAAAAGACTGTGAAATAGTGAATGTCCTTAATTTTGAATATCTCTCTCATTTTCTTCAGATGTAAGATCGTTGTGCCACATGCACCAAATGGACCCTGATGCCATACTCAGAAAAGGTGCTGGGCTGTGATTCCAGCATTCCAGCCTTTTGCTGTGCATCCCACCACATGTGCATATCTGGAGGCCTGTGTCAGCAATGGTGGGACTGGTCTGCAATATACTGCTAGAAAACTTTCCTCTTGCACTGCTGTCTTGCATTTTATTCTATTCCTCCTGGTTTTCTATTGCTCCTGTCACTGCCAATGCAGCAGTGGATCTGCTCCTACAGAAGGGGTTGTTCTCCATGTGCCTGTGATGCCTCAGGTTTTATCTTCTACATTTTTCAGATTCTGTGCTGCTTGAGTTTGTAGTTCTGAGATTCACATCAGGGGATGATGAGCTCTCTGCACAGAGCAGGGAGACAAAACAATTCCTTCTCCAGCTGGGGACCAAGGACAAATGATCCAAATCTCAGGCTAAGGAGCACAAACAACATGGGATGGAGAGAGAGAAACAAGCAGGATGGGACTGCATGGGCTAAAGCTGGAATTGGACAATTAATTCCAACATGCAAATGGAGCAGAACTAATCAAAGTGAGAGACCCTGTGCCCGGTCACGTATTTTGGGACCATTTTGGGTTCGCCTTGGGTGCAGCCCTGGCTGGGCTCTTGTGCTGCCCAAGGTGGGTCCATGGAGGCCTTTGAATAAATCCCTACTTTGTTCTTTAACTCTGTCCGGCCTCTGTTCCAGGTCAGCTTTCTCAAGGCATCACCTGCCCTTGTCCATGCACAGATTTGAGACACCCCTTTTCTGAAGGCAGACAGGAATTGGAAAAAGCTATAAGCTAGACATTGAAATAAAAATGTATTTATGAGATAAAATGCATTTTTCTTACTATTTTGTGAGGATTCTGCCTGACACCAGCATGAGGGCGATTGCTTGGGAGCAGAGACAGGCAGGGATAGGAAAGGAAACAGCTGTGATCCCTTTTTGGAGTGTTTGCTCTTATTCATCCCCTTAGATGTATCCCAATGTAAATAACCTTTCAGATCACTTTACAAAGTGATTTTTAAGTGGGACTGAGGAGAAGGTATTCTGTAATGTAATAATTTCTGTCTTTTCTCTTCATTTTCCTGCTTGGTCGTAGAGAGGAAATGTGGCTGGTTGTTAATTTGGAAGCATTTGTAGTGGTGAAGGCATAATAGATATGAAAGTTCACAGGACTCTGACAACTGCCAGTGTACTGAGGCTTGCAGAGGAAAAAATGAAAGCTGCCTGTAAAGCATTCCCATTTGTCATGGAAACCCCACAATACCCCAGGACAGCTGCTTGCCTGGGATCTGTACCTCATATGTGTGGAACCAGAACAGACATGTGCTCTCTTGTACAAAAAGTACAACCCCACAGAGACAGGTAAATCATTCTTTATAAGGGAAAAACATCATCTAGAATTAATGTTTTCTGTAAAAGATGATTTTCAGGGTTTGCTTGCTATCCACCATAATCAAAAATATGGCTTAAAGTACATAAATTACAGTCTTTTATATTCTAATGCCCTGGTGCCTCCTCTGGAGATGGATTTGGTGGTGCTGCAAGTGTGGCTGGAGAGATGGTGGGGTCTGGTTTGGCAAGGAGCTCTCCTGTTGTTGAGCACAAAAATGAAACAGGTGGCAAAAGTTTCCTGGGAGATGCTGAGTCTGGAGTCTTTCCTTCCCTCAAGCCACTCTGTGCTTTACCTTGCCCCCCATATCAAATAATTTGGTGAGGTTTCACTTGAAAATTATAATAAAAAAAATCCAGTCCAGGGCTGAAGCTTTACTAAGCAGCTGGGAATTAGGGAAGGCTAAGCTGTGATGCAAAGGGAACACAAATTTCATGCAAGGGGTGACCTTCTGGAAAACCTCCCTCTAGTTGTTTTGGGGTGCATTTCTTTTTCATGGGGTATCTTTACAAGGGTTTCAGACACATCCTCGAACTTCAGTGTGACTGGGTTGCTTGGGAGATTATCACAAAAGGTCCCTCAAAAAAACAGGGGTATTGCTGTGAAGTTCAGGGAGGAGAAATAATCCCCATCAAGCTCCCCATGAGCCTCCTTTTTGGTATATTTTTAGCAATGGCTCCTTTTAGTTCAGTCTGTGCCAGGAAATTCTGTACTGAGCTTCCCCCTGTGCCATGCTGTGCCAGCAACGTCACACGGGCAAAGCACCTCAGTGTGGAAGAGTTTATCTCATATTAATTTCCTCAACTTTGGCAGATCCAAAGATTTCCTCCCAGCCTTTCTTCTTCTCTCCACTTTTTGGTTATGGCTTCAAATAACCAAACCAAATAACACAGTAAGCCTTGTAGAACAGGGCTGACAAAATTATGAAAAGAAAACGGCAAAATTAACCCAGTTGCAGGCTTAGTGTGCACAGACATAGGAAAGTGAAAGAATACTGAAGGAAGCTTTCAAAACTTTGTTTCTTTGCCAGAGCTCAATCTCCAGACACTAATTTAGCTGTGCTAGTAATGCATTTAAATGTGTTCCTCTGTTAAGCAATATATTCCCTGTGGAGCAGCTCTGGAGCAGCTGTTAGCTCTGCAGGCTGAGGTCCCTGGGTCAGGAACGCTCCTCTTCCAGCAGCACAGCCCCTGCCCTGCTCCACACACCCCTGATCTGTCCTCAGGCAAGGTGAGTTCCAGCTCCTAAAGTGCTGTAACCCAGCTGCTGACAGAGGCTGAGGGCAGCTTGAGGGTTTGCTGCTCTGCCAGAGGGAGACGGCGTGGCTGGAGACTCAGCATCATCTCTTGTCACACCAGAGACTCAGCACTGTCCCTGTCACACCTGGAGATTCAGCACTGTCCCCTGTCACACCAGAGACTCAGCACTGTCCCCTGTCACACCTCTGCTGAGAACAGCACTGATTTTGCTGTGAGGAGCAGTGCCTGGCTGCTGCATGCTCACCTAAACTGCTGCTCCCATGCATTCAAACACAGACACTTCATTTTCTTTAACCTGGTCTTCCTTTCCCAGTGCCTCCAGGCTCACAGAGAGCCCATGGCCAGCTGAGACACCAGGGCTGAAGGAGAACAATCTTGACTTTGTTGCTGCTAAAGAGAGAGATTACATTTAATGTAAAAGTTATTGTCTTGGGCAGCCTTCATCTCACCAGTGCACAATTCCAGAATGCTTTAAATTAAGTCTGGAGGCTAAAAGTGTGTTAGTCATTGCCCATACATCTTGGGGGAAGCAGGGCTCTCTAAAGTTATTGTTAGCATTAGGCATCTGGTTTATGTTTATAATGATTTATTCAGCAATGGGAGACAGGTAAGGAACTATTGTGAAAGACAAACTAGAAAAGATTGGGTTTTTCAAAGCTCTGAAGCCATTGTTAAATCAAAGTTGTCTGACTTCAAAAGGAATATATAACTTGATTAGATTCTTTAAACAATGTACAATGCTCACAAAGTTGGCAGCTATTATTAGAGGCAGAGTTGGTAGCACAGCCTGCTCTGGAGGTTCATGTCCCTTCTAAGTACAAGATCCTGTTCTTATGTCATGACTCTGGCTTTTGGGGTTTTTTTAAGAAAAAAAATTCAGCCAAGTACTTCAATGGCCTGCAAGAGCCAGGGAAGAATACATTATTTTTTTCAGTGTTAGAATAATTCAGGAAATCCTTTCTTTGCAAAGATCTAATGCTTCCATACTTTGAAAGGGGGACTTGCAATCCAATGTGGGAAGATAGGCTTTGTGCTAAAGAGGGCGTGTTGCCATTGCCATAAGGGTCTGGCCACAGTTTTTTCAGTTTTATGAGGCTCTGAAGAAGTCTAGTTTGTGTCTGTGCAGTAGGGCTTTGCAAGGGCTTAGCTAAGATTAGAGAAGAGTCTCTGCTCGTGTCTCCTCGTGCCTGGCCCTCGCTGGCCTGTGCCACTGGTGGAATTGATCTTCCTCATCTCCTGTGCAGCAGGACCTGGGGAGGGACCAGGGGCAGCCCAGGCACAGCAGTGCTGAGGGATGGAGCAGGGATGGGGGCGTGCCTGGAAGAAGGAGCCAGAGGGACAGGTTGGGAAGGACAGGCTGAGAGGTTCTTTGGTTCTCTGCCTGTTTGATCCCCTCTCCCAGCCTGATGGGTATTCCCTTCCTCTCCTGCCAGAAAAGACACTCACAAGCAATAATCCTCATTCCCTCCAGGTGTGGATCAGGCAGGGAACACCTCTGCCTGCAGCTGCCCCAGGTTGTGGAGCTCCCACCTCAAGGGCAGGGGGCAGCCCAGGCCCTACTGGGATGGAGGTGAAAGCTGAGTCTGGAGATCCTCAACGCTTTTCTGAACACACACCTCACCCACTTTTGGATAAAAGAAGCTGTTGTGGCTTGCAGCTGATGCACTCAGCAGGTTCAGCCTCCACAGTGGCAATCCCAAGCTGCTGGACAGGGGCTTCTCAATTTTCTGTGACACAGAATGGATAAATCCTCATCATCACTCTGTTCTTTGCCTTGTTCCAGACTAACCTGCCTTCCTGCTGGGGGGGGAAGGGACCCAGGGGCTGGGCAGCCAGAGCTGCCAGCTGCCAGAGCAGGCTGGACATTTCCAGTGCCTGCTGTTTGCCTGCAGGATGCAAACCAGGTCTGTGCAACTATAACTGCGTGCAGCATTGGATTTACTTACCTTGGCTTTTTATTCTCCAAAACACCCCTTGACCCAAGGGATGATCCCACCTTGGGTTTGCCACCCTGCCAAGAAAAAAATTCCATAAAATGTTGTGGATTTGGGGGGTGTACACTGCTCATGGAGAACTTACCAGGGCTCTGCTATAAACTCAGCACACCTGTGCCACCAGGTGCAGCCAGTTCTGGGCAGAGTGACCTGTCAGACCTGCAGCCATCCCACAATGCAAATAAACAACCCATGTTTTGCATGGCTGCCCTTCACCCCAGGTGAACCCCACACACACCACCCATCCCATCACTCTTGTCCTGGCCAAGGCACCTCCCCAAAGGTGTCCCTGGGCTGGAGAAGGGCACAGCACACCCTGAGTGCCTCTGGGTGACATCCCACTGTAGGACACACATGGTGTGAGCACCAAACCAGCACTCAGTGTGGGGAGTTCATGGGGCTGCTGGAAGAAAGCCAACACCCCATTCCTGCTCGAGTTAGAA
>NW_005054456.1:1474763-1481911 GCF_000277835.1 Geospiza fortis
GATCCACCCAGCTCAGCCAGAGCAGGGCTGCTTGGCCAGACAACAGGCCTGGCTCCCTCTCCAAAGTGGATGAGTGCCAAAGGGGATTTTTAATTTCCAGATGCTTTTAAAATAAAAATAAAGCCTCTGCTGTAAACTGGCTTTGAATGGACGCCTCCCCTTCAGCCAAATAGCTGACTGATACCAGTGAGCTGACTGGGCAATAAAACCTTGCACTGCAGTCTGCTGCATGGTGAGCACTGGCCAGCCCTGTGCCGAGCTCTGCAGCTGGACAGGGCTCCCTGCAGAGCTGAGGTCCCACGGAGACAGCTCTCCCCATGGAGCCAGCTCTCCCCATGGATCCAGCTCTCCCCACAGAGCCTGCCCTCTCCATGGAGCCAGCCCTGCCTGCCACCAGCCAGGCAGACACCCTCCCAGAGCCCTCTGGCTCCAGATAAAAATCTTTATGCACTCTTCACTTCCATTTTGCTCCTTTGAGGGGAAGTGAAAATGCTTTGCTAGAAGAAAGTTGGCTCTAGTGGAATGGGAATTAAAAGATTTTGGGGGAGTGCTGTCCTGAACATTCAAAAGGTGGGTGGATGTGGCACTTGGGGTCGTGGTTTAGCAGTGAACACAGTGGTGCTGGGTTAGTGGTTGGACTGGATGATCTTAGAGGGCTTTTCCATCCTAAACCACTCTGATTCTGTCCTGGGGGCAGGAGTGGTGACAGGGTGACATTGCAGGACCCTGTGCACCTTGCTGGGGATCAGGACACAGATGTTTCTAAGCCCTGGGTGAATCCCTCCACAAACAACCTAAACCTGGTAGCTGCCAAGCAGCAGAACAAGATCCTTGCTCCTGTTTCAAATGTCACTCGATTCCCCGTGGCACCTCACAAAAGACTGAATGGACAGCAAGCAGAAGGGCAGAATAATGGTTATGCTGAGAATGCCTTTGAAGAGCCCTGGCCTGCCCCTGCAGGCACCGGCTGGCACCGGGGATGCCGCCACGTGGTTCTTGTGTGTCTGAAGTTTTGAAGGTGGGAGACAGGATCCTGACTACAATATTTGCATCTGGATTAGAATTTCAAATGCCAGAACGTACATCTGTGTTGCTCCATGTTAGTAATTTCTTCCTGACTTAATGTGCCTGGTCATTGAGTAAGAACCACAACAAATTTGCTTTTTCACCCTGCTCTTGTTTGGCTTATTAATTACATCTCCTGTGGCACTGCAGCCTGGCCTGAACAGATTCGTTTGTGATTCTCCTGTGCTATGCATGCCGTAGCAGCAGATAGTAGCACACAATCACTTAACATATGAATGCTGTCAGAGAGTTTAGTCAAACCCAAAACTGCCGCCTTTGTGCCTCGCACTAACTCGTTGTGACTGCACGAAGTGAGCCCAGCTCCCCAACACAAAGAGCAATCGCAGCCTGGCTCTTTGTCTACTCTCTCTGTATAATTTCCTGAACCCTGCCCTGCTCCACCTGCTCACTAATGTTAAGCTTATTTATGGATAATTTATATGCAGCCCATTCCACAAATGCACAAAATGCACGGGTTTGATTTTTTTTAGAGGAGCTGTGGGAAGGAGCCTCTCACCACGCGTGTTCCCTTCGAGTCTGCAAGTCCCGAAGTCCAAATGCTCCATCAGCACTTTCTGAGCCTTCCCTGAAACACCGATGCGTTCCTGCCCTCGCACCGGCAATTCAAACGCTCTTTTGGGGGATGGAGGATAAGTCACAATTTGTTGTTTTAATTTTATTTTTTTTACCAACCGCACCGGCAGGATGGCCGGGCGGGCTGCTCCCCCTCGGGCTCTCCGCACGGGCAGAGCGCAGAGCGGCGCTCCCGCAGGAAGCGCGGGGTTCCTGGAAAGCATTGTTCTTCCCCTGCTTGTTTGTTCCGCGCCGCCAAGAAGCGGGATAAAGGGCAAAGTACGGGAGCGGCTCCCGTGGAGGGACCCGGCGGGCAGGACCGAGTGCCCCGGCTCATCCTGCAGGATCTGCCCTGCCCACTCACAGCCCCTGCTCCGTGCCCGAGCTGCTCCCGAAGGCTCCTCTGCACGGAGAACAGGCACAGCTTTGCTGGTACCATCCCAGTGTAGCATTCAAAGGAGGGATGTTTATCTCCCAAACTGTCTCTTCAGGTCCATCACCCTTTGAAATGTGACTGAGACCTCCGGGTCAGGCTGATGCTGAGACCAGGCTGATGCTGGTTGTCTTTCAGGAAAGCTCTGCCCCTGCTCCTCCCTTGAACTCACTCTTTAAGGCATCCATCACCCTCCTCCTGGTCCCCTGTGAGCACCCTGGGACTTCAACACAGTCCTGCACCAGCCCTGCCAATGCTACACCTTCTAGGATGCTCACTCCAGGCAGACAGAGGAAAAAAAAAAAACAAACAAAAAACCAAAAAACAGCCTGTCTGCTGAGCAAAAGGTCCAGGAGGAGGAAAAATAAACACAGGAAAAGCCACAACATTCAAGAACTGGACATATCACTGGATACTTAAATGGTGACAAGGTCCCTACAAGTTGTGTTTGCAGAAATGTTTCAGAAGTGGCATAAATTTTACATGAAATAAAATAATAGCAAGACAACAGTGTCACAGATAGCATCTGTCTGGCACTTGAAACAGCTGATGTGGTGACTTCCAGCCTGACAGAGCTGCTAGGCTCTCAAAGAGCACACTGATACCCACTGAGAGATGGGGAAACTGAGGCAGGATTGTATGCCTCAGCTTTTCCCACCAAACTGGCAGCAGGACAAAACTGCCCCTGGATACTGGCCTGGCACCCCATTGTGCCCCCTCCTACCCCAACCTCACCCCCATCCCAGCTCACCCCCAGCCCATTCATGTCATGTCATGTTCTCTCATTCCTCCCTCCTTATCCCAACCCATCCTATGGCTCTCCTTGTCCTGGTAAGAGAGCACAACTCACCATGGGATCCTCAGGGATGTCCTGCTCCCACTCCAGGTGCTGCATCAGTGCCAAGGGAAGGACCCACAGCAGCTTTTGTGTGCTGGGGAGCTCTGCAGGGAAAGCTTGGATTTGACCCTCTGCTACCCAGCTCCTATTGAGTGTGCATTAAAAACTTCTGCTTTCCAATGAAAAAAGTTTGTTCATGGTCTTTTTTTTTCTTTTTTTTTTCTGTGTAGGGCATGAATGGGAATATGGGACAACTGGGATTGACTCCTATTCCCAGGAATTGCTGGCCTGACATGGACAAATGACTCCTTAAATATTGCAAAGACTATTAAAACAATTGCTGATAAAAGGCAAGAATCTGGGAAAACAGAGTAGACAGGACTATTTTTAGAAGCCGTGGCATCTGGACAGCATGAGAAATGCTTTGTACAAATTTAGTACAGCTGATGTTTGAACAAGAAGTCTGCTGGCAAAACTCCAGCACAGGCACCGTGACCAGCACAAAGCAGCAGCTCCAATGCCAGCCAGGAACACCCATGGCCAGGTGTCACTCAGGGCCACCTACAATAGGGGCATGAGAGCAGACAGCACTTGGGGGGGCCCTGGACAAGGATTTTCTGTGATGCTGTGCCCCTGGGCAGATGTGTCACACCATGGTGCCACCACAGCAGCGTCTGTGCCAGTGGCCAGCTGGTCTGCTTCAGGTGGAGTTGGAGTGGAAGGCTGGGCAAAGTTTGTGGTCAAACAAACCAACACTGTCAGCATTTAAAATAGCCAAATTATTTAAAAACTAAGTGCTGGTGACTCCTGATCCCAGACAATTTTGCCTGCCTGGTTTTCTGCAGCAGCTGGGCTTGAGAGAGGGAAAAGCCCTGCAAGTGCAATGCAGTGCTCCCCAGTAAGGGGACACACTCATCTTACATCCAGAGAGCCATTTAAATTGCTGATAGAAAACAGACATTGCCTGGCATGTATTTTCTCTCCACTCATGCAGGGAATTAATCTCTCTCATGTTGTTACTGATACATCCCTCTTGGTTTTATTTAACAATGATTTGGATTTGGAATCAGGGTCCAACTGACTCCAGGTGTGACTGAGGGGACATTGGTCTGGGCCAGTGAGGTTTGAAAAATGAGTGGCACAGCTCCCCCCTGCACAGATTGAGGGTGTGGGGGGATCCAGCCAGGCATGGCCAAGGGCAGCTCTAGGAACTGCAGCTCCCCATTTTGCAGGACAATGGGATGGCCAGTGCAGTTACCCCTGCAGCATGTGGGACTGGACACTGAGGGTGCTGCACAGGGCCCAGGAACCTTTGCAGCCCACCCTAAACCCAGACACCAGCCTGGAGTGGGGTTTTTGTGCAATCTGGCAGCCAAGTCCTTCAGCACACCTGTGTAGTCAGTGCTGATGCCAGGGGTCTGAGCAATGGCAGATTTGCTACTGTGATGTGGTCACAGCTGGTGGCCCTGGACTGATGTGTCCTCATCCCCAGCAGCTTCAGCACCTCCCTGCATCCCTCCCTGCCTGACCTACCTCCTTCCTCATCCCTGTAGGACACTGCTCTTACCCTGCAGATTGGACCCCCTGCCCTCCCCTCCTCTTTGAACACAGCAGCCCCTGCACCACTACTCCCAGTCTGGCTGTGTATACAGAGACTGGTTCCAGTCCTGGCAGGGAGAATCAGGTCTGCCCCCAGATCCCAGAAAGGCCACAGGGTACCACCGAGCTGCAGGTGAGAGGGAGCCCAGCCCTTCAGTCACAGCAAAGGCAACAGAGACACTCCTGATGGCTGTGTCATGAGAGAAGTAATGAAAAAGTGCCCAAGTTAAACCCTGGCCATCTGTCTCTGTTTTGTAACCTGCGTCTCTGGTTGGAGCTGGCAGCTCCACACTCAGCTGGCTAAAGGTTATTGGAGGGAGTGTGAACCATCTTGCCATGGCCTTGGGCTCCCAGACCAATTTCTTCATGGAAAAAGCTCTGGGTGAGTTCTAGACACAGCACTTGGGCACAGATGGGGCAGTTGTGTGTGGCTGGGAGCCCCTCGAAGCCAGCACATCCAGGTTTGCAGCCCACCAGCAGAAGAAGAGGCAGGCACAGGGAGAGGGAACCAGGAACTGGGGAGGGGGTCTGGGCACAGAACTTCCTTTGTGCAGCCCAGACACACAGAGGCCACAGCACCCCTGAGACTGGCAAGTCCCTGTCCCCTTGCCCAGTGACAGAACAAACTGTCACTCCCCTTCCCCCACTGTGTTTGCTGTGGTTGCTCATTGTTTGTGTTTGGACATCCACTGGGTACTGGTGAAAGCACTGAGAGCCCAGACTCACAGAGTTTCGTGTATTTCAACACTAGTGATTATTCATCCAGTAATCTCAGATTGAGTGTGGTTTTTATTATTTGCTACTCTTCAGTGTCCTGTTTAAAATGTTTCCAGCCCAGGCACAGGAAGAGCTGCCCTGTGCCCCATCAGACACACGCACACACAGCAGAGCTCACTGGCACAAAGCACTTCCCAAACATCTTGGTGAGCACACAGCATGTGGGAACAACCCAGCTCAGCAACCCTCATCTTTCCCCAAAGGAGACCCTGTTTGCTGTGGTGATGACCTCTGTATCCATAACCAATCATTAAAACAGAGTATTTATTTCCTATCTTCTTCTGTTTCTCCTGGAGGATACAATCATGTCCCAGAGTCAGCAGTCCAATAATTCCTGTCCCTACACACTGTGACCCCACGAGCAGGAGAGACATTGTCCCAAGGAGATGTCTACAGCTAAGGGGAAAGCTCCTGAGGAGGGCAAGGTATACTGGGCTGGCTAGGAGGCAAAACCAGAGCTGGTTTTGAGTTGGGGTGCTCTTCTTTCCCAGAACTTCCCTGCCTGCAGGTGGGGGAAGAGCCTGAAAAGAGTTGATGCAGATCGATGGTGCATTGGTTTTAGATCTCGTTTTTTCTATATACCCTTTGCAATGCCTCAGCTGCCACAGGGCAGGTGTGACACAAGCTGACAGCATGGAGAGATGCATCTGAGAGCAGCCAAACCTCTGTGTCATCTGCAGCCCTCCAGCATCTCTGAGCACGTCCTGTTCTGCACACCCGGCTGGTTCTGCAGGTCCATACAGAGGACTCGCAGCTCAGGAGTTTAACAGAGCTGAGCAGAGGAAGGGCAGCAGATGCCTGTCCTGTGCTGTGAGTTATCAGCCCAGACCTCAGCAGAGGAGGCCCTGAAGAACCCTCTGCAGGTAAGGCTGTAGGATCTGCCACCTGCCCTGATTTTGGTCCCTAAGTGCTGCCCAGCTTGCAGGGAAGAGCTGTGCCACCTTCCTGCCTCAGGCTGCTCACAATAGTCAGTGTCTAAGACAACATTTGGGCTCTGAGCAGAGGGAACAGGAACCCAGATGAAATGCTGCACTAAAAATAGCCCCATGTGTGAGTGGGAGCACACTGTGGTTGGCTGGGGTTTCACATCCCTGAGGAAGCCTGAGCCAAGCAGGGACCCTTCACTCCTGTTATTGTCTACCTTCCCCCTCTCCCTCCAGAGACACCCTGGGGACTAACTAGCAAAGAAATGGCTTTCCACAGGACAACAATGGCTTCTGTGATCAACCTCCATGAGATGTGGTTTGGTAGCTTTGCAAGAATCAAGCCAGCTGCCACTATGGCCCAGAATAAATAAAAAAAGCTGAAACGGGGCTGTGGGGATGGAGAGGTAGAACACTGGGGCCAAGAAACACAGCCCAGGCCACCTCAGGAACACTGCAGAGATGGGACTGCCTGGGAGGGAGCTGGGGATGGGTGACCCTGGGGAGCTGCAGAGCTGCCCTGCTTTGTGGATGCTGCAGAGGGAAGAAAGTAAAGACAAGTTTAGGAAAGAGCTGATGAGAGAAGCGCATCTCAGGGCATTTAATTTTAGCAGAATCAGGCTACCAAGGATGTGGGTGTTTGTTCATTTGATTTGGCTGGTTTGGGTTTTCATGAAGTGCCTCCTAGAGCAACAAAAGCCAAACTCCAAATTAACCCAAATTTGCTGCCACAGTCACATTACAACACTCAGGATTGCAAATGCAGTCTGCACCAGACCTCATCCATGTGCCTTCTCCACACAGAACTCCCTGGCTTTTCACTGTCCAAAGGGAAAAGACAGATCAAGGTGGACACTGGGTACCACAACCCAGCAGACTCTGCCTCTGTACCCACTAGCCCACACCTGAGACCCCTCCTGCCCCTGTGGTGGCTGGTGCT
>NW_005054456.1:1481978-1490290 GCF_000277835.1 Geospiza fortis
GGAGGTGGATTAGCATTTCAGTGGCAATTCAAGTGTTTTTCACCTTTCCAGTGTCTGCCTTGGACATCTCACCCAGTGCAAAGGGGGGGTTTCTGTGAGCCACCAAATGCTGGGCACTTACCCAACAATGTGCCTGCAGTTTCAGTGTCTGTTGGGTCAGAGACTACTGGGATCCTAGGGATGGTGCCTCACTGTCACAAAATATTACTGCTGATGGAAAAAAAAGTTTGTTGCTCACTCAAGAAAAAAAAAAAATCCTTGACCCTTTACGAGACCTGTGCAGTAGTGGCGCCATTGACTCCTTGTGAAAGTGTGTGGGTGGGAAAATAATCTGTGCTGACTTTTCTGCTGGCTCTGTGAGCTGTGTCAGACATACACCCTCTCAATAGATGCCTGATAATGCTCAGCTACTCCTCTGCTCACAGCCTGCAAGCCCCTACAGAAATACTGACTGCGAGCCTGGAATTAGAGTCTCCCACTCATTATTTGAGAAGGACGTGCCTTTCACAGCCAAGTGGCCTCTATTTGCTTGGGGGGAAACATGTGCTTATCTTTTATTTATGTGATTTATTTCTTGAGATTAATGCATCAAATTGGCTTGCTCCCAACCTCTCAGTAAAGTCTTGGTTTTTGTGGGGTTGTCCTGAACCACACAAAGTTTCACTGCCTGTTTTCTGAAACTGAGAGGAGGATTTTTATCTCGATCATAAAGCAGAAATTGGGGGTTTTTCAAATGTAAGGCAGTCAGCATTGTTTTGATCTGCAGGCAAATGATAGCCTTCTCTGAGTTCAAGGAGGGCTATTAAATCAGCCCTGTGGAGATAGAGCAAACAAAACCAGACAGAGCAAAGGAGAGAGGGGGAATGTTCCTATTCACATAGGCACGAAAGCAGGGGAGGCAAGTTAATGATCAGCTCATCTGGGGTGTTTACTTTTGCATGCCACTGAGGTAAACAGAGCCATGTCATCCCTCCAGCCTGCTCTTGTTTATAAATACACAATAACATTTACAGCTGAGCTGGCTGGGCTGCCCTGGGTCCTGGCTGGAGAAGCCAGAGGGGTCTCAGCTCCCACTCCTGCATGGGACAAGCCCTACTTTTAGGGCTCTGCTGTTGCTAACCCACCTTCCAGCTCTGTGTTTCTATCTCTTTTTGCTGAGAGGCACAAGCTCACCTGCCAGCAGAGTCCCTCGGACATGCCCTTCTAAAAAACCTATGGTAACACCTTTGTCACCTGATTCCTGTGGATCCTTGGAGCTAGCCCTTTGCATTGCTGGGTTCAGAGCAGCAGCAGGTCCCAGAGCCCCTGCTGGTGTTTTACAACAGCCTGAGCGCACACAGAGACCAGCAGGCTCATTTTCCTGTTAGCCAACCCACCACAATGGCAGTCAGAGTGAGGATTTGAAGTCATTGGTGTTATTGACTGCAGATCATAGTTATCCTTCAAAGAAATCACATTTCACCTAAAACATAAAGTTCTTACAAGTGCTATAAAGTTCCTGTGGATGCTACTATTCAGTGAACCCCAGTGGAGGAAGCAGAACAGCAAATACTGGGTGATTAATTCACTGCAGCTGATGACTTAGTGCAATTTTTTTGTCCTGGATTCATTGATCACCACAGAAAAAACTAATGATCTCCCATTTTTTTAGGTTCCTGCCCTAGCTCTTGGTGCTGACCTGCCAGCACTAAAGGTACAGCGTGCTGTGAGTTTGGAATGTGCCTCCAGGAGGATGTGTCACGCAGGGTTTGTCTGCACGCAGATTTGCACCGGCTAAAAGACACTGATGCAACTTCCTGTACAGACAGAACTGGTGGTTTAAAGCAAATTTCTTTGTGGCTTACTTAAAACCCACTTCCAAACAATTAAAATTAGATATATCTGGCTTAAGACTAAGACACAGCGGTAGTCACATAGGTTTTTCCCACCTTAAGTGTTGCATCTGTAGTTTAATCAATGCAATTCCATGTGTGTCCTTATATCCACATCACATGTAAAAGTATGCACTGAATCTACATAATATTTCTATGAACAATGGCTGATACTTATTATTATTTTGTTAAGTAATTCTGTTGACACATTTCTCCCAGAAATTGCAGAGAAGGCAAGAAATTCTGCCTTTGTAAATTGTCAGTATAGTTATCAGGGACAATTCATCCTAGTTTTTATTACTAAAACCATAATCCCATAATGATGGAAAGAAAATGGAATAAACTGCTGAATAAATTGGGATTAAATTGGTTTACATGGGAATACATGTTTACAGAAAGTTGTTGTTCACAGTGACAAATGCATCTCCCCATTTGCATCCGTCCCCCCAAGGGGACTTGCAGAGCCCTTACTCAAATTAAAAATACCCAAATGAGCATCAGTGGCTTGTATGTTTCTGAGGGAGGAGCAATTCTGGGTTGCTTGATGTCCCCCGCTTATAAAAAGCAAGTAATACCCGAGCTGGCATGGATGTTGGCATGGATGTTGGCATGGATGCTGTCTCTTGTCATTGCACTGCTGGCATTTCAAGCTAATATCAAGATCAGCACAGGATAAAAATTGGAAAAAATGTAATCACCAGTTGTTACATAATGAATGTGAAAATGCCAAACTTTGCACAGAACCTTATTCACAATAAATTATTCAACCAGCTGCAATCAAGGTCATTTCAATCTGAAAGCATTTTCTATTGAAATCCCCAACAGTATTCAGGCCCACCATTCAGTGTTCATTGCCCAACAGCGAGAAAGCCACAATTGCTCTTGTATGTCTGATGCCCCAGGGTGGTGGGGCTGCCCCTGGAGGATGTGCCCACCAGAGCCCTGTCACCCATGGAGAAAGCCAGCACAGCCTCTTTTTTGGGAATATCAGAGCCAAGTGTGACTCACACATTTCCAAAACTGCCATTCCCTTTCACTGAGGTTTGCTCAGTCCCTCTCCTCCATGGTGGCTCCAGGAGGATGTGCTCTTTGCTCTGCAGCTTGAGCCCTTGGGTCATGAGATCCCTGTGATTTATGGACCTCATGCATGGTGGCCCCTGTGCCCACATCACAGGGACCAGCCCCTGGGGTTTGGAGCTGGGCATGGGTGCTGGGATAAGCCAGAACTGCCTCTGCTCTGCTGGAGCTTGGCTGGTCTCTGGGAAATTTGTCTGGGGCTCAAGCTTTTGTGATGGAGGTTTATCCATGCTGCTGCCTAAGCTGGAGAGAGTGGCTGAGTTTCCAGAGGGACACCCTGATGCAAGTACAGGGAAGCTGCTGACAAAGGGTCATGGGTAGAGAGGGGGATGCTCTGAAATGCTTTGCTTGGCACATGGAGGACTGTGCAAGATGGTTTTGTAGTTAAAGCTCAGGCCAAGGCCCCCAGAGACTTGAGCCCAGAGCCTCCAAGCAGAGCTCTGCATCCTTGTGCTCGCATTTCCCATCCACACAATGGGACAATGACCCTCCCTCGGCGCCTGGACGCCAGCAGGACAGTCCCCACAGCAGCTGCGACATGGACACACTGCTCTGCTATGAAAGACAGACAAAGATGTAAAAAGTTCTGGCTGTGCTTTCCTAAAAAAATGCTGTAGCTTTGCTAGACAAGACGTAAGGGTTCTCCCTGCTGCAGCACCAGAAGTAACGGTGCAAACTGCCCAGTGCAATTTAATTCCTTTTCTGGAGTGACTAACACCTCTATTATTCCCATCTGACTGCTGCAGACATCCTGCCACACAATTGTGTTAAACTCTGTGGCGAGAAAGATAACCAGGCCTAAAATTAAATCATCCAGCACATTTTAATATTAGCACAGGCGAGGAGTGAATTCCTCCCCGGTGGAATTCACCTCTTCTTGGCAAAACCAGCCTTTGCTACCTCACCAGCAGCAGTGATGTGCTGTGAATTATTTGTCTTTTTAGTTTGTGATCCCCTGGCCTGGGCAGAGCCTATTCAGTGCAGGGACCTGCCCTGCTGCCACTGCCCTTCACAGGGTGCTGAAGGAGGTCTCAGGTGGGTCACTGCATTGCTCAGACAGCTGGAGATTTATTCAATGAGGACAAGCAGGCTGGGGACACTACGAGTGTGAGCAGATACTCCCATGTGAATAACCTGGTTATAACCAGAGTCTCATGGCATTTTTGCCTCCGGGAGAAAAGACAGCAAGAAAGGCAGCACTGAGCTGCAGCAGGGATATCCCAGGCTCCGCTGACTGCAACAGGATGGCTGCTCTGTTTTCTTTCAAATATAGTTTTCTGCCAAAAATAACCCTCTGGGGTTTGTCACGGTGTCTTTTTCATAGTGAACTCCAAAAGCAAGTCGGGCTTGGAGGTGCTGAAAGCTCTTTTGCAGGGCCTGGCAGGCAGCCTGGCACTTTGGGGCACTGCTCGCCCCCGCTGCCTGCCCTCTGGCCCCAGTTTGTTGGGGGGGTTTGCTCACCCCGGTAGCGAGGAGAAGGACTCAGTTTCCGGGGATGGAGAAATAAGAATTGAAATGTGATTTGATGAGCCCACAAAGTCACTGCAGAGCTCCGGCCATGCAGAAGGATGTGGACTGTCCTCGCAAGACTGTCCTGACTGCAGGACCTGTTATCTCGGCATCTCTCACCTGATAAAGCGGCTCGGGGCTGCTGATGGAGAGCCAGGGCAATGAAGGCTGCCTGCGACACCCAGAGCCGGAGTGTTCCCCACCGGTCCTGCGGGGATCCCTGCGGCTCTGGGATAGGACAGCAGGGTCTCGCCCGCAAGGCAGAGCAGCCGTGGGGCGCACACCGGCGCACACCGGCACACACCGGCGCAGCCGGAGCCCTCGATGCCCCGGCCTCCCGGTGGGATTTCTGCACTCTTGTGCTCCCTCTGCTGGTCCTCAGCCCGCCGCCGCTCCCGCGCCTCTCCCGCACCATTCCCGCACCGCTCCCGCACCGACTCCGCCGTGTTTCCCCCCGGGCTCCCCAGCACCAGCAGCGCCCTAAGCGTGTCTCTGAGCCAGCCTGCAGCGAAGGAGAGGTCCCAGTGCCAGCCGGACAGACGGTGCTGCTGGGACTGCTCCAAGCAGGGCATGCCAGCATCCAGACGGGATCCGCATGTTCAAAATAAAAACTTTAAAACATGCTCTCGGGAGTGAGACTGCAAGACATGGCTGTGAAGAAGATGGCAAAGACTGGACTGGGGCTGCAGCGATCACGGTATTAAATTAAAGTTACACAGAGAGGACACTGGATTTATCAGCCCAGTTTTGTAAAAACAAACTGAGTAGCTTTTTGCACCAACATCTCCACAGCTTGCACTGTTGTCACCACTGGCAGAGGTGACGTGCCCTGCTCTGACATTGCACAGGTACAGCTGGCCACCAACCTGCCACCAGCAGAGATGGAGGACACCAGTTCTGGGCAAAGGCTTCAGCTCGACACAGTGGCTGTCAGACACCAGCCTGCTGAAGGGGACAAGAACACACCAAATCAGGCCAGGACATTGTGCTGCAAGGTCTGGTTTGCAGGCTGTGCTCCAGGACTGCATGGGGTTCTCCTGCCTTTCTGTCTCAGCATTACTTGCCAGCTTTATTAGAAAGCTGGTTGTTGTTTTAAGGCTGCTTTCTAGCGGTTATTGCCAACGAGGGACTGAGGTGGGGGAGCTACTCTCTGCACGGTGCAAATGGCAGCTGCCAAGACGCCTTCTCCAAGGCCCCATAATAACTTGGTTATGGCTCAGGCTGCCTTGTCTCAGCCAGACATCTCAGAGAATTGACCCAGCACGGCAGGCTGCTGCACAGCCAGCCCTCCCAGGTCAAAGAGCTGTGTCCCTATCCCCATCTCTGTCCATGCAGTGATGTCCAGCTGCCCCACTCACTGCCATGGTGTGGTCTAGTTCCTGATGTTTTTAGGACTCAGACAGGAGTTACTGCTTAGCAAAGGAGGAAATACCTGCCCCAAGCAAGCTAAAACTCACTGTGCCCCAGGAGCAGCCCAGCATGAAAGGGAGCTCCAAAGCAAGGGGGAAGGAAGAGGATGCAAATTGAACAACAACAAAAAGAATGCTGTTATCCTCACACAGCCTTCTCCTCCTGCCCAGCACTGCCACTGCCCTCTGGAAGCCACAGTGACCCACGGTGCATCACTAATCTGGCCTCTGCCACCACCACCCCAAAATCCAGGCAACTCAATGCAGTCTCCAAGTCCAGCCTTCTCTGAGGGCAACAGGCGGCCTGGCTCATCCCAAAAGCGCATGTTGCTGTTCAGGGGGTGCAGACACAGTATTTGAGAGCTGCTTTCCAGAGCAAACAATAAAACTTTAAAATAAGTGTGGGGTTCTCTGAAAGTCACTGAATTCAATGGCTGAGCCCTGCAACAAAGGCTCTTCCTGAGTGTGGTGGCTCCCTGCCCACCGCCCTCCCGGGGGGACGGCAGAGGCGGCAGAGAGGAGGTGAGTGCTGGCTCCAGTTTGTAAACTGTGACTGCTGGAAAAAACAAAACCTGAACAGGAGTTTCAGTAGGTCTCAGTGCCTTTCACTGATGCAGCTGGTTCCCAGGGGTGACCAGCACCACGAGCTGCTGCTTTCCTCCAGCCTCAAGGCACCCGTCTGCCCACTCTGTTGCAACCCTTTCAGGGGGAGCTGCCCGTGCTTCTCCCAACACCAGCTGCAAGTGCTGGGTGATGCCCCACAGATATTTTTCCTCGTGCAGAACTCACAGGGGGTTTCTGCACATCAGAGGGTTACTCTCATCTAACTACCACCTCACAACCCAAGTACCTTTAGGGTGTCCTGTTCTGCACTGGCACCACTAGCAGGGAAGAGCCACCCATCAGTGCAGGCACCCACCGTGACCCCGAGCAGTGCTGCTAAAAGGAACCAGCTGCTTCTGCATTTTGCAGGTTGGTCCTTGCCTGAGAGGAGGTGAAACTCCACATCTGACTGACTACTGCAGAGCCATAGAGGACCAGACAGGCACAACTGCTGTTCTAGAGCACAGGGCATTCTCCAGGTAAAGAATCACCACTGACCCTTTCGCTTCATACAGAATTTTAGGCAAAATATTTTCCGTAGAAAAATCCCTCATCTTTGCAAACTGATTCCTCTGCTTCCTGGGAGCATTTTTCTGGGTGCAAACAAACAGTTAAACACATGTAGTTGTCTCCTCCTTGGTATCATTTACAGCTGATATCCTTTCAGTGCATGAAACCACAAAGGCAAAGTAAGGGAAAGCATAGAAGAATCAGGGCTCAGATGGTGAAACCTTCTAAAATGAAAGAGTAAAAGTTTTCCTATGGTTGAGAATAGCCGTGTTATCTCTCAGGGAGGCAGCAAACTTTCCTCTCTGAAGAATAAGTAGGTAACATCAAGTGAGGCAGTCTGGCACAAATGTGCTCGAGGAAAAGCTCTACAATATATTGCCATATACTGAGAGAAACACAAAAGCTCCATTACTCTTGTTAATTCTGCAGCAAAATTATTTTTCCAAATCTTCCCCAAACCAGATGTGGAAATGTTTAGCTACCTGTGTACTCCTCCAGGCTCAAGACTAACTAAGTGTTTTGAAGCAGATGGGAGGCAGAGGGAGATGGAAACCATGACTGGTTTCAGTGAAACTCATGGATTTCCCAATTCAAGGTATCATTTACTGACATAATGAAACTAATTTGGGCTTTTTCTTCTGTCTCTTTACAGTTAGGTATTTTCACCAAGAGGATGAAATTTCCCTTTCTTGCAAACAAAATTGGATTTCCTTCATGCAAGGAGTACAGAAATGTAGATTTTTTTTTCCCAGAAGAAAAATTGAGAATTAATTAATTTTTTATTAGAATACTTTGTTAGATATAGTCAGTGCAAAATACTAAAAGGCAGCAGCTTCAATAACCTGTCTCATCACTGACTCTCCCGAATCACAAATCAGTCTGCAAAACAAAAGGGAGGTCACCTTGCTTTCCTCCTCAGCAGCCCCTGTGGGTTACACAGCCCTTCTCAGCTGGGTTTCTGTGTCTCCTGCCCCCTTGGTGTGCTCCCATGAAGCTGGGACACTCAGGACCATCCAATGCACGTTTCTGCCGGGGTGATGGGCTTCCTGGAAAGGGCTGAGCTGATCCTGGAAGCCAATGACTGCCACACAGCCTTGGGTCTGCCACCGCTCTCCTGGGCTGCAGCCAGGGCACAGCAACAGGAGCTGCCCCACAAGACGCTCTCCATGCCCCCTCCATAAAAAGACACGAATTATTTTTTGTAGTTTTCAGCACCCACTGAAATAAATAATGTTGGGCAGAGATAATTACACACACCTTTCAAGCTGTGCAGCTCTCAGGGTGGGTGGGGATTCTGCTGTGCACTGTGTTTGGATGTACATGTGCATTCCTG
>NW_005054456.1:1490377-1497052 GCF_000277835.1 Geospiza fortis
CACCTGGTCGAGTTCCCCCCAGCAGCATCATTCCCAGCAGGGCAGGCTTTGGGGCTGGCATGGGGCCTGATCCTGCACTGCATCCTCAGGGCAGCCTGGAGGCACTGCCCTCTCACTGCCTGCACATCCTCCCCTGCTCCCCATGAGAGCTTTATCACACCCACTAAACTTGACATTTCATAAAGGAGAAAAATTAATGAAAGACGAGCAGAGAGAAGCACTAATTTAGGAAAAGCACTAATTAGACATATTCTGGGTGGTCTCATTTTGGCGTTCTGCTTTTTGGGCTAGACTGGTTTTGCTGCCGCTTCCCTTTCTCACACTTTTTCTCCTCTCTCACCTTTCCCAGCACCTACAGCCATCCCTGCAGGGGATTTCTGTGCTGTTGGGCCCTGGTGTCTGCAGGTCACAAAGCACTGCTGGCTGCTCCTTGATTGGGTGCAGGACTTTTCTCCATCTCCCCAGGCTGTTCCATCCTTCCCCAGCACACAGTGCTCTGAACACCTGCACTGTCACAGAAGTCAGGGCAGGTCACAGGTACGGACACACCAAGGCATGGGAAGCTCCACGGATGACTGCAGCTTTCAAGAGACAATGTCCCATGATGATGTGAAACAGACACACAGACACACATATATATAAAAATACTACTTCTTTCTCAACAAATAATGCTACAGTCTGCATTTTCAATGGCAAGGATAAAGCTCTTAACAGAATTCACTGGAACTGGGCCAGGTGTGGCAGCTAAGTGCTCAGTATTCTGTCCCAAAAGACACAATAGTATGTGAATTTGCAAAGCAGAGTGTGGTGCAGTCACTCTCCATGCAGGCTTTGGCCTCCTGCTCACACAACATCTCTTTGCAGGACAATATGAGAAATACAATTTGAAGCCTGTTTTGATATTGCTTCTCCACTTTGAGTTGCTGAATTGATTCCTGGTGCAAACCTGCACTATTACCCAGAAAATCAGATCTTGCTTGGTTTTAAATTCCAGATTTATCCCTGAAGTCTCCATGTTATTTGGAGGCACTGTGAGATAAAAAGCATTTAAAAGAAAGGAAGATGTGAACAAAGTGCCTCCCTGTGAGCTCTGCCAGCATTGATGGGAGGGTATGAGCAACAATTCTTCATCCTGCTCCTCAGAGTGAAAAACACTCTGTTGTACAGCAGGTGCAACTCAAGGTAATTGAGTAATTAAAAAAACCTGAGCAATTTAGGGTAAAAAGTTTGTGTAAAGGTATATTGTGCCCTGGCCATACAGAAACTTAATTAATGTATATCCCCAGGAGCAATGCTTGTCTTCCTGTTAAAACTCTGCTAATAGGATGACTGGAGCACAGCCAACCTGCACACCCAGTGCCATGATTTCCTTCCCCCTGCAACACAGCACAAGCAGCTGGGATCAGCACAAAATGGTTACACCAGCTCAAAAATGCCTTATTAGAAAGCAACACCTCACTTCAGAAAAATGTCAGTTTCCAGGAGTGTCATCAACAAAACCCAGGATTTTCAAAAGCAATCAAAACCTCGGTGGGAGCTGGGTCCCTCTAAAGCCCCCTGAGATAAACTTTCCCTAGGCAGGGTCCAAGAGCCTCCAAAGCAAGTGGTCTTGGGCTGGAGAGCCACAGAGCTGCATGACACTTCCCAAAGTCTTCCCATTCCATCCCAGGGTGGGAAAGGTGGGAAACACCAGCAGTCAGAATGCTCGGGACTGGTGTGCTGGGCTCTGCCCAGCATTTGGACTCTAGTTCCTGTCCTGCACAAGCCCAGCCCATCTCTCTGAAATGCACAGCTTCACTGCTTGGGTTTTCTTTGGACTGTTCTAGGAGCTAGCTTTTAGGAATTAATACATTTTCCAGGTAAAAAGTTAGGAGCCAGACCATGTTTCCTAGGAGGAGGGCCAAGGGCATCTAAAGACAACCACCAACCCACCATTTCAGACTCCTTGCATGTTTAACGAGTTCCTCCTGGAGCTATTGCCTTGAATTGTACAAAATGGCTCTTGAACAGCATAATTTAAGACTATGTGTCATATGGCAGAGGTCCATGAGATGGTCACGGAGCACAATACATAAAATGTTCAGCTAGAAATATCAGTTTTCCTACAGTATCAGCATAACAATAACTTTTGCAACTGTCTGATGTTGGGACTGGTTTGTATTGCAAATGTCCTTGTCTAATCTACAGCTCTGTATTAAATAACACATTATCCTATCATGACATTTGGCTTTGCCAAGAGAGTACAATATTTATATGTACATGCCCACAGCACTGTATTTCTGACAGAATACTGTATCAATGACAAATTGCAGGTTTGGTAACACAAGTCAGAAAAAGTTTTAAGCGTGCTGGCATTGGGGAAGTCAGAGGAGCTTGTTTACATACAGAACAATCACAGGAACAGACAAAATTATTGTGTGCTGATAAATATTGATCTTCAAAATTGTAAACACTTTTGCATGCAGAAGCTGGAGAGCTGCTGTAACAGATAATTGCTCAATGTTATTTCAAATCAAAATGCAAAAATTGCTTTCAAGATGTGAGCAGCTCTTCACTCATGAGTTGGGACATCTTCTGCTGATAGCATTTACTCAAGGGCAGAGTCAGCAGACATCCCCACAGCCAATGGACTGGTGGTCATGTCATAAAGACAACAATTCTGCCAGAGAGAAAAAAGTGGGAAGTGCTTCAGCCCTTTGTGGAGTGACCTTGATGTGCAACTTCCCTCCCACCCCTTTGACCTCTGCTTTTTGTATCCTGCCTCTGTCCCCTCTCAGACTCCATGGAAAACCTGTGCAGTGACTTTGGGATGTGATCCTGCAGCAGCACCTTCTCCCCTGCCCTCCTTTCCATGCTTGCTGTAGTTGATGCATCCATGGGGAGAGCTCACAAATGAGTCAGAAATATACAGAAAAATGGGTTTGAGCTGAGCCCAGGCTCTGAACAGCCAGGCCACAGCTGCAGTGCCAAGGGCTTGCCTGGGACAGGCTGGAATATCTCACTCTTCCCCGCCCTGAGTTTAGTTAGAATGTTTTACAGGCAGTTTTCTATCGAGATGTCGGCCGTGCTATCAACCCACCCCCTCCCCTGCACATAATCAAAATATTTTGATAACCAAAAAATGTCAGGCAATACAGCACATTTTGCAGTAAATAAATACAGCAAATAACTGCAAAGGCAAGGAGGGGAGGACTGGGGAGCTGGTGCTTCTGCTGAAGATTTCCATCTCCAAACAACAAACATATCCTTTAAAATTAATGTTTCAATAAAAAACAGATCTTTTCTACAAAAATAACCTGACTCTAGTGAAAGAAAGGAGGCTGAAGGGAGGGAATGCCATGGTGCTGGTTCACACCTTGAGAGCAGAGCACAGGCCTGGCACAGCCACGTGTGGGCCCGGCAAGGCCCAGCAAGGCCCAGCCGCTCCTCACGCCAGACAAGGAGCGATTCCATGATCCTCAGCACATAGCAGATCCGTGTGACAAATTGCAATGACAAGGCTGCACTGGCAGCCAGGATGGCAGGCAGGGAAATCTCTGTCCAGACAGTGTTATGCTCCAGGCACTCTTTGAGCCAAGGCAAGGCGGGAGATGCTGCCAAAACGCCATCGGCATGGCCGCCACACCCATCTTCCACCCTGCAGAGTGGCTGAGGCGGCTGCGAGCACTGAGGGTGCCCAGGAAGCCAAGGCTGGGACTGTCACACCACACACAGAGCTGGGGGAATTGCAGAATGCCAGGGCTGGTGCACAAGGGCAGATGAAGGAGACATGGAAAGAAACCAAGCACTAACCCACTGTTCAGTCTGGTCACAAGGGACTGAAAGGCTGCAGAAGTCAGAGCTCAGGACGGGCAGTCAGGGGCTGGCTAGACACTCCTCCAGAAGCAGCACAATTTATTAGCCCAGTAGCAAAGGAAAGTTTCCAGGCTGGGCAGGATGCTCCAGCAGTGAGGCGAGTGGGGACTGGGGACTGCCCCAGGCTCCTGCTGCAAAAGGAAAGCAAGGGCAGCATGGCAGCACAGCTCTCAGACCCCAGGGGCTGCTTTTGAAGAGGTGTTTCTCTTCAGCTGTTTGTCCCCTCCAATGTCACTTGTCCCACCAACAGCCCTCCTCAAAGGACACGTAACCTCCAAGTTTTTTTCTTTATTCTCCTTGCACTCGCAGAAGCAGATGCAAGCCCAGCATTTGGGCTTGTGCTGGGCAAACAGAATTGGTCTCCTCAAAGAGTTTCCTGCCTTTACCACCAGCCTGCAGCACGGAAGGAGTGGCCACAGCTCACCCCTGTGACAGGGAACAGAAGCATCTCAGCAGGCCACATTTCACATGTGTGGTGGGGGATGTTTATTTTTTTAACCAGTTCCATGGCTGCCACCTCCGCAAGGGCATCACATTCTGAGTGTCTGACAAGCCCCAGCCTGGCTGGGTGTCTGTATCCTGAGGCAAGGGAAAACCAGAGGGCCTCAGAGCATCTCCATATTCGCTGGAATGGGACAGAGATGCCCCAAGAGCCAGGAGACAGTGACAAACAGGACCCAGGCAGGGCCCCCACAGGTGTGCCCGTGGGAGGGCAAGCAGCAAACAGCTCTGCTGGGGTATTTTGGGCTTTTTGCTTTCAGCCCCAGTGATCCGTGGGATGCATCTCTGCTTGGTGGCAGCAACCGTACAGCATCCATGTGCAAAACCTCCCCAGCACACAGAGCCCCTGGCCCTCCCCCCGGTCTCTGTGAGCAGCATTCATTCCTCACTCTCGCTGTAGATCCGGCATGCCGAGTCCTTTCTCCCCAAGAGTATTCTCCCTTTACAAAGCAAGATCATAAAGCAGTGACATAATCCAAGCTTGGCAAACACTTTTGCTGATGTTAAGCCAGTGCCTTTCGTGGTTCTCACTGCAGCTTTGAGGCCATGATATACATGGCGCAACCAGCTGATTAAATGTGCAGGAGCCTCCCAAGATACCATTTCATCTGAAACGCTGACATTTATATTTGACTTCCAATAAGTGTGGGGTGCTTTTTTTTTTTTAATTAGTTCTCACAAGGGTGGGAGTCAGACACAGCTACACAATGAGGTTCTCCATAGAATAGGTATGATTCAACCAGATGACTCCTGGCCAGACTTCCTAACCCATCTACCTTGCAGTGGAGCCTCAAAGCCAAATTAATTAGAGGCCACCCACAAGTAGATGTGATTCTGTGTAGGTGCATCTCTTTGCCCATTCATTCCCTACCACATCTGCTGAGATCTCAACATTCATGCTAAGGGTGAGTGGGAGGGTTCTGGTGCTAAATAAATGACTTGATTAGTTTCATTTTGGCACCAAGACTTAGACAGCCAGTGAGGCCGAGTAGTAAACAATAGTAATGTGGAAAAAAAGTTTAAAAAAAAAAAAGCAGCATATAAGATGCCTCAATGAAGAGGTGTGATTGTTGGCAAAATGTGTCCCATTTGAGTTTATGGGATGTACAGAGTCTTTTTATTGGGGATACTTTTTGCTATTAGCGTAATAAAAAAAGGACCAATTGTTTCTGCCATCTGAGAAAACTCTTGGTGGACCAGGCAAAAATCCAGGAATAATTAAGAAAATAATAGTGCACACCCAACAAGAAAAACATTATTTGTTTAAAGATGAAGTCTCTCTAGAATACTTGGTAGTGATTGTGTTTCTTTCAAAAGAGGGGGAAAAACCCTTCTAAATGAAAAGCATCAGCCATCAGCTCATCTCTGTGATCTCGAGTGGAAAAAGCGTGGGGCTGTAATCCCCCTCAGTGGTGAGGCTTTTCCGTTTTCATTGCTCTTATCAGCCTTTGCAAGTTGCAAAATAAAAGTGTTTTGCCCCTACATGTTTCCATCAGAGGATCAGAAGCACTTTACAAAGCAGAATTAATTGAGCTTCGCTGCTTCACCTGTGAGAACAGAGCAATTATTTAGCAACAGGGTTTGGGGGTTTTTTTGCTGTTTGGGGTGGGGGTAGAAATGAAAACTGCAGGAAGAATTCAAACCCACCAGGCCAACAAGAGACTTGGCAGCTTTAACCACTTCCAGTGATGAATGTGACAAATCTGCAAGTTTCTGACCACCAGATCTGGGTTGTCCTTTTGGAAAGGAACATTTTGCCTCAGCATCACTTTTCCCAGGCCTCAGCTTGCCAGGCTCCCCACTGGCACGAATCACCATTCTCCCAAGTTCACATTTAAAAGTCTCTGGAAAGCCGCGTCTCAAAGAGCCCATCCTCCCTGCCAGTGTGTCGTGGTGCCATCGCACACCCAGGATGTGCCCTGTGGGCTCTGAAATCCTGCTCCCACTGCTCCTGCGTGACTCTGGGCAGGTTATAAGGCTGCACCGGCTGGATGTGGGAAAGCCTGCAGGTCAGAGAAACTCAGACCGAGAATCAGTGTTTGTGGAGAACTTAGCATCACAGTAATGGGGAAAAAGAGAACGATTTTAAGTCTCGCTCTGATGTCATGTGAGTGCATGGACAGAGCCACACTGAATAACAAGACATGAACTTTTACCCAAGCAGGGCTAGAAAAAAGCATCATCCCTTTTCCGTCTGGGTTATGAGCGGCCATAAACCCCCGACGGAAGAGGCAGCGGAACGAACTGGTTCGCACGAAGGGCGAAGCTGAGCGTTCCCACCGCTCCCGCGCCGCTCTCGTGTTTTACATACATCTGCTT
>NW_005054456.1:1497872-1509329 GCF_000277835.1 Geospiza fortis
CTCGGGGTTGATTTTTTTTTTCTCTTTTTTTTTTTTCTTTTTTTTTCCCGTTTCCCTCTTTTTTTAAAGCGAACGCGGGGACCCACGGGCTGCCGGTCTGGCGCAGAGTCTGCGCGCCCCCGCACGTAGAAAATAGTTTTATACGTTTAAAAAATAATGCTAGTGTAACCAAAGAATAATTCTCAAATATAATTTAAAATATTAAAGAAAATCCAATTGGCAGCCAGCTTTTGCTTTTTTTTTCTCTTTTCCCCTCGCTAGTTGCTCGCTTTGTACAGGAAATTTGAATATCCTGGCAAGGGCCAGCTTCCCAGGGCAGGCTGGCAGCTCTCTGGGAGCTGCAGTGATGGAGCAACATGCACAGCGCTGAGACTTCTCCCTCTGTAATTGATCCTACGTACAGTATTTTTTCCTGTATACGCATCGGGTATATAAAGACAATTTTTTTGAGTTTGGAGAGTGAGTTTTCCAAGGTTAAATCATTAATTGCTCCCCCCAAAAAAACAAATTCTGCTTGTGTGTCGTGTGCGTATTAAGTGTAGGTGAGGGACCATCTGCCAAGTTTCATCATCTTCTCTTCTGAAGAAATCCAAAGAACTCACCAGCAACTGTGAAAGTCTGTATTTAGTTAATCGACTTTGGTGGGAAATACAGTAAAACTCAGCTGCTAATGAAGTAAATGTTTATGAAATATAAGAGTGAAGCTTTAAGTAATGCTTCAAACTTAACCCAAATCTAAAAAGGAAAAAAAAATCCAGTGTGCTTGTTATGTTTTGAATTATTGTTCATCTGACCAAAAAAGAAATTGATTTTTTGTTTGGTTTTTTTTTCCTGTTCTTAACAAATAAACTTTATAGAAATTGGGCTTCCAGATCTGACCCTTGTTGTTTAGAACTGGATGAGATGACAATGCTAAAACTTGGAAGTAACAAAAAGCATCATACTTTTCTTCTCCTCAGCAGTGTTGAGAAAAAACTGTGGATCCTGGAATTTTACTGTGGATTTTACTGGTTTTCTGGAGTGCTGTAAGTTGAAGTCTTGTCCCACAGGCCTTTCTAAGCACCAGTAGCTTCCCTGTCCCACTAACACCCCCTGCCTCTCGTTAAACACAGCTGATCCTGCTGGTAACAATGTTGGGCTCGAGTTCCACCGCGAGTGAAGTTAACGAATTCCTTTTTTGCGTTATTTCAATCTGCCCTTTGTAGTTGCAGTTTGGTTTCGGGTGTTTGGCCCCACCTAGGAGCGTGTCGATGCCGTGTGGTTTAGCACACACGGGGAAGGTGTGCAGGGAAAACCTGCTGGGCTTTATCCCAACTGTGTGCTGCCTCCCTGGCCCTTTTATGGGCAAATTAGCGAGGGAAAAAAATTAATTTCGATGAAGCGCGTGAGGAGCGACCCGCTCTCACATGGCTTCGGCAAGAACAGGCAGGAAATTTATTTTCTGCGTTGGTTTTGTGCCCCCGGGAGTGCATCGCGGCTGGGCAGAGCGGCGATGTTGGGTGATGGGGAGATGCTGTGGGTGCCGGGCAAATGAAAGTGACTTGGCTGGTGCAGTTCCCTCTGCTCGGGCTCCTTCTCCTCCCGCAGCCCTGCCAGGCAGCTCCTGCGGAGCCATGTGGTGGCTGTCGATCAAGCACCGGCTCTGATCCCAGCTATTGGCCACATCTGTAAATATTCGGACGTGACTTTTGTTTAAACCTCATTGTTCAAAAGGAGGCAGCAACGAAAGTGTTGGGATTTTTCAGAGGCAGGCAGATATGAAGTGTTCTGCTGGTGTTACTCACACCCTTATTTTCGTTTTGTCACCGTAAATTTGCCTCGCTGATGAGTGCCTGGGACCTTCAGCTGTAATGAGATGATTTACTTTAGTCTTTTTGTAAAATAATAAATGCCTTTTTTTTTCAATTGTTTCAAATGAGAACAATGACTTCAGGATTTGTTTGTGCGTGTCTCCTAGAAAACTGTTGTTTAGCAGAGCTGGAGTTTTTGTTCCTATTTTTTTTCTATATATAGGAAATGCTTAATATTTACTTGTCTTTGAGCTCACCTAGCCCTGAAGTGTGTGGGTCAGTAAAGGCTCTGTATGCAAATCTGTCCTGTCATGGGCTCCTGTATTTATTTCCTTTCCTTTCCCATGGTGCTCCTTCTCACTTTTTTTCCCTTGTCTTTTTTTTCTGGTTAGTGTCAGTAAGGAGGGATGAGGTTGTATTTTAAGGGAATCCAGTATTTCAGAGGGAATTTGTTTTAGTTTTGTGTGTGTGTTTGGGATTGGGGGGGGGAAGTGTTTTTTACTTAATTGCCCAATATACTTTGGCAAGCAGAAGTTGCATTGTTTTGTGAATTGCATTAATGGTTTTCTGCATGTTCAAATTCCCCAGTTATTTGGGGGATTTAATTAAACCTCTGTAGGTGGCTGGCTTACGTAGATGACAGGTAGAAGTTTCTATTTCTAGAAGGAGCTGGTGCACACACTGCAGGCATGGAGCTCTTGGCAGCAGAAGGGCTGTTGCAGTGCTTTGCATTGAGGCAGAGCTTTTGGGGCAGTTCTTCTCATGTTTGGGGTTACCAGTAAGCAGGACACCCCTGTAGTGGCTGTAGGGAGGTGCTGCTTGGAAGCTGGAGGTGCTCCTGGGGTGCTGCCTCTGCGTGGCACAGAGAGAGGGCACTGCTGGTGTCACCACAACAGCCTCAACCCCCAGACAGCCTCTGTGCATCTCATCTCCTGCCATAGGCCTGCTTTATCACCTAAACCAGCATAATTAAGATGGTTCCTTTGCTTCTGGTCTGCCAGGACCTCTGTAGAGGTGTTCTTGCTGCTTTAGGGAGGAAGGTGCTGGCCCTGCCAAAGCTCAGTGGCTTTCCCACCTGCCCAGAGCTGCCCCTGGTTTTTCTGGCTGTCTCTCCTTGCCCCACAGCACCTGGGTTATGATTGGTGTGCCTTGGGTGCCACTGCCCAGAGTCACACTGAGCCAAGGGTGCCAGTAGCAGGGGAGGATGGAGGAGGAGGGATGTAGTTACTCTGCTGCATAGTCTGCCTTATCTGGAGCTGTAAACATGATTGATTTTTTTCTTCCCTAATTTTAAAAATACTTGCACCTATCTGTGTGTGCCTTGAAAGGGGACCTGCCCAACAGCACTGGGCCCCCTCCTGGAGTTTCCTCTCTCTGCCATTGCCTATCAAACCCTTTCTGTTGTTGCTTTGTAGCTCCCAGTGAAGCAGTGATCTAGTTCTCCAGAGAGGCCGTGCAGGACCTGATGTGCCTGTGTTCAGAGGTGAGTTGGGAAGGTAAGCTCATGTCCCACCTGCTCCACAATACCTGTAGCACCTCTGGGTCACTGCAGATCCCTCTGACACACATATCCCTTCTTGGGTACTGCAGGTAATACCTAGGAGAGGTTCAGGTGAACTCAAATTACCCTGCTCAGCTGCCAATTTCTGATGTAAAGTTGAGTTTCCAAAGCACAAACTAAGTTTGAAAGAATCTGAAGTGGAAGATAGGATAATTGAAACATGGAACTTTTTATTGCATAAAATATTGATGCTGTCATGTCATAAATGTGCATATTTTCTCAGATATGTATTTCACTGCCTATCCCAAATTCCCAGTTGCCCAATACTTGGTGTGACTGTTGATTTTCCCTCTGTGCTAGAGGCTGGTGGAGGTGTATTGAACCCTTGCTTGAAAAGTCCTCCTTACTGAAGAGAGCACTTGCCCTTGTTGTTGAACTAAAAGTCTGGTTTACATAAATATTTTCTATAAAGATAACAACATTAGTTAAAACATGAACCTCAAGCACTGTCAAAATGGATTCTAAAGCTGAACGTGTTTGCTGCTGCTTTCTTCTTTTGGATTCATTTGAAGAGATGAAAGAAATAAGATTGCACAGGTACAGTCAAGTAAAACATTGTTGCAGAAGTAATTAATGCTAATATTATGTGGGGGGTGTTTTGATTTAGCTCTACAGGCTGAACACTGGGTGCGTGTTTGCTTTGCAGCAAGTAGCAGCTGCTCGTTGGGGAGTTGGCCCTGGTGCTGTCAGCGTTGAGGACACTGAAGTGGTGAAAATATACTGCTTTTTTGTTGGCAAATACTTGATTTCAAATTTGAAGTTGCTTGGCATGGGTCACAAGAGCTTTTGAGATTCCTATTTTTAAGTTTGCTAAAGAGGCAGGGACTCGGTGGCGCGTTGGGCTTGAGGGGATGGCACAAGAATTCGAGCCCAGGGCGTCATTTCTGACATTGTTCAGGTTTTTTTGTGATGCTGCTTTTTAAGAAAATGAATTGAAGGAAGTTGTCCCATAACTGGGGGGGGGGAAGGTTGAAAGGAAATACAAAAAATATCAGTCTGTCTGCAGGGCTCCTGTGCAGCCCAGGCAGGCTGGTGTGCAAGTGCCACTGGCAGCTGCCTTCTGCAGGGCTGCAGCCCCTCCCTGCCCTGGTACAGGCTGGGAATGTGATGAAGTTCCAAAGATCTTTAATTTCTGGTTGTATAAGGCTTGTCCATTCACATAATAAATAAGCATCATTTACTCTTTGTAAAAAAAAGATCCTTATTTTTAAATATCTCAAAAGTCAAATTGAGCTGAATGAAAGTATTTTAAGGAAAATTTAACAGGTTTCAACTGTTGGAATATGGATTTATTTATCTGAAATGTTAACATTGTGACTTCTGGAAAATCCTTGATGTTCAGCATCACCTAAGAGGAAAGTGCAAGGTAATATTTCCCCACAGAGCAGTTGGAAGGGCTGGGAAGTTCTGCAGGCTCTTCACAGTAGCAAAAGCAATAGATCCTCTGGATCTGAAAGTGTATTATTTGCTGGGACCCAGTACTAACTGTGGTTTGGGGGAACAGTTAATTTCTGACCTTGTTTGTGAAACTGGTTTGTTAGCACTGTATAACTGCTTGTTCTCTTATAGTTACAGACTGTCTGATAGCACCTGTGAAGAAAAAACCCCTGTCCTGTGGTGGTAATGCATGCATGTTAAATGTCTTCATTGTAGAGTGTTCTTCACTTCTTTACATCATGGTTTAAAAAAAATTATATATGTATACATATATTCAAAATACCATTTGGAATGTCAACATTCAGTGGGCTTTGAGGAGATGTAGCAGCACATCATGGTTTGTAGGGACAAGGAGATACAGACCATTCTGGGCTGCCTCATTACCTCAAGGATAAGACAAGAAAGTGAGCTTCTGGTTATCATAGATGTGGAAGCTAACACATTCCCATGTATCTCATTAGCTCAGGTATGTGTTGGTGCTTGGACTGTGCACATCCTTTACATCCCCTGGAGCTCGTGGGTCTGGCCCTGCAGGCAGGAAGGACTTGCAGCTCCTTTTTGTTCTCCAACATGGGCATGACCACATCCTGTGCTATACCCACCCCTCAGCTATTGCTCTTTGGGCCTTTCCCTGGCAAAGGATCAGCCAAGGGGCCCTTGCCCTGTGTTTGGGGCAGAGAGGGGGGTCTGCAGGCCGTGGAGAGCTGTCAGCAGTGCTCTAGCAGCACGTAAATACTGGAGTTTGGGATTGCCTGTTGCTCTCCAGTATTGCATTGCTGCTTTAGTGAGGCTGGAAATCGGTCCCTGCTGCAGGGCTCTGGCTCTTGGGGTCCCTCCCTGGCACCCCCACGGTGCTCCCCACCCTGCAGGGGGCTCCTGGCTCCCACCCCAATAAACCACTGCGGAGGCAGCAACAACCAGGGCTTGGTGTCATCAATGGGGAAGGGGAGGGGCTGCACCCCAACACTGCTGGAGGGTACCCCGTGCCCCAGCCCAGGAGGGGAGGGGACAGGGGGCACTGCCTGCATCTCCAGGACATGGTGATGGGCCCTTCCCTGGGCTCTGGGGACAGGGAGGAGCTGGGGCTGCACAGGGGCAGTGCTGGGCCCTGGGTGCACCCTCAGACCTGGGATGGGGGTGTGGGGGACCCTGGGGGGTGCAAGGGCTGGTGGGGACCAGAGCTTCCACTGGGTGAGAGGGATGGACACTCATTGTGCCTGGGGTGCTCATGGGGCAGCCCTGCTGCTCAAGGCATCATCTTTCCCAAATTTCTGCAGCTGTCCCAGCCTTGCTCAGGACACCCCAGCTCAGGCAGAGCTGCCATAGGGGGGCTGCTGGTGGCCAGCAGCCTCTGGCACCACTTGAAGCCATAGTGGCGAGAGTTTGGATCACCTGAGGATTTGCCTGCAGACCCACCACTGCAGCAGTGATGTCTCCAGAGCTGTCCCAGCCCCATGGTGAAAGGCTTTTCCTTAGCCTTGCCCCACTTGAGGCTTCCAAACCCTGCTGGAATAGACACAAGGGCCACCACGGAGTCAGGGATGCTCCTGGGGAGGGCTGGGGTGGTGCCTGCCTGCTCAAGATTCATCTGCTATGGGGTGAATGAACTTGTCAGTCCTGCCAGTGATGGTGCATCATTAACGGCCCTGGTCCAGCAGCCTCCTGGTGGCTGTGAAGTCCAGAACATCTGTTTTTTCAGCTATTTTCAGGAATTACTAAATCACAGCCGGTAGTTGTAGGGCAGGGGAAAATCCTGTTGCTGATTTACAGCTTCAGTCCCTGCTCCTGCTCTGTGCAGGGGCTGCAATGCTGTCAGAGCATCTGCAGGAGGAACACAAATGTCTCTGCCATGGGGAGGTGCAAGGGGGGTGTGAATGGGGAAGAGCAGCTTTTAAAAGCCTCTGCCCTCAGAGGGGACAAACTCACAATGTTTGGGCACAGAACCAATGCATTCTAAACCAGACACTGCTATTCTTCCACTTGTAAAATGGTTCATTCCCACTCTCAGCAAGTCAAGCCATTAATTGCCAAGTCCCATACTGTTTTCCCTCAGGAAAATAACTTCATGAGTGACTTGGTTGACAGGGAAATTATCAATAAAGTTGGTAATTGTACATTTATATTAATTTTGCATCACTTTTTTAAAGGAAGTTTCTACTGCTTTTTATAGGTGGAGTGTACGATTTAATATTTCTTTTACTTTTTTTGGTCAGTTTTTCTTGTGGTCAGTTTGATTTTACTCAGCTAGAAAAAGACATTTTTCGCTGTGTTCACAAACTGAAGACTCCTGCTAGAACTGCTTTCATAGAGTCTCCTGCAGGATCAAAATGGGAGAGTAAAAGCACAGCAGAGTTTGTAGAGGAGCAGCAGGCACAAATAAAATAGAGGCTAAAGGAAGGCAGTAGGATCCCAAGGGACAGGGACATTGCCCATGGAGTGGCTGTGCAGGTGCCAGCAGCACAGGCTGTGGCAGTGGTGGATGTGCCATCGCCAGCAGTGAGTGGGACAGGGCTCTGTGCCTGCCTGGCTCCCAGGACCCTGTGTGTCCCTGCACTGCTCCAGATACTTCAGGATATTGCCAATTATTAACACAGAAAGTCCAGGGGACAGACAAGGGACAGACATCCAGCTGTGCTTTTCCTTCTGAGAAGCCAGGGGAAGCTCCTGTCATTTTTTTTCCTGAGGTGTAGAAATTTGCCTTTGACACAAGTGCAAGTTGACTTCCCTACTGCATTTGTGCACAAGCCGCTTGGAAAAAAAGCACCGAATACCTTGGCAGAGCATCCCTGGGCTGAGCAGTCCCCCACAGACCCACATGGCACCCCTTTGAGGCATCTGCAGAGGGGCAGCAGCACAGGCAAAGCAGCCTCGGTGAACTTCTTTGTTCGTGTAGGAAAAGGCAAGATGTGGGTTTTTTGTTTATGTGTGAGATTTGCTGCATCAGGAATGCATGTGACCACTGTAGAGGAAAAGTCTTTGAGTTCCCTCTGTAGTTTTTGCTGTGATTTTATAAACAAGCTGGAAGGCAGCAGTTCCCTGTGTAGGTAAATACGTGCAGCACATCACCACACCACTGTATGGCTGCTGGGCTTAGGAGATAGATAGCCATTGAACAAGTCTCTAATTCACACGTTTCTACACCAATCTTCATTTTTTAAAATTTCCCCCAAAACCAAAACTCCCACGTACTAAGACTGGGGTTATGTTGCTCTGCTCACAGTACCAGGTACCTCCATTAGAGGTGGTGTGGGAGTCAAACGAGGTGTTGCAGATTCCTGTAAACACTGGAAAAGCAACCCAAAAAGCCGCCTTATCTACCTTCAGCCTTTTCCTGTTCACCTCCTTTGATGCAGAAGGAATTCTTGGCAAAGGCTGGCGGCTCATTGTGGTATCCAGCACTGTCTTGCTTTTCTTGCACTTCTTGCCCACCCACCTCATGTGCTTTTCCTCAGCTCACATCCAGCATGTTGGGAGCTAGGACTGCCTTTGGCAGGTGTTTGTGCAGTGCCTTGCACAACAGCAGCTCCCAGTGCCTGCTGTGAAAGACTTCAGGTCTTGCTCTTTGCCCCACAGAAACCTTGCACGTGTCTGGCTCTCTCTTTGCAGGGTGGGAGACCCTGGCTGGGGACCCACCTGTGCAGCTGCCCCCAGCACAAAGCCACACAAAGAAAAAAATCTTGGGTTAAATTGGATGTGGCAGGTATCAGCCACATGGCAAAGCAGGAGCCAGCTCACCTCTCCTGTGAGGGTTTGCTAAAGTGACAATGATGACCAGTGCAAATGATGGCTCTGACACCCTGATGACACAGTGGTTCCTGGTAACAAACTCACCAAATGGAAGAAAAACACAAATTGAAGTATTTTATTTTGTTAAGCGAAGTGTTAGTTGTTGCTCTCTGCAATTTCTCACGTAAACCCATCCTTGTGGCTGTTCGGGATACTGAAGGTTACTCAAACCGTGATTCAAGCAGAGCATATATTCATTTATAAACTGTCTAGGGTGAGTTCTCATACCATATAGGGTGTGTGAAAAAATAACCTCCCCCTCATACTGAAAAGAAATTATTTGAGTGTGCAGGGCTGCCAGTGAAGGTCTGATGGCCGGGAGGGGCTGGAGGTGTGGAAGATGCAGCTCAGCAAGAAGAGAGTTGTGATTATGCTGTACTAGAAAGCACAGGGTGCTTTTCTAATTTCAAGTTCAGGAGTTTACACCACAGAAGATTTTTCTACCTCGTATTTTGTATTCTCTGATTGCTACAGGGTATTTTACGTTTTGTGAATGGAGGAGAAAAATTTGTCATTAAAAGAAGCGGGGGAGGAAAAATCTGATAAAGGCACATTAGTAAACATTTAGAAGCTCTCTCTCTCACACACACCCCATTTCCCTGCTCCTCCCTGCCTTAGGGTTGGCTTAATCATTTCCCAGTTCCTCAGATGGGGAACAGGCAAGCGAAGCATCGGCATCGCTGCTCTGGCGCTTCCCGGAGCGCAGGAGAGGCAGCGCGTCCCGTCCAGAGCCAGGCGCTGTGTTCCCTTCCCGGGGAGAAGGGCTTCATCCCGCTCCAACCTGCGGCACAGCCGAGCCAGCCCTGCCCCGCAGCCCCCCTGGCCGAGCTCCCAGCGGCACAGACGGAATTCCCGGGGGCTCCAGGGCGAACCCATCCTCACCCCTTCCCCTCGGCCAGAACCCACGCGGAGACACGAGGATTTCAGTGGCAGGGCTGGAACAGGAGAGCTAAACAGGGTTCTTGCACTGCCACGGGTAGCAGGATATCGCGGGAGAACGAGTTTTGCCTAAATCTCTTCAAAAAACCATCCTATAGTATTCCCCCAGGGCACCAAAAAGCCACCTAGGGGAGCTGGGGCTGGAGATAGCTGACTCCTTATTTATACAGACAGTACCTAGTGGGGTATTTTCCTGATTGTGAAGGGCTGGGGTGGGGAATCACAACCTGTGAGAGGGCACAGACTCTGGGAATCCCCTCATGCACCCCTAATGCCCAAAGCTGGATCTTACCGGAGCCGTGATTTGCTACAGCTCACCTGGAGATATGCAGGAGACACACCAGGGTTGGTTCCCTTCCTGCTCACAGTGGGGACAAAATAAAGATGCCACTAATAATGATTGTTAGACAAACAATTGTTAGATTTTTAAAGCCTCTTCCTGCACCTTGGTTTACTCACCATCACTGGCCTGTCTCTCCTACCTGGTTCCACAAGGATTTCCACCTTCCAAGATGAAGTTTCAAATCATCAGTTGGTGTTTTCTGGAGCAGAGCTCACACACAGAAGGGCATTTGCAGCCACTCAAATGTGTCCCCAACACACACCCTGCACCAGCCTTTCATCACCTACCAGCATGATCCCTCTCTCAGCTTCTCTAGGGATGAAAATCCTCACAGCCAGTTCTTAGATTTTGCTGAATCTTTGTGCTTTTATAGCCCTACCCTCTTCACCTTGGTGCCTGCAGTACCATGAGCTTACTGGGTACTGGCACCTTTACAGAGCTGGGAAGTGTTTTCCCCATCAGAGTATTCAACAAACTACATCTGCTTGGGTAATTAAATACTATAACAACTTAAAAAAAAAAAAAAAAAAGGAAAAACCCAGACCACAGTGGTGTCTCAGCTTATAAAGATGCTTGCCAAGAGTGGAGATCTGATCTTGCAAGGTGCAACCTGCACAGGAATTAAAGGCACTTGGGCAGGGCAGGCAGTCCTTTAATGACTTGTAACCAGCTCCCTGTAAGCACTGTCAGCTCCTCACTGCTGGATTAGTGCGTGCTTGACAGCACTGTTGCAGCATAATACACAATGAAACACCACCATTTAATCAGTCAGGATATACAATTACAAGGCAGCTCAAAGATCCTTATTTAACTCAATTTTCAAAACCAGGATGGCCAAAAAAAAAGCCGCAAGTGAAGTGCCAGCTCAGTTCACAGAGAGACTTTTCATCACATTTTGTGTCTCAGCTACCAAAATGTACAGAAATGCCAGATGTCACAGGGAGAGACAGTGTAGCAAAGCCTATAAATATTCGAAATTATTTTTCCAGTGTACATTCGTGATTCGTAAAATGTGGAACTATAATGAATTTCAAATGGCACATAAACGTTCAAATACAAGACACTCCTCTGTGCTTTCATAATGCTTTAATATATGTCTTGGGTTGTATGAAGCTGGTGTTTAACTTGCAAAGATGTGACTAAGCCCCCAGTCTTTTAACCAAAATTACCAAACAAAAACTAACAATTGCAGTTTCAACGTTTTTCAAGTGAGGATTTATCTTCCTGTTGTGCACACACAGCAGCTGTGAAAGGCTGCAGTAGATAGAATATTCTGGCAAGGGTGTAACTTTTCATCTGAACAATTTTCAGACCAACAAAACCTTTTGAATAAGGAATCTCTCTGTGGTGATGAACTTGACCTGACAAGCACCTGTGTGAAGTGCAAAAACCTCTGTGTCTGTTCCACAGCACCTGAAATGTGGGAACATTGAGTGGGATTTTAAGTACAGACCTTTTCCATCAGACACAGGTGGTGGGGTAGAAGGCAATCCTGTGCTGCTGCAGCACCACTCCTGGGGCCAGTGTGGCTCAACAGCATCTTCCCAAACCTCTGCTGTGCCCACACAGTCCTGCAATCCCAGCCCTTGTCCCCAGCAGAC
>NW_005054456.1:1509339-1522507 GCF_000277835.1 Geospiza fortis
GAAAGATAAACCCCTTGCGATTAACTCAACCCCTCCTCTCTTTCCTCAATCACATGGTGTGAGTAATTGTCTTAACCATGACTGGAAAACCTTTCAGGAGACTCATTACTTCCTCTTCTTGGAGATGCTCTGCATGTTTTTGCAACAAGTCACAAGTTCTTGAACAGGCAGATACACAAAGGTGATTTAGGATGAATCCAGAAATACAATTAGACTTTGTAGTGCATTGGAACAAAAGCTCTTTGAAAGAATAACGAACAGTACAATTTTGATCAGTGTTCTAATATTTGTTAAAGAGAATTCTGATTTAACAAATAGGTCTCCCAGAAATGTAGTCATTTGATGTGAATTACATTGTGTGAATTCATATTTTAGGTCTGCTATTGACATCATTAATATTAGGTCAGCTGTAACTGAGCAGGCCATGGATGGGCAGTAGTGTGCAGTTCTTGGAAAAGTACAGACTTGAACAAAACCAGAGAAAAATCTTTCAAAACAGAGTCTTTCAAAAACTCCATGGTGTATTAGGCACTGAGCAGCACGGAATCCGAGGATGTGGTGGGAGAATCCACATGCAGAAGAGCAAGAACCAAAAAGCACAGCACAAACACAGGTGTGAGCTGGGCTGCCGTGCTCAGAACTGGACTCCACATGAACAGAAGTGCTAATGAAACAAACCAAAATGATTATTTACGAAATGGTTGTGGGTTTTTTTCCCACGTGGATATGTTTAATGGACACAGAACCTCCACTCTTCATTTTTGCCAAGACAGAACAAAGGACTGTTGCTTCAACTCCTCTGTCTGGAATCTGGCTTGGTTGGAGAATATGCAATTGTTTCACTATCTTCCCACAGCACTTTTATCACCTCTCTCTTAGACAGGATTTCATTAACCAAAAGCTCTACAAAGGTAACAGATCAGAGTCTGCCTTCAGTGTCACAAGCACTTATGAAAATATTGAGAAGAAAATTTCAAGAGCACTTTAATATACAGAATGAGTGGGATAGATGTGTGGGGCTTATTTTAAAGAGACAGCCTTTATTTAAAGTACTTTGCTTTGTAGATCTTATAAAGTAAACATTACAATACTTCTTTATTTTTCCCACAAATATATTAAAATTGTTTAAATTTAAAAGGCAATTCCACAGATTGATGGATATTTTTAAAGAAAAAAAAATCTAACAGAAATAGGCAGCTCAACTAAAACTAGATTTTAAACATTCTGTTTTGTCATTCCATCTTTTAAAAAAAAAGAAAAAAGGAAAAACACACTTTTCACCCAGACTTCCTTTACAACAATAAGGCAACTCCAGGAGATTTGGATGAGCCCCTTGGAGATTACAGATACTGTAACTGGCTGCTCCTCATGCTTTATTACCACCCAAAGGTGCAACTATCCAATAATCACAATCACATCTGTGCATTAAAATATAAAACTTAAATTACAGATTTTAAAAATATTACTAATAGACTTCCGTATCATAAAACGCTTTACATTTACAGTACTTGAACTATTTCAGTTCTGGGTTGATGAGGTTTAAGCAATTTACCACTGCAAGAGTTAGACTCTGAGCTCACAAACAGCACAACCCAACCAGGGGCAGCGACAGTCGGTAGTGTCATAGTGCAAATCAAAATAAGGAGTGCAGAACTGCACTAATTGTTTACATTTCTAAAATATAAATGAACAAGACGAGCTCTTATATTGTACATGCAATAAATTACAGTAAGCATATGGCAATGGGGCTGGGGCATTCTACAAGTGTAGCTGGTGTACCAGAGCTGAAGCCTGTGAAAGATAGGACTCAGTAAACAAAACATTTCAAAGCTCTGTTGTCACTTGAACTCTGCTTTCATGCTTTGTACTTCTGCTTCCCCGTCTCGCTGATCACACAGATATGCTGAAAAAAAATTAAAAAAAAAGCTCCTGTTAGGAAAGTGACCTAAGAGACCAAGGTTTGACATCAATAACAAGCTTCTGAAAGCAACACAAGTGTTCTGTACACACTTCAGGAGGAAGAATCTTCTGACACTGTTTATGCAGAAAAACTTCGGCCTTTTTTTGGTCCAAAAATCTCCACATTGCCTTCTTTTCCCACCCATTGTCTGCTGGGCCTGGTGAGACCCAGATGAAGAGTTAATGATAAAAATAATAAAATGTGAGCCCTTCTTAACTTCTTCCCAGGTCTCTCTTCTTTAACTCTGACATAACTAAGCAAATGCACTTATTTGTTGCAGAAATCTGGTGAGATAAGGAACATCACACAAACTTCACCTTATTTCAAAGCTGGCAGTTGTGCAGCCTCCACTCTGCATGCAGCAAAATAATTTTTTTTGTTTTGTCAGAGCTCCAAATGCTGCCCTGCTTCTCTCAGGCTTGTTCTCATCACTGGAATATGAGGCATGATTTAAAGAGCAGGGAGAATGATGTAAGGAGATTTCCCTTCCTTCCTCCTCCCCAGTTTTAAATGGAGAAAAACATACGGGAAAAATTACTTACGTTCAAATCTCTGAAGTATTCATTGTAATCTAGGGCGTATCCCACAACAAATTTGTCTGGCACTTCAAATCCAACAACTGAAAAAGTCACCAGAGTGTTAGCAAAAGAACTTCCTAGAGTTCACTAGATCTTTTTACAGAGACAATATGGAATTTTACAGATATAGATTGTAACTCATTTTATTTCTTCCACTCTACTACCCTCAGATTAATATTTCAGCCATTTTACAATTTTAACTTACTTTGTTGATTTATCAACTAAAGGAAATTAAATAGATGTATTTATTGGTTCCACACAGCTGCCTGGTGCTAGTCTGCAAGAAATGAATGGAAGCTCTTAAATTTCCTGACAGGATATTATTATGAGAATGTAAAATTCCTTGAAAATGTCCTCTGACTTTGCAAATATGTGCAGAAGTGCCAATCCTTCCTGGCACTTCTGAGACACCTGAAGTCTCAATGCAGCAGCAGTGGATTTGTGAGCACAACACAAGTGTCCCCCTCAGCACTGGAGCTGCACTCCAGACAGGGCTGCAGGAAGGGTCATTTGCAGGTTTCAGAAACAGGTGTGGGTTGGCTGCTTTGAGTTTGTTTTTGGCTTTGGTTTGTTGCTGTTTTTTGTGTTTGGTTGTGATTTTTATCTCCCAAAAAGTCTGCCTAGAAAGAGGACATCAGCCATTCCAGATTATCTGAACAGCTCTAGCAGGACACTTTGTCAGGCAGGACTAGTCCACCCTGTCTACACATACTATAAAATGACCAAAAAAAATTGGATTATCAAAAATATAAAATTTCCAAAGGGCTTTTCCCCCTCATGCTAAAATGAAAGACTCCTGAGCAGGAAAGCTGTGTCTTTTTTCTCTCCATGGCTACAATGAGGAAAGCAGGGAGATAAACTGTGCAATTCAAATAAAAGGCTGTGGGCACTTTTAGAAAAACTAAGGTGATGTTTAGCACTTACTGGGCCTCACAAAACAGGGATAAAACAGAGGCCCAGCCATTGCTGCCTTGTTGTCTCCTTCAGAGCTCACATGTCCTGCTCTGACAGGTTGTCTCTGGGGACAGATGGCAAAACAAATCATCTGCTGCAGGATGCTCCAAAGGCACCATTAGCCCAGCTAAGCCTCTAATGGGATCCCAGGAACGAGGGGCATCCTTCAATGAGGGGAACACTCAGTGAAGCCTTGAGGCATGGAAAAGCTTCACTTACAGAGCACTGCACAACCTTGCAAAGGAGGAGGAAGAGGATGTGATTCTGCTGTTCAATTCTCTTCACTTCCATAAAGAATGGAAGAGGAATTTGGCCTCTGGAGCATGGTTAAAACACACAGCCCTGCCCAGGCAGGAGGAGCTGTCACTCCCACCACTGTCTGTTCTGGATGCTGTTCCTTCACTCACAGTCTTGGGACAGGCAGGAGAGGACAAGAAGGGAGTAATTCAGATGCCCAGACATAACCAGTGCCAATTTAGACATTTTAAAACTGTAAACTTTTATCAGAGCTGCTACCCCATGTAGTCCCCTCACATTCTTGGGGACAGCCAAATGGCAGGAGGCAGCTAGGCTAAGGCACACAAATCACTCTCAAAAATGTCAAAAGGTGAAACCAGCAGATTCCACCGATTGAAGCATTTGACTACATGCAAGTTGAGAGAATTTGCACGTGACAAAGGTGTAACCTAGACCAAAATATCAAAGTTTGGTTTTCAATATAATAAAATGTTGCAAATGTTACAAATCCTGATTGTCTCAAAGTACATTCCAAATATTTAACTATCTAAATAAGAGCAAAATTTATCAAGAACAATTAGTGAAAACCTATTTGGAACATCCTTGGACTTTGAGCAAAAGGTACACAATACACAGACACACTTTTAATAATGAAAAGTGGTTGTCAAAAGTCACTTACAGTCCGGCCGGTATCCCACACTTCGAGGAGTTCTTTTCACCAGCAAACTGTCAAATAAAATTTAATGTACAACTGAAACATGGAAAAGCACCATGTACAAATATATGACACTGTTTTGATGACAGAGAAGCTGAGTTAAGCCTAAGTGTGCATAACTGACAGCCTAATTACACATATTTCAAACCATTACTTTACTTGCAGGTACAAAAGATCATAATGACAAAATCAAAACTTCCTATAATCATGAATGGTTCACAGCCTAAAGGCTGACTAACAGGTCTGCAAGGAAAAGGCTGGGAGACACTGATCTGGATGGATTTTCACTGTGAAAAGTCACTTAGTGGGACTTTATGTATGTTAGGAACTGCAATTTACCTTGTAGGTAAAGAGGCAACAATCTGGGACGTGGCTCAAGGAAAAAAGCCCAACAAAAGTCTAAGTTTTATGAAGTTTAGGTGCTTGAATGTGACCTCAATTGCAGTTGCACAACTTGTCCTTAACTGCTTTTCACTGGAAGTACTAATTACCCCCATAAAGAAAATGTAATTGATTCTGATGATCAGAATTAATAGTCAGAAGGGTAAAAAGCATGGAGATACAGAGCTGGGGGTACTGTGGGAGAGAGAAATGCCCTGCTAACTTGGTTTGATTATTGCTCATTATTCAGCAGAGCACTTCTACCTCTTATAAGACAATCCCACAGGCCTGACATTTGTCTGTCTGAGGAAGAGAAAAGGTGGTTGACGACTGAATGCAAACAGGACCAGCAAAACTCTGTACACTAAGCACAGACCCCTTCCCTCCTGGATCACCCCTGAAGACGTGGCTTCATTTGCCACCGTCACAGTTTTGATTTTGGTTTCTGAAACTTCTAATTGGGAGACCTAATTTTTGAGAATTGATGTAGAATTTGATCAAAGAAATCCCAAAATAGTGCTGGCATTAGTTCACATTTCCCTACTACAACTACTTAATTGTCTGAAGGAAAATAAATAGAAACCTAAAGAAAACCCTAAACTAAACCAAACAAAAAAACTCAAAAACCCCAACCCAATCAACAACTGCAACAACAAAACAACAACCAAAAAATTAACAAAGAAAAGATATATAAGAGAGAGAAGTCAAGCAACTGAGAACATAAGACTACCTAGAATGATCATGTTTCCCTAGTCAGGTCTTTCCGTGGGCAGACCCAAATTATTGCAACAGGTTTAAAATACAGGAAATTGGTTTTTGGACTATATTAATGAGATGATATTAATTTTTTACACTGTAGTGTTACAATACTTTATAGTGACATATATTTAAAAACTGGTCAGGGAGAAATCCACAACGGCCTCACCTTCAGCAGGTCACCTCCAGATTACCAGCAAGAAGAGCTGTTCTGGGAAGTCTAACAACTGCTTTGACATTGTTATGGCAACACAAGTGATTAGATATTACACCCAGCTCTGCTTTATCTCTAATCCCCAGCAATCATTATGCTTTTATTAAAAAATACACAACCACAGCATAGTAGTGCAAGAGATGCAATTTAAAAATAAGTAGGAGGAATGTTGATATTGGTTAATAATACAGTCTCACCCTCAATATTTCTAGCTGGTTGCAAGTTATTTAATGATGAAATGTTTTGAAATGAATTGATTAAAGGCATAACTAAGTAGAAAAGCCTGGAAGAGCATATGGCTGGGTGACTCTCACAGAATGACCTCTAAAGCTCAGCTGCACTATGCACACTGCACACTCACTCATGCTGGTGTGCAAACTAATTAAAGTCCACAATTAAAGAAGGAAAAAAAAGAAGTCTCCATTGCCCAGGTACACTACTGCAGTATAGTGAAGTTCAGACAGTGCCAGCAGAAAGAAACATCTTTGGAGAGACACTACATACAGGTAAGTGACAACCACTCCTTTTTCTTATTTCCCCTTCTAATTAAAGTCTACATTTATGAACTAAATTTGTGTTGAAAATACCTCTATTAACTTGAGAGGGTATTTCTTTTAAGACCAGATGATTTCAATTCTTTTAGATACTTCTAAACTTTGACTTCAGTGCTGAAAGCCCACAGACTTTACCATAATATGACAGGCAAGAGGTGTTCAGGCATGCACAAGTTGTGCCCTTCTGAAGCACAGGAACTTTTCCAGCAATAAGACTGGAAAGAACAGTGTTTCCAATATCCTTAACATATATTTGTGCTTATAGTATGCAAAAGTGCTTTAGGAGTTTAAAAAAGTAGTGACTTCAACAGATCACATCACATGACTCCAGCAGAAATGCTCCCTCCTGTTTCTCTTCCACAGAAATGTGTTCTATGTTTGTTTTTACTTGTTGGTTTGGGGTTTTTTTTAACCTTAAGGTGAAAACCAGCACAAATAACCATCAAACATTTACCTGGCTACTTTCACCATCTTTGGATTGTACTGTTTAAGGAGAGACAGCAACGTTTTCATTGTTTTACCAGTATCAATTATATCCTGAAAATAAAAACACTCATGTAAGACAGAATATTAACCATGTCAGAGCAGCACTTTCAAGTTTCTACCACTGAAATTGCTCATCCACAGCAGCATGAAAATACAGCAAACTACAGCCTGTAAAAATGCTCACAACCAAATCCAGGTGGCACAAAAACACAGAGCTGGGCTTACACAACCACGCTGGGTAAAGTGATCACACACATTAACAAGAGTGCTTCATTGTTGTGGATAACCATGGCTTTGGAAGCAGTTGCTGAACAAGCAGTTACTGCAACGACCTGCTTGGCTCCTTTTGGATATTGTGTTCCTTGCAGCAATAAGATAATGTTTAATTTGAGTATGATAAGAGAAATGTTAGTCTGGCTGTTGAGCTCAGTTACAGAATATTCTACAGGAAGAAAAGCAAGAAGGGAAAACAGGCAGAACAACTCACTACTGCAGTTAAAAGAAAAGGAGTACAATTTACTCTACAGAGCCAAGAAATACCTAAAGAAATTGCACAGGGAAGTCTGAGTGTAGTTCTGAAGTCTAAAGCATACTAAAATAAATTTTGACACAGCATTTTAATCCCATTCACTGCAAATATAAACAGAAAATGAAAAGAGAATATATGGCTTGAAACGGAAGCATCAGAAATGGCTTCCTCATTTGGACTAAACAATCACAGCATCTCTAAGAGGGACAGTCCTTGCCCTGGCCTAAAATCAAATCTATTTGAAGGAGGCAGACAACAAAGAAGCAGCAATATCCTGGTTTCAGCTGATTTTCCTATGACTCCTAATTAAAATAAAAATCAAACAACAAACTCAACAGAGCACCTGTCAGGATTACCATTAACACTCAATGCTTTAAATCATTAAACTCCAGAGAAGATGAAGATGTACATGTATATAGATAAAAATCAAAGTTGGTAAATAAACAGCTACTTCCATGCTCTAAGAGAAAAGCAGAACCTATTACTGATTTTCTGTTGTGTGATGAGCTGTTTATTGGAGATGAACTTCTATTTTATACAGAAGTTTTTTTGGACATTAAAGGAATACAGTAAAGCCTAGCACTCAAGACATTAAATTTACAATAGATGTGCATTTTACCATTTGACAGTTAAAATGGTGATCAGTAAGTGTTCATATCTGACTCTGTAAGACGAGTCAATGGACAGATGATTCACTAAACAAACAAGAAACTAACCTAATCTGGGGATTACATTCATCTGAAAGGGAGCAGATACATAATTAAACACATCTGTCTATCTGAAGCAAAATATACTTCAAAGGACACCACTGATCACACAGTGACTGCTGGATACATACTATTTTGGTAGGAGTTTTAGAACTGCATGAGCTTCCTGTGGAATAATATAACCTTCTCAAATTAGAAAAATAATACATAGAAACACATTTTATGGGGGGAAACATCATTTCCTTTGGCTGATGCATCAGTTGCCATAGTTGTTTCTTTGCTTACAAACACGCCATTTCCATATTTGGATTATTAGATTGCACATCCACTTTTCCTGTCTACTGCTGCTGCTTCCCTACCCTGAAATTGTCAATTGTACTCAAGGAAAGTGACATTGGCTGCACATCAGCAATGGTGTTCAAGATAGAGGTATGAAAGTAAGAACTAAGCAACAGCAAGGCAATCAAACTGAACTGTACTGAACCTGGTATCACTCAGAGAACCATGACAAGACACAGGAATGGGAATTCAGAAATCGCAAAATGCCAATTAAGAATTAGCATTCTCTGTGTCACTATTCTCTAAACAAACTACACACAGGGACACTGGGCTTAGATCTGTTTTTCATGTATTTTAGGATACTCACACCAGGAATCTCTTTCTACCTCTGCAGTTTAGTTTCCTAACTTGCTGGGATGAACCCAGAACAATAACATGCTTAGTATCACTTTTTTTTCAGGCTACTTTTTCAAACAAAAAAAAAAACAGGGGAAAAAATTAGACATTTTAGAATTGACAAAATCTCAGAAAACTGAAAGAAAATACAAACCATTTTAAATTGATGTTTTCCTGGTTAAATGTAGCAATTGAGTGCAATTTGAGAATTCAAAACACAGCTTAGTTCAAATTCAGAGACCACTTGAAAAATTCAGGCCTGAAATCAGAAGCTGGAAACCTTGAAACCAGAAACTGTAGGTTTTCTGGCTTAGGAACAACGTCTATTAGAACTCTTTTACCTGTCACACATTAGAACTTCCAAGTGAAACACAGTACTTACTTCTACGATCAAAACATTCTGGTAGGAAGAAAAAGAAAAACAAATCCATTAGTATCTAGACAAAATACAATTTCTTATTAATCTTTGTAACTAATTTTCAGTGCACTTAAATATTTGCACCACCATTTATGTATGTTTACATGTGTAACAGCAACTGCTTTGTAGTCTAACATTTCTGATGCTCTAATAACAATTAGCTGAGATTCTTCTCAACTGCTCATGCTAGGTACGGTCTTTGAATTATTCACACTTTGAAAATTCTAGACATATGTGAAAGAGATCAAAGCAGAGTCTATACAATTTCTGTTCTTCTACAGAAGAGTGTCCTACTGCAGAGACAGGTACAATTCTGTCACACCTACATCCTTTACATTGACGCACGTCTTAAAAATCACCTATGTGTGAGGAAAAGGGGAAAGTGATGTGTTCTGACAGAGCAGGAGCAGTGGTGCTTTAACCCCTGACATCTGGCTCAATGATCTCCACAGAATCACTGAAGAAAAGCAGATTCCCAATTTACATTCTCCTATTTCCTCCTCTTGTCACTGCCTGTCACGAGGACCTGTGTTCCTGACGTGGGCTGCACCTTACACATCTCAGCAGAATGCATTCCCACCACTCCTCCAGTGGAACAAAGACACACACAGAGCTGTACCCACCTTTCCAGTCAGGGTTGAGAGGTCATCTCCCCCAATGACTTTGATATCTCCAGTTGACTGATCATTCTAAGAAAGAGGAGGGTGAACATTTGCATGACAAGAATTAAACTGATTTTCTTCTTGCAGTAAATGTCAAAACTGTGAAGTACACAACTGGTAAATGTTAAAGCTTTCAGAAGCACAGCAACAACAGCATCTCTGCACAAAGAAATTACAAGTGATCAACTTCAAAGACAGTATTTCAGATTAAGGACTGTTTGACAAGAGATTCGCATCAACAAATAATCTGTGACCATTATATACACACATGTATCTAAAAAGCAAAGACTTACTATAAATTCTTTACAGATATAGAAACAGGACAAAAAACACTTCTGGTTTCCAAGCTACAGGATGCTGTATAGCTGGTAATTTACATGTTAAACTTTATTGCTTTAGAAAGTCTTACTCTGAATAAGAATAGGCAATCATAACAAGAATAGCCAGCAAACAAGGCACTGATTGCTATTTAGAACAATAAGCTACAAAAATAGCCAGAAAAGCTTATGCTTAGTTTACAGCCAATATTGGTAACAAATCAAATTAGTTCTTCTACAACTGAACAGCAACACAGGTACACCATCACTACACTGCATTTTGCTTCAGTAAATCTAAACTGTGATAAAAACACTCAACTGACTTTAAACCTTGACAGTGTCTCACAGCTCATATTAGATGTCATATGCAGGTGCTAAGTTCCTGAGCAATGAAAGGGTGAAAAAAGAGTTAAAGATTTCTGACATTGGCTATAACCAGATTTCCACTGGCAAGAACTTGGTTTAATCATTAAGCAATGTTTTAATTATCTTCAGGAGCCTTATTTCCGAGTTCAGTAAGACTTTAATGCTTCATGGTTTAACACATAAGAGTTTTACTGCTTAGATCTGTTTTCACTGCCTCCCTGTTGTCACTACTGGAAAACAATAATGTTTTACAAGACTGTGACTCCTGACTCAAGTGACTCCAAGATCACCTTTTAAAGTGGCATTTTAAGTTCCTTACAGCATCCTGCTGTAAGGTTTGGTTAGCAGAGACTTTTCAGAATACTGCTGTGACCAGTCTAACTAGAGTTTACCACATACTCCACTGAAAATCCAGATTTTCACCAGTGACAGTGCAACACATCCACTGTCTTTTGGCCGCCCTTCATGACTACACAAGCAACATTTGCTCATTTCCATGCTTAAATGCAGGAGACTGGTGAAAAGCCATTCTTCTTGTAACACAAACAGAATAAAGACTGTTCTTTGTCAAGAATACTGAGAGCTGGATCTGATCACAAACACTATCTTAACATTTCTTAGCAGCTTGCCAGATCCTTAAAATTCATCTGTAAGGACTTGGAAAACTGGAGTTACAGGTAAAGTTTAATCACAGCTTGATCATGTCAGTTTTCTTAGAGAATTATTTTGGGTGCAGTACAGTATGAATTTTGCATTGCAACACAAAAAAAACCCCATATTCTTGTAAATATTAAATGATCAGTTTGAAACAAGAATAGAACTTCAATTACATCAATTACAGAACCATTACAAAAGCTCATCTGCTTCATTTATGTGACTAGGATATTTTTAACATCTTTTATGCAGTCTGTAAAGGCAGGCAGCATGATCCAGTAATCACATCCAGAGACAGCAACAAGAGAGCTGAAAGCTCCACCTCCAACTGTCCATTAGAGTTTGTGATGATTTTCACACCACTGAACACAGATCTCTTCCTGTAGCAAAGCACAGATGAAAACTACAGAGCAGATTTAGCACTCTGACACTATTACTGATGAAGGACCCAGCCAAGCTGTTACATACATGTCCACAATATGATAATCTTATCCAGTCTATCAAATTATGCAATCTAAAGGACCTAAATTTGGATATTAATAACCACCAAAGAGAGGCTACAGAAAATAAATGGTCATGAATAGTGTAGTGGAGGCATCACATAGCAGCTCCTCACTCATCCAGAACAAGAAAACATTCTTTTATAGAACTGGCTGACAAAATCAAAAACCCTCAAGCCAACACCTCAAGGAAAATGTCTGCCTTCAACAGCTTTCTGTCTACATTTCTCTGATTTTCTCCTCATCCACTTGTTTCTATAGTAAAAACAAGATTGTCATCTCCATAACACTTACTTTGCTGCTCACTCCCCTATTAATTATCAAGGCACTGTAGTTCTGAGGGGGAATAAACAAAAACAGCTGTAGTAAAGAAATGAACCAAAACACACCTAGGAGACCAGTTAAAAGTCAGCCTTGCTTTTCAGCAGAGACTTTTTTCAGGTGTTTCAAACTATTTCTTCAGTATTTTTTTCTGAGTTAGAAAGTAGAGAGCATGAAGGGTGTGGTCTTTGTACTGATTCTTTAAACAAAGTAAGTAAGTTACTGGAAGTGTTCCTAAGTGACGAAAGCAGAAGATACACAATTTCCACTAAAAAAAAAACCCAAACCCAGCTGGAAGTCATAATTTCTTATTCTTTAATCTACTATTCTGTAATAGAGACATTCAGTTTTCTGCAGCTTTTACAGGCAGAATATTTGGGCATGTGGGGGCTTTGGGGTGAAGGGGACTTGAGGCAGGAGCCTCCCCTTTTGGGAGGCACAGCAGAAAAGAGGCTCAGACTGCTCTTCTTCACTGATTTTATCACAGTGCACAAGAACAAAGTGCCTTGTGAGATACAACCAAGGGCTGGCAGAGCCCTCCTGCCCAGCCCTTCACTCTCATTAAAGCACATAACTGAATTAGTGCTCTGCAAACCTGAGTGTGGTCTCCAGGTAACCCCTGGACAGGCAGCTGTGTGTGCCTTGGGCTGTTTGTCCTGCCCCAAAGCCACAGGCAGCTCTTGGCCTTATCAGGACACTTTAATGGAGAGCTTGAGAGGAATCATGGATTTATCAAGTTCTGCAACAGTCCAGACTAAGTCTGTAAATAATGCCATCTCAGGTTTCACAGTTTAATGAAACAAAGATGAGAGTGATTTTTTCAATTCTGGTATCTGTATTTTTCTGCTGGAATAGGGAGTGGTCTATAGCTATGACAACTAACCCTGACTTCAATGCAAAGCTGCTGATACAGAACAAACAGCATAACATTGTGAAACAGTGTATTTAAACACTCTAAACTAAAACAAAAAAAACCATCGTTATTTCCATCTTATAGATGGTCTTAGGGAAAAAATAATAAATTTCTGAAATCCCAAAAACATGAGACTTGGCTGTCAGTAAGCTGGAAATCATACTGTACTGACAAACATCTGCTTCTTCCTCTGACCTGCACAACATAACCCTATGCTTCCTTCTGTAAAGCCTAAAAGTTACCTCGTGTTACAGAATGTTCTGTTTCCCTA
>NW_005054456.1:1522524-1526525 GCF_000277835.1 Geospiza fortis
CTTTCCCTAAAAATCTAAACCCAAGGTAACCTATGCCTTGTCCTGAAAATGTAATGCCATATTCAGAGGCCATTAATCACAAATCTAGGTTTATGTATCTAGTGTTTCCTCATGGCCAAATACACTAATTTTGTTCATTGTTTGGTTCATCAAAACAAAAATGAGATAGGGAAGCATTTCTGCAGCTTTCAAGTCATCCTGTCCAAGAATGATGTTCAGGCCATATGAAAACTCTCAGAATTAATTTTTTGTAATAACAATTGCAGGAGAATTCTGTGTATTGGTCTAGAGCCATGGCTTTAGAGATGGGGTAGAGGGCAGAGAGGAAATTGCTGAACAAGTAAAGGATATGTAAAAGGGTCTCTCTCATCAGCTAATGATTTTACTGAGGTGAGGAGATATCAAGGTCTAAAAGAAAACACATTATATAATAAGATAGAGAAAGTGTAAATTGGCTTGTGACTCTTAATTCCCTTAATTATTTGTTTAATACTAGCATATTAGGGCAGTAACAATATCAAAACACCTCTGTTAATAATTTGTAGTCAACTTAGCTAAAAATTGCATGGTACTGCATACATACTTACACAATAACTCTTCAACCTAATGAAGTCGACTGTCATGGGGATTGATTTGTCACTGTTTCTGTTCAGGGCTTTGATGTAGTCTAATAAATCAGCAAAAAATTTATAGCCACCCTTGAGTACACAGAGTGCCACAATGTGGTGTCCTCCCATGCCCTTCATAATTTCTCGCGCCAGTCTCTCCGTCCTAAACAAAACCAAGGAAGAGTGAGCTGTCATAACATTTCACTTGTCCATCACAGCAGCAGCGTTTGACACTCCTAGCAGCAGCAAACACACACAGCAAACCTGGAAACACGTTTTGCTTGGAAATATTTGCCCACCACCTGGGTCACTTTTACACCTTACTGGCCAACCAAGTTTTGCTTTTCAAGGTTAATCCAACAGTAGCACTGCCAAATGTGCTTGTTTTCCTACCACAGGCAGCTAAAGCAAACCTCAACACCCTGAAACTGTTTCACTGGCAGATAAGAGACATGAAGGTGTTTTCTCCTTCCAAACACAGGTTCAGCTTCCATGCAAAGAGCAACGTAAGCTAACACAACCCCAAAGGCAGCAGCCCTCACCAGATGACAAGTAAGAAAACTCTCCAATTGTAAACTGAAGAGCTGATGTTAATTTGCCAAATCAGAATGCCAGAAATTTGTCCTGAAAGCAGAACACAATACCAGCAAGGCAGAGCAAGAGAATGCTGCACCATTTTTCTGCAATAATTGTTTCTAAATTTATTTTGCCATTTATTTTAGAAAGCATGGTCTGCATTTATTGTGTGCTAGCTGACAGCAGGTTTCTCAGAGAAAGCCAACCATTATAAACATTACGTCAATTCCTTAATGATGTGTCCTTTGTCCAATTCTTTCCTCTATATGGACTTCCAATGTAAAGTTTTAATATTTAAAAAGAAATTTTTTATAGGAATGTTCATTGTATCTAGTCAAACAGAACCATGCAAAATCTAAACACATTTCTAGTCACAAGATCCTCTGGAAGACTCATCCAGCACCACTCATAAAAGGCTTAAATTCACTGAATTTGTTGTTCATTCTCACAAAGAAAATTAGCTACTTTCAACCACAAAGTAAAACAAAAATGTCTTCTAGGCTTGTGAACACATTTCTGATCACACAAGACAAAACTTGCATAGCACATCACAGATTTCAGCAACCACAGAAGTGACAGATTGATATTTGCAGAGGATACTGTCTTTCTTGGAAGGCAGGAGAAAGTTGGACATTATTTATCTACCATATCAACATGAGAGAGTCTAAAATGATGTGATTAATAATTTACTTCTGGTAATATCTTATGGAAATTCAAGAGCCTATATTTTCACACTAACTGACACAACAAAATGTCTTCTAGTTAGATTTTAAGAAGGTAAAACACCAAAGAAACACTGGAAAGAAAGCCTTAAGTTGCTACATACTACAAAATTTTGCCTGAGAATTACAACCAATTTTCAAAGAATAGCATGACTGCAAACGTACAAACTCTCAGAAGCCAAAAAAAAAAGATATTAATTGTCTATTTGAGTCTCTAATTAAATGTCATCTATTTAGACAGTCTCCAAGCAGTAAAATTATCACTGAATATGTTTATTCCAGTTTCATGCAATTAGTATACTGTCTGAGTCAAACAAACCTGTCCATGATGAGCCCATGAGGAATATAGACTTTTTCCAAATCATCTGCATAATGTTTAGGTATGCAGAACAAATCCAGGTCGTAACCTTGTTCATCATCGCCAATCTGAAAAGGAAACAAGGAGAGATTTCTATGAAGCCTTAGAGAAAGCCTCTGCTGAAAAACTTCAAGTCCTTTGCTTTATTCAGTAAAAACTATCAAACCCATAAGTAAAACCTACCAAACCCACAACACTCATCAGAACCACCTTACTTTCCCCCTCTCTAAAAACATCAGTCACATTGAACACAGAGTAAAGTGCAATCTAAGAATTCCCAAGAGTTACTTGAAATATCGTGAGTTGTAATGCAATGCAATGTGTGAAAGTCCTACAACGTTCTCCTCCGGTGGAGAGCAGGAAACTGAAGTTACTACACCCCAATGAAACTCTGTATTCCATTACAAAAATAATCAAGCTTTTTAACCCCTTTGATTTTCCTAGTGTAATGCAAAACCTGCATCTGCAATTAAGCAAGCAGAGGTTCTGACATGGACACCTTCCAAATCTCCACAACACTCGATCACAACAAAACACACGGGCCAGTTTGCAGGACAAGGCAAGAGAGCTACATGAGCATGACAAGTCATGCTGCTGTGAATCAACTCTGCTCCGACCACTGTTTCCAAAATTGAGAGGTTCAAGATGATTCAGAATCTGAAATTAAAGCTTTCAGCAACCTGTTCCACATGGGCAAACTCCCTGTATGAAACAGCCTGCAACACTGGCAAGTGCATATTAATTAGGACAAGGGATTAGCAAACATACATAATGATACTGAACACTGCTGAGGTTCAGGGCACACTGTTACATCAAACAGAGCCTTCCCTGAACCCTAACCCTGCTGCAGCTTGAAAATGATGTGGTTTTTAAATTACTTCCCTCTCTGGTTATGTAGCTGAACACTACCATGTGAAAAAGAATTTTATAGGGAAAACAGAAGGTTAGTGCTGACAGTTCACGAGGACAGGCATTTTAAGTATCCATTTTGGCCACTAGTACCCTTGCAGGACTCAAATCTTATTTCAGTGCCTGTGGAAACACTTACCTGGCTAGTGGTTCGACAAGTGTTTACATGGAGTTTTTGCTAATTAATCTTTAATGAGTATTTAATCTGGCGAATTTATTATTTCACCCTGCCATCCAAAACTGACCCTGTGTGAGCTGCACACACACACAGCAAGAGCTCAGGGTCCCTGCAGTCCACAGGGACTTATTTTAAGAAACAAGGCAGGTCCTACCCAAAACTCACGGGGTTTTTATTTGGTCAGACCCATCGTTACATCCAGCGTGTCTACTAAACCTTCCGTTCTGCATCTGGCAGGGAATGGGCCCTTCCTACAGGTTTTATTAGGTTTTTTACGGACTGCGGGGATTTAATGTCGCAAGCTCGCGGCCGTCACAGCTCTCGGCCATCAGACACCGCACGCACTTCATCAGCACTGGCACTTGCTTTAAAACGATAAATAAAAATGAGCATTAAGAGCCTCAGCAGATGCGGCAATTACGCAAAAAAGCCAAGGATGCTGCTCCTGCAGAACCAGACTCAGCTCACACACGTGGGGTTCTCCCGAGCGGAGCCTCCCGCATGCCGCGAACAGCAACAGGAATAGGAAGTTGTGCGGCGCTGGGGGAAGTTCTTCCACCTTCGCTCTGGAGGCGCCAACGCCGGCTCTGCCCGCCGCCCTCAGGCTCGGGATCCCCCCGGAGCCCACCCCGAGGCACCTGCGGCCGCTC
>NW_005054456.1:1527472-1563748 GCF_000277835.1 Geospiza fortis
GTCTGCGGGCCGTGCAGCGGCTCTGGGAACGGCCGGAGGGACGGGGCAGGGAGGACACATCACCGGAGCTGTGCTCTCGGTGGGGCTGTCCCCTTCCCAGTTGGGTGCAGGTGTCCCCCCGCTGCCCCACATCCCCACTCCTTGAGAGCTGAGCCTCCCCTTGCACAGCCCGCTGCGCGTTCCCCGTCCCCTCAGGATGACATGGGAAGGTGACGGTGCCGTGTCCAGTGCTGGGCCCCTCAGCTCAGGAAGGACATTGAGGCGCTGGACCGGGTCCAGAGAAGGGCAGCAGAAGTGGGTGAAGCCCCTGGAGCAGCACAAGTCTGATGGGAGCTCCCGAGGGAGCTGGGGGTGTTTGGCCCGGAGGAAAGGACGCCCAGGGAGGACCTGAGTGCTCTGCACAGCGCCCCGCCAGGGGCTGTAGCCAGGCGGGGGTCGGCCTCTTCTCCCGGGGAACCACGACAGGACAAGGGGACACAGGCTTAAGAACACGTTTAGGTTGGACATTAGGAGGAATTTCTTCACAGAAAGAGTGATTAGGCATTGGAACCAGGCAGCCCGGGGCGGTGGTGGAGTCACCATGTCTGGAGGTGTTTAAGGAAAGACTGAACGTGGCACTCGGTGCCTTGGCCTGGCTGACAAAGTGGTGCTGGCCCATCGGTTGGACTCGATGATCTCAGAGTTTTTCCCAACCTAATTGATTCTGTGCTTCTGTGACTCCTGATGTCCGGGGGAACAGGGTGGGTAACTGCTGTCATTCCAGAACCAGGCATAGGGATGGATGCACATCCATCAGGTGTTCACATCCATGGAGGGGCTCCACAGACAGAGGTAAAATAATAAGAAAGCATGGATGATGGTTCCAGTGGTCTCAGATGAGAGAAAGAAAAAAAAGTGTCAGCTTTTCCTATAGGTGTGGACAATAAGGACAATTAAGGACAACACAACACTGCAAATGGAAATTCATGATTTCTTATATTATGTAGCAGCTGAAGACTTTCCCCTTCTTTTTCTAAGGTGTGTAAACCAGGTTTTATTTTATGATGCGTAAAATCTTGGTGTCAGAAAAAGGATAATGATTCTTAAAAATAACTACTCATAAAGAACTGTAGCAATCACCCTCTGATATGCATCTAGCATTATTATGGTTGGCTCAGAAAATACAGTGAAATCAAATGAAGTATTCCTTTGTATGAAACAACCAATTTAAGTAAATTTTAACTAAGCAAATGGGCACGATCCTGATCCCTCGTGAGTGCTGTATTATTACAGTCTGGGCGGGTTAACTGGAGTGGGTGGAACTTTACTGAGTTGCCTGGAGCAGCAGAATGAAACATGCCCTGCAGCTAAGGGATATCAGGAATGTGTCATAGCTGGACTGTTTCCAGAAGGCCAGGAAGAACAGCTGCCCTGTCAACTTCAGGGAGAGCCTGACATTAGTGGGCAGTGGGCAGTACCTATGGAGAGATTCTGCAACCTCAGAAGAATTGCAGGACCTCACTGTATTTTAGTTACTGAAGACATTTCTCATTAATGACTAATATCAATGTCTGCCATTAAAGTAGTATCCAACAGCACCTTTCTGATGGCATGCAGGAGTTGTTGGCTTGACTCCCATGTGGTTTCTCCCCAGCAAACAAAACCACTAGTCCTGTTTTGCCCTTCTGGATGAGCAATTTCTTTGTTCCTCCTGCCAAACAGCGCATTCCTGGATCCAAAGCATTTCTGGTCCCACTGGCACCCCATTATGGAGAGGAAAACAGATTTACAAAAGCAAAAGTATTTGCTGATATTACAGGAAGTTGGTCAGCTGAGATCAGCACCAGATTTAGATGACCAATTTTACTCTTGCTGGTTACGAGGCCACTGACGCTTGCAGGACTGGGTGAGGGGGGCGGTTCAGAGGTACCTGGGAGCTGCACATTTTCTGTCTAGATGATGCATAAGGTGGGAAAGCCAAAGTTTTGATTTCTCTGGTATGCACAGCTTTTTTACAAGGCAAAATAATGTAATAAATGTGCAGAGTGATTTGTCTCTGAGTAGACTCATAATTTCATAATTATTTCATCTTCTGTTGCCAGCCAGGCATATCTCAGTGCTCAGGCCCAGTGAACCATGGCCTGTATGAGCACCAGTTGTAAATAATTTTATTAATAGACTTTTGAAAACCTTTCTTGCTAACCACATGTCCCCACTGGTGAGGTACCTGGAGGTAGCAACTGAGTATTCCTCTTTTGGAAGCACCTGAAATGGTGTGCCCTGGGTCAGATCTTCAGGTCAGTGCCCTTTCACCAATCCCCCACTCTTCTCCCCATTTTTCCCTCCCAGCTTTGACATTGCTGCTGGGTGACTCACAGGGAATCAGCCGAATTAATCTGCTGGTTTTGTTTCACAAAACAAGTCCCCTAAAAAAAGCAAAGAGTATAACCAGTTTTCAGCAGATTAACTAGACCAGCAGGACTCCCTTGTGACCAGAAATTTGTCTGTGCTCACAGAATGGGGGAAAGTGAAGAATTCTGGGGATATTAACCCAGTTCTGAGAGGAGCACCACTATTTTTAATCAAGAGGAAAACCAAAAAGAAATATCTGATTAAATTATATGGAGAGCATTCACTAGAATGTGAATTTAGTGCACAAGCATCCCATCTTCTTCATGGCTGCAAAGAAATCTTTCCACTCTAGCAATTTAAATAGCATATAATTCTTTTTCTAGCCAAATGTTTCAAATGGGAGAGGAATCCAGATGTACCAAAACATCATTTAAAAGGGACACACCTTTCTTAAGAAATATGGAATACATGTTGCTCGTTGCAAAATACCTTTTAAAATCATGTTCTTGTTCTCTGTCTTGTTGATGCCTGCAAAAATTTGTCATCACAGTGATTCTCAGTGGTGCTGGTCTCCATGGATTTTGGAAAGTGGTGCCTATCTACTTATTGGTTTCAAGACTGGTATATCCTGCATGGTGAGAGTTTATCAAATTTTCTCTCCCTGCCCAGATAATAAGTGGCAATTTACTTACCAAAACTAAGATAAGCAAAACATCTGAACTGATGTACTTCTCTGGAGCTGTAGATAACTTCCCCTTTTCACTAAAAATGTTTTCACAGTCCAGGATGGAGGCTGGGGGAATTAGAGACAATTGGTTTTTATTCAGTAGTGCAAGGACTGGTCAGTGGCACAAAAATTACACAAAGTAGTACAAAACACTCAGCAGCAGCTGATCCATCCCGAGAAACGCAGCCTGGATGGCTGCAGACCGCGCCGCTCTTGGGGCTGGTATTTGTGGCATTTATCAGCTTTCATTTGCAGACACCCGTTCAGAATTGTGGGCTGGTATTTGTGGCATTTATCAGCTTTCATTTCCAGACAGCCGTTCAGAACTGTCCCTGCAGCCCTGGCCTGGCAGGACCAGACAGGCTCTGTCACAACAGAGCCGAGGCCGCGCTGGCACCGCACTCAGCGCTCAGCGCAGCCCTGCCCGCCGGGAGGGACCCGGGCCAGCAGAAACTGCAACAATTATTGAAAATGGCACCAAACGAGCAAAGGCAGATCCGGGCACTGCAGCAGGGCATGGACTCAGCACTGCCTGTGCTGTGGGGCCTTGTGCCCACAGAGGCACCCAAGACTGTGGTAGCCCAAGCCCCACGGCTGTGACTGAGCACAGGTGTGGTGAACCTTCCCCCAGCAGCTCTGGGGTCTGGCCTTGCTCCTCTCCCTGCTCTCCAGAAACCTTGTTCCCTGGCACAGGAGAGCTGTGAGAAGTGGCTGGGATGGAGAGGAAGGCACACCTAAAATCCAGAGGCCTGCCCAAAGGATATTTTGTTTGTTTGAACCTGTCCTAACACAAGGGTTGAAGCCTGAGCAATGAAACTACCATTAAGGTATTTTTCTCTTGTCTTGTTGGAAATGGCTGTTTTCTGAGCTCAGCTTGACTCATGGATGGTGTGTTCTGATGGAGTTGCTGACTGAGTAAGAAAATCAGAAAGTTCTTAAATACAACCACAGCTCAGCACCAGCTGCAGAGCCACTTTGAGAGCTGCAGCACCAACCCTTTGCTGTATGAGCAGGATCCCTGCTGCCACACGAGGGGGACACCAGTGTTTATCAGCCACTGTCACATGGAGGTAAAGCCCAGGCTGACCTCCTTCCACTCCTCCCACACCTCCACTGACTGCAGCACAGCCCTCCCCTCCCTCAAGGAGTCACCTGAGGTCCCCAGCAATTCCTTTGAGCAGCAAAGCAGAACGAAGAGCAGGGCCATGGAAGTTACAACAATCAGATTCCTTTCTTTGCTCTGCAGCAAGGAATAGTGAGAGGTACATTTTCTCCACGGGAACCTTTTCTGCTCCCCTCATTCAACATCAGCATGATACCTGGGTGACCTGAAAGATTCTATGTGGGACATTTCTGTGTAAACTCTACCAAAATTAATGTGACTGATGGCAGCCATGTGACCCTGCTGGTTTTCTCAAAATTAAATGGTCTTTGGGAACACAGGAGAGGACAGATGTCCACATTGCAACATGCATGTGCAGCAAACTCCCAGGGCTACACAGGAGTAAAAGAACTTCTAGGAGATGGGCTGTGCATGGGAAGTGATCTTGCTCTTAGTCTGGCAGCTTATTTTAGCCAACAACTTCAGTTAACACAGCCTCAGTTTTTGCAGTCACTCCTTAGATGGTGGCACGAAGCAAGAAGCCAAGGGAACCCTGCAGCAGGATTTCAGCCTGGGATACCTGCACTGGAAGCTCATTTGCACACACCTTCCACTGGAGCCTGAGGGAGGGCTGGACTCCTCCAAATGCAGGAGGTTGGTGCTGGCAGGTCCTCCCACTGGGGAAGGGCAACTGAGGGAGGAGAGCTGTGGTTGTTCTGTGAACAACCCCTCAGTTGTTCCAGAGGAGTGAACAGGTTCCTCTGCTGCCTTCCAGGCACCTGAGTGCAGGAGCTGCCTGCAAGCTGCAGGAGCATTTCTAAAAAGCTGTAAAACACTTGCTGTGTCATGTGTCTGAGAAGAGGTGTCTGTACAGCCACATAGAGCTTAGACAGGTGCAAGGATTGCTTAACAAAAACCCCAAACCCGGAGCCTGTTGACACCAGCAGAGGCAAAGGGGCTAACAGGACAGAAACTCAGAGCAGGCAGGAGGCAGTGGCAAGGCTGTTTGAATACCAGGGGCAGAGGAAGAGGAAGAGCAGCCAGAGCACAGCCAGCAGCCTGATCAGGTAACTTGCTGACGAGACACAAGGGCTGCACACGCCAGGGCTGGCGGGTCCAGCTGGCTCTGCCTCAATGAGCATCAGGTGTCAGGGCTCACATGCCAAGGCCCTGCCTCCCATGCAGATCCTGGCAGCCATTCAAGTATCTCAGAAATCTTCTCTCGGCAGATTACAAGGGAAGATGAGACACAAACACCAGGCCAGGAGGGAGCTGCACTTCAGGACTCCCCTCGCTTTTGCAAGTCTTGAGTTGTGTGGTACGAGCTGGCAAGATTGTAATTCAGATCCTCAAATATGAAGTGCTGTTCTAGGAGCAAAACCTCATCTGAATCTGGATTTGTGTTAAGGGTGCAAGACTGGATGAGGTGCCTGGTAAGGACAGAGTCCAATAGTTCAGTTGAAGAATTCTTTTAGAACTCAGTTTATATTTAAAAGGGAAAATAAATGAATTTTTAGAGTCCCAATCTAAACGAACAGGCAGCAGGAGCTAGATTTCTTGCTGTTACCCATCCAGAACTGCTTGAACCAGTAGAAACAACCTTCAGAAATCTATTCTCAAAAAGTCCCATCAAACAGGGGTGGGGAGGGGGAGAACTGCTCTCAAAGCAGTTCCCATAGCACTGAGAGAAAACAACCTTTTTCCTGGGACAGAGAAAACAGGACCTAACCTGAACCCTCCCTCCAGACAGCTAGAAAGCTGAAGTTTCCAGAAAAAGAAATAGGCTTGATGCTTTTTAAAGCTGTCTGGCTGCAGATGCTGACCCGACTTAGTGAACATGTTTGCAGAACAGAGCATGTGTACCTGTGGCTGCAGAAATTTAAGATCATAAAGCGCTCAACAGAGATGACAATAGGAGAATTTTGCTCCACACAACACTTTTTTTGCCTAACCTCTGTTCTTATCTCTCAACTGAAATCCATTCCTCAAATTGTAAATCTGTGATATCTGATGGGCTAATACAAGTTTTACACACTGATAGCATCAAGAGTTTTTAAATTTACTAAGGCTTATCAAAGTCTCAGGTTGCTTGGTTTCTTCAGAGCCTGGAAAAGTTTTCCAAAACTCAGTTCCCTGCTGGTGTAAATATTGTTTGGCAGCATCAGAAAGGCTTTCCAAGGGGAAGTGAGACAGACTGGAGCTCCTGTCTCTTTGAACTCTGGCCAAATGCATCTTAAATTACAAACTCGGACTGGTGTGGTCCTGTTCTTGATGAGAGTTTAAAGAGAATATAAAACACAATGACACTGATCTTCTGTTTAATTGCCACACAAACCAGATAATTGGACACAGAGAATTAAAATAAAAACTGAGTATTTGATAATACAAAGTTGAGAGGGAAAAATCCAGCTATGCAAGATTACTGTGTTATCAGTGATTCTTGATCATTTTCATAGCTGAAAATGACCCAGAGATTTAATTAGTCTTGGAAAATGTTCTTCCTATAAAATCATGATAAAGGAAAATGTGAATCTGGTTATGTCTAAACAATCAGCAACTATTGAAATGAAGGAAGATAGATACTGAAACTGAAACATCAGTCTTCATAGTCAAAATGTACAGAAGAATGTGACATGATTTATTTTAGGCCAAAATGATGGCACTAATAAGCAGTAAAAACACTGGAAAGTATGGCAAACTCAAACAGCTCATAGACTTCAATGCCTGAATGAATCACTGCTGTTATTCAATCCAATTGCCCAGAGTCTTGTGTTTATCTTTTTAAAGCAGTCTTATTTAAGGAACCAACTTTCCAATTTCATATCACCCCAGTGGGATTTAAGGATGTTTAGTTAACAGCAATTTTGAGAATTTTAAAACCTTCTGCAGCCCAGCTACTGCACTTCTCACTCTGCAGGAAAGCACTTTTTGGACACATCACCTGAGCATTTCAGCTTTAGATTAGAGAGGCCTCCTCCCTGCTTTGAATTTTGCAGACTCCAGGGATTGACAGCACCAGTCTCAACCATGGTTCAGGTTAAAAAAACTCCTGACCTTAGATCCTGAATAAGCTACCTGCACAGTGGAAGAAGCTGAAATTGAGACAACACAGCAGGGAATATTAAGATTAAAAGCATTGCTAACTGTGCTTAACTTCAGTGACTCTGTTTTGGTGAGGTATTTGGGCTTAAAACTCTCAGGCAGCTGCATGGCTGCCTGCCAGAAGGAAGTTCACAGCAAAGCTGTTTGCACAGCATCAACCTATTTTTAGTGTATGGTTTGGGAGGGAGTTTCTTCCTCCCCCTGTCCCAAGCCTCTGAAATGCTCTTCACTGGCAGGCAGAGCCTGATGGGAGCCTTTGCACAGGAATATGGAATTTCTTTTGGCCAGCAGAGTAAATTTGGGTCTTCCATATGTGCCAAGCAACCTGCATGTCTACCAAGGGTACAAAAAGCTGGGCAGCACCAGCCCTGGTTGCTTTCTTCTCAGCTGGAATGTTGTTTTAGGAAAAATAAAAGCAGAGAGCCCAGTTTAAACAAAGTAAGATACCATCTCTGGCAAAAATACAGATAAAGGTTTAAGATTCCTGTCACAGTAACTGGGTAAGAGAGCAGCCACTCCAAACTCTGTATCATCCCAGTGCACATACACACTCAATTAAGAAGTGGTTTGTGTGCACTAATCCTACATTCATAGGAAGTATTGCTGTCACTTTGGACATTTAAGGTGTGGGATGCATTCACTGTGAAAGCTGAAGTACTCCCAAAAATTTGAAATGGAAGCATGGAGTGTGCCTTGCACTGGGTGGTGTTGGGAAGTTTGTACTAACTCTGCAGACGTGGGCCACACTGCCAGTGTGCCCACAGATGTTATTACCACACGTGCTTTTTTAAAAGAAGGGATGGAAAAGGAAACACATGGCTGTGAGCCATGGCTGTGCTCCAGAGCTTTGCCAGTGCAGTGTTTGCTCTGGAGCAGCTCGGACCCCTCCCAGGTCTGGGTGCGAGTCACAGGGCAGTGCATGAACTGGGAGCTCTGCCCTCCCTTATCCCCTGCACCTCCAACCCCCATCTGTGCCAGCCCTGTAGCATGCCCACAGACTTCTCCTTCAAAATCTAAAATTATAGAGATTCCACAGCCTACCCAGGAAAGGTATTCCAGAGTTTTGCTGTTCCTGATGTCAAGGCCCATTTGGATGTCTCAGCTCAGTATCTCCTGCTGTAATAGAACCTCTTCCTTGTCCTACCCACAGTAGTGGGAAAAAGCATTTATTTCCTTCTTTGCACCTACCTCTGACTGATTTGAAAACATCTCTCCCATCACCTTGAACCAGCCCAGTCCTCCATCCTGTCACCCCTCTCATTGCTTTTCTCCAGTCATCTCCAGCTGATCCCCATTTTGCAGGAAGTGCAGTGCCCACAGCTTGGTACCATGTTCTGAGGAAGGCTTTCTGCTACCACGTGAGGAAGAGGGACCACGCCATGTATCCTACAGATTACATTCCTGGTCATACATTCCGTAACAACACTGGGGATTTTTTCAGGAACAGGATGCTGTTGAATCATGTTCAGCTGATGACTGGCTGTAATCCCAGGAGAACTCTTCTGCACACTGCTACCATAGCAGCCTGTCCTGTCCCATCCTGTATTTGTTCAGCTGATTGCAGCTTCTGCTGAAGTCTACAAACACACATTTGTCAAATCCATTGCTGGACTTACTGCATCACATGCTAACTCTTTTGAATTTGTCAAGTTCACTTTCAGTTGTATTTGTCTTCTGCTCAGTCAGTAGTTAGCTCAAGTCTGCTGCTTGCTACAATTTAATCAGCATATGCCATCCAAGTTACTAATGAAAATACCAAGTAATCTCAAATCAGAGAACTGCAGAGAATCCCCCTCAATACATCCCTGCAGTGTGAATTTTTAATAATTACTCTGATAAGGTTTTCCAAACAGTTTTTATCACCTCACTTTTAAATTGGTGTCGGACTACATTTCCCTGCTATCTTACATAAAGTCATTAGAGTCACTTAAAATAAAGCTGTGCTCACTGATTCTCCTCTGCTCAAGGAGCTTGTTAACTTGGTGCAGATTAACAAAATTTGATCTTTCTTTTAGACACTCACTGATAAGTCTCCCTTTTCCATTAATTTTCCAGTTTAAACTACTGACCCTGAGTTCTGAGCAGGCAGAAGGAAGCAGAGACAAGCTGAGCCTTCAGAGCTTACAGCAACCCCTTTGTCTCTAATGCTGAGAAGTAATTTACCATATGGGGTGTCTGACTTAGGCACAAGGACACCTACAGTTATTGTGCTTGTGCTGCAATCCCTTACACAGGGCAGAGTAAGCAGAACTTGTCTAAGTGAGGACCTGAGAGCTCTCAAAGCATTCAGTGCTCTGCTCTGACATCACACAACACAGGGACAATGAAAGTCTTTTCCTCCTGCGCCTATGGCCCCCCCTCCACTGTTAGAAGTGTCCAGCCATACCAGTGAGAAATCACATCCATGAAACAGAGAAGGTTATTCCACAATATCCTACACTTGCCTCAGGTGATTGAAATTAAACCACAAAAAAATTCCAGCAAATAAAGTAAATATGCATCCAGCAATAATTTCCATGGCATCAGAAGCCATGTGATGAAACTATTCCAAACATCAACTTTGGTAATAGAAGTCTTGAATAGCCTTTTCAAGAAACCTTTGCAAGATGGCTGTGGATCACAGCATCAGTAATTACACTCTGGGGTTGTCCTGTGCAGGGCCAGGAGCTGGACTCAATGATCCTTGTAGGTCCTGTCCAACCCATGATTCTATGACTTCATCAACAAGATCTGATCATTTGGCAACTCATGATGCTCAACAATTTCTTCCTAAGTCTGTGCAGAAAGGGTATAATTGTTCTCAGGTCCCAGTAATTACCTACTCTGCTCATTAAATCATCTCCTTGTTTAAGATGATGACATAATAATAAAGTCTTCATCAATAGGGCAATAGTGCCTTTTCTCCTATGGAGTTTTCCCAGCCCATTTCTTTGATACTTTAAAATCACTGACAGGTATCACTGTTTTGCTGTATGGAGTTACATATTTGGACAAATCCAGTGATTTACAAGTGATCCTTTGCTCTGTTAATCTCTTATGCTACATTTCTGTGGTTCCAAAGTGCATCCTGGATGCAGCTGCATGTCTGCAGTGTGCTTCACTTGCACTGTCTTGGAACCCCAGCTGGTAACTCAGCCCCACACAGCTCACTCACTGCTCTTCCCAGCAGGATGGGGGAGAGAACTGCAGGAGTTAAAGGGAGAAAACACATGGGTTGAGATAAGGACAGTTTAATGGAGCAGAAAAAGATGAAAATAAGAATGGTGATGATGATGATAATGATAAAAAATTAGAATATACGAATCAGGTGATGCACAATCCAACTCTCACCACTTGCTGACAGATGCTTGGCCAGTTTCCAGGCAGCAGCCCCAGCCAGCTTTCCCCCAGTTTATGACACCATATGGTAGAGAATATCCCTCTGGGTCAGCTCTCCTGGCTCTGTGCCTTCCCAACTTCTTGTGTCCTTTAGCCACGAGAAGCTGAAAAGTCCTTGACTTAGTATAAACACTACTTAGCAACTACTAAACCATCAGTGTGTTATCAAGTGTATTCTTACACCAAATCCAAAACACAGCACTGTGCCAGCTACTAGAAGAAAACGAACCCTATCCCAGCTGAAACCAAGACATACTCTGCATTCCCTTGGTCTCTTAGTCTAAATTAATTCACTCTTGGAAAAAAAAAAGTTCTTGAAAGGTGAGAAAAGGAACCTCCAGCAAGTCAGTCACTTTGCATTCAGCAGTGGTAAATCCAAAGCAGCTTACCCAGTGCAGAGTTAGGAACAGAGATAGGCAGAGTTACCACCAAGTGCCACACTGTAAGCATGATGCCTTCTCACCTCTCCTGGAAATGTTTTCCTGGGCCTGTAACCTCAATAGGAAATACTGCATTTATGCATTAAAATGACAGTTTCAGAAGTTATACCTTTGGAAAAAGGACAGATATGCAAGCATGAAATTCATAACTCATTTATTGAATATATATATGCAAGGATACCAATAAAAAGAAACTAATACTGCAAACTACAACTTTGGAAGTAAAGCCAATATAACAGGAACAAAATATACATAACATTGTAGATAGGAATGCATTTACCCTCTTCCATACATTCCTTGTCTTTACACCTAATGTAAATATATGCTAGAGCAAAAGCTGCAAACGTTGGCCTAACCTGAGTGCTTTGACAAGCAACAGCTCTCCAGGATTCGTTAAGGGCTGAGATGTCACTGCAGACTAATGGCTGTGCATACATATGCATGTGCAGGAACTGCTTCACCAAGTATATAAAACAAGGGCTGTGTTCTGTTTTTTCACCTCCATCACTAATATAGTGGAATCTGACTCTGGTGACATGGAAGAAGAGTTACTAATTGCTATCATGCACTTTTGGTTCTCTTCAGATTAATTTAATCTAATGAGGATTAATTTTCTTGTCAATCTGATTCAGCGTATTAATATTTTTGGAATGCACTGATTATCACCTGTCAGATAAGTCTGATATTTCAAATAGATTATCACCTCTTCATTTTTCACTCTGTTTTAGCATGAAGTTCTTTTTCCTGTAGGCAGGAGTAAGAGACAAACTCTTCCATTACACTACATTTTAGGGCCAGATTTGGCAGACTCAAAGCACTGTAGATCAGCACAGCTCTTTGTACCTGATGAAGCTGAGACTTCGTGGAGTGTAGGGGTGGCTCCTACTACAGCCTTATCACAGAGCCTGCTGTGGAGCAGCCCGTGCTGCAGGAGCAATGTTCTGCTCACCTTGTGCTCAGGAGCTGCACTGACACTGAACCAGCCCTTCCCCCCTGCCCTGGACAGCACAGCCACTGCTCTGGGGGATTGACCTTGGGACTCTGGCATTGCACCAGCTGTATCCTCGAGATATCTGAACAGGATCCTTGTGATGCCTGTCCTTCCTTGGCACAGTCCTTCTGGGAATAGCAGAACCACAGATCTGTGAGACCACAGTGAGTTGGGGAGATCTCTTAATGGAGAGGTGCTGGGGAGAAACCTCCCTTCTCAGAGGGTTCCAGGCATCTTAAAGAGCACACAATCCTCTTGCGAGCAAAAGAAATGCCCAAAGGCAAAAAGTAACAATAATCAAATAAAATTTTAAAAAATTAAAGTGAAACCAGTTTTTTAAGACAAGTTTTGTTGAATTCATGACATTGAATTCTCTGATTGTGAGATGAAAGTAGAAGGTGCCTAATAAAAAAAAATCTCAGTAACAAATTGACTGTATTAATTTAACTAGCTAATTTAAACATACCTAGTTCACCTATAGAGCACTTTCATTACTTCTAACATTTCTGGGAAGGCAGTAGATGCTCCAGAATAATCTTCAATATATGCTTGCAAAGATTACATTGCTTTACCAAAAAAAACCTGCAAACCAAAACAAACCCCCAAAAATTCAGAGAGACTGTCTGAAATTCCAAGCTAAAATACACATAAAAAGACAGTAATGGCAGTATTTTGTCTTTTAAAAAAACGATGTAAATGTTGTATACTATGATACATTGTCATGCTTTTTAAAACTACAATTAAGGACGTAAGAGATGTACAGTAAATACACTGCTGAGGTACATTTCTTCTAAATATTAACACCACGACAGAATTACTCCCCAGCAGGTGATGCTACTTGGGAATATATAAATACAATTTTTACATTGTAAGGCACTTTTACCCAGCATACATGAGTTGAAGTCAGTTATGACAAATTTGAGGCTTGTAAGAAAAGGTTTTTGCTTTTGACTTTGCTTCCATGAATTCTGAATTGATGACAGTTTCACCAGGCCATTTCAGCACTCAGGGGCAACAGGGAAACCAGCTACTTGCTTTTCTGCTACCCGAAGGTAAAGTGCTGTTCTGGTTCTTCAAGGCAAGGAATGGGTTAATTTATCCATAACAGGAGAGTTATTGGATTGAATATTATACTAAGCCACTGACACAATGAATTAGAGCTCAGTCTCAAGTACAGTCAGTATGCTGGCAGATCTACCCCATGCAAACTTAGTTAAATACAGTAGCTGCAAACAAAGTGCCTTTTTTCCATGGGAGGGCCATGTCTGAGGCACAAACTGAAGTAATTTAAATACTGAAGGATGCTATTTTGCATTCTAAAACTGTTCTGAGTGGCTGAAAAATCTTCATGTTCTAGGAGAAACAAAACACCTTGATAGACAATTTCAATAATCGATCTGTCATTGCAATTCAAGTCACGCTTTTAATTTTGAAAGTTACAAATACAAAATAAAAATGAGCAATGGCATCATGTTTAGAGCAGTAACTGAATATTTTCTGTACACAGCAATATTTCTTTCCAAACAGGATTATTCTCCAGGAAAGCAAACAGAATTGATTGAATTCTAACAGGTAAAATGTTAGAAACTCCAATATACAGTAATTGAGTCCCTCAAGACATTAAGGGAATGCATAAGAAGACAAATGACACACGTTAAATCTTTTAAAAATACAAGTAAAAAATGCTACAGAAACTCATGTTACATATGAACCGTTTTTGCAATACCAATCACAGAAGAACTGTAGCAGTTTATAGTCAAATCAGTGTCTTTTGCTTGTTTCCTTCCTTCAAATCCAGAAGTTTTGTTGGGAGTTCAGAGTGAAACAAGTCAAAACCCTAAACAAACAATAAGGTGATGCGGTAGGAACAGACAAACATGTGGACTAGATTCAGCTTTTTGGTTTTATTTAAGTAAGTCTGAGGATGTGCTTTAACAGACCAATTGAAGAAGCCAGTAGCCATTAGAAATGACAAGGTGTTTTGAACGCAGTCAGAGGACTGTTCTTTAGGTTTGGTATAGCCTAGATCTGAGCGTTCCCTCAAGGAACATCAAATTCTAGCAAGTAGAATTCCATGATGTGATTGTTGACTTGACAGAAAAAGGAAAAAAAAATCACTAAAACAATAAGGATGATACGTGAACTTTCCCATATAGTGGTCATATGATTAAAAAATAAATACCAATCTAGCAAAAAAGGTTGCTTCCTCATTCTTCTTACAGAATATGGGACCTTTATGCACATTCTTGACAAAACATGAAGTGTTCCACACAACAGAGAACACCTGAGGTATGGACGTCAGATATGGTGGCTAAATTCCATAGTGAGTTAAGAGTTGTAACTCTCTGAAGTAAAAGAGATTGGGCTGCAAAGTCCAAACATTTGTATAGTAGGGTTTTAATCACACTTGGTGAAGTGTTCTTTGTAAATCAAGACACAGAAAGAGGTGGGTTTTTGGGGAAAGAATGAACTACAGCCCTTTGGCATGAGTTCTAAAGCTCACAGCTCAGAACCAACAGCTGCTCAAGTCAATCTCCCGCAAACAATGCCGGGCGGAATGAGCAATCACAACAGGAACAACCTGAAATGTTCAAGCGTGCTTGGTGTACACAGAGTCCTTTCCTAATGCTGCTGCCCGAGCCAGACCAGCGCGGCTCTGCCATCAACGACCTCCGGAACTCGTGCAGGAAGAAAATGCAAAATTCACAAAGTACCAGCTCGTTGCCATCAAGGACTTGTCCATGTTGTTAATTAAACTAGCTAAGACCTTCCCTCATTGTGTGAATCCACTAAACAACTTACACATTCCAAATCTTAAAGTTTTTATTCAGTCCAGAAATATAGATCTTACTTCATTTCAATGTCTGCCTTAACTTTTGACACTGTACATATTACATATCATTTATATAGTGTTTCATTTTTTTCCAGACACTGCAGACTACAAACTACATAATATTGACATGTAAAACTCTGTCACTTACTGAAGGCTCACACACATGAACGTTTCAGGCAGTTCAATGAAATTTCTAACAGAGTTGGGTAGTAAAAAGTTACTAACCCTTTTCTGATTTTTAGAAAACAATTTAAAAGAGTTAGTAGTTATGATGTCTTAGCCATTCCCAGTTCTATAACTCTGTCCCTTGAACCTGTTTAAAAAATGATGAAAACAATAGTAAATTTAAAATCATACAGAAAAGCATTTCACAGCTCTGACATTACATCTACATTTAGCAATAGAAATGAGGGCCTCCCTTCTTACACTGTTACAAAGTCAGCCGGATTTAAAAAACAACAAATCCTCCCCGTTCTTCTACAGTATGCCAATAAAAAGTACTCTGCATACACTAGATTTAAATACTTCACTGCAGTAAACTACATTAATTGTATATTGCGTTTCAGTCTTGGTAACAGATCTGTCAGGAGTAACTTCCATACCTAGTTTCCATTGAGCTGCTGCTGAGGAATGTCATTATGGTCAGTGCCTGATTTGCCACGGCTTTTGCTTTCTCTTTCTTCATCCTCTTCATCTCTTTCATCGTTTCCACTATGGTTTTTACAATAGAGTCTAGCACAATAAAAGGAACAGTGAGGATTTACACTGAAAATATCCATCCAAACCTGACTTATCTCTCAATTAGTTTTGAGATGTGCTACAAAGTCAGTTGCAAACTCTTAAATCATTCACAGCTTCCAGTCAAGCATCAGTTAAACTGAGAAGGAAAACAGGGGTGAAGAGCAGTCAACAAAACTGTGAGCAATCCCAGTTTTGCAGACCTGCCTCTCACTGCTCAGCGAATGCCCTCTCGTGGGCACAGCACGGCAGCTCAGCTGCAGCCAAGCCACAGCTCTCAGGAAGGATGGAAAGTTGTGGGGTCCAAAAAGCCCCTGAAGGAAGCTACAAACACATCAATATGGAGGAATCATGACATCAATTTTCTTGATCTAAATTACAGATTACTGGAGAAGGAAAATCTAATACAAGTCAAGTAATTTTCTCATTTTTCCTATTTACAACAGTACAGAAATTTTAAATTAGCAGAGTAACTGAAATGTTTCGTAAAGTCAACAACTACTTAAAGAACAACTACTTAAAGATACTATTTTAAGCTAAGAAATATCCTCTTTTTTAAGAATATATTGACTAGCCAAGTCAGGCAGAAAAAGTTTAATGAAATATCTTTACTTTTGTAGTAGATTCAACAATTACATAGGTCCTTACTTATAAATTCCTCGTGACATGTTCTCAATGTATTTAGCTTTGTCTTCTACTCCACAGTGGTAATGGTATGTTTTTATGCAGGCTTTGATTTCACACCCAATAGTAGCACCAGGCTGGCTGCAGAGTGTGCATTTCTGTGCAGGGGAAAGAAGAACAGCAACATTTAGCATCTCAGTCTATTCTCTCTTAGTACTCAGTTTAATGTTCCTCATATTTATGGCTAACATTTTGGAACAGAGTAATTCCTCTGGCAGATCATCCTTCCAATGAAAAGTTAATCAAAGACATGGTAAACCATAAACTGTAAGATACCAACCCACAAAACATGAACACTAGGATTTACCTGTCTGTTGCACAGAAAATTGCTATATGATTGCAAAACATGTTATTGCATGTCCAAGGCCATTTTATTGCTGCTGAAGTTAGGATGCTAATATATAGAGTCTTAAATTATTTTTTTCAAGGAACAATGTTGCTAGTTTTTTATTATCTGTCTGATCCCCTACACATTTCTTAGCACTTTGAAAACATCAGAAGTTTTAATAAAATACAGTGTGATGTTTTACCAGCATCCCCATCTCTAAGATCTTAAAATGTTTTCCTACTGAAACACCAAAACAGTTGGAAACACTGGTTTGTTTCCAATTTCAGAGAATATATTCACTGCAAGAACTGCATATTCTCTAATTTTATGTGCAGCTCCACATAGTGTGATTTTAGTAACACAGGAACAAAGCTGTTACTCTCTTATAGTTACAGCATGGCTAATATGAATCATATGGTTCTGTGATCACAACAATTATGTACATTGTCATAAAGAATCCCAAATACCACAAGCCCAAATACCACTCATATTAAGGTGATTCCTATCTGGCTGCCCTTCCCACAAGTAACAATATATTTTAATTTTGTGTTTAGAAAGAGATGGAAAAGATTGCTCCACAAAAGGAAGGAGGCAGAGCTACACAGTGTTAGCAGGATCACTAACACATTCACCACATTCTGCAGGTACATACCATTCTTTTTCCCCTCTTGATTTCTTGAAGTACAGTTTTGATATCAAAATCACCAAATTCTGCCCTTGAAGTTGTTGTTAGCTGGACAGTGCCAGAAGAGAACAACTGTAAAACAAGCAAGTCAAAGTAATGTCAGGTCCAAAGATGTTGGATGAACGTCTTTCTTCAAGATGAACAAACCAAGATGCTTGGAATTTTTTTTTTCTACAGGAATAACTGAGCACTGAACATCCTGTTTTGTGATCTCAGACAGCAAGTGCTTTACCAACAAACTAGGAAAAACCCTATGCTGAGCAATTAAAGCATTCCTTCTGATCCCAACCTGACTGCTTTAATTAGAGTAGTTGTTGCCTTGGAGAAATTTCTTTTAAAAGACAGAGGAGTAGACGAGAAGTAATGATAGGATGAAAATATAAAGTAGCAAATGGAAAGTATTATCAATTGCACTACTCAACGTTTTAGGAATATTCTATTTTCTTCCCTGTGACATATATGTAATTCAGGTTCAACCCTGATGTCAACACAGCTGTGAAGTCCTGAGGGATGAAAATGGAGAACAGAATATCATCCCTTCCACCATCATCCTGTTATATTCAGCTTTAACTGCCTTAAAACTGAAGTTCAGATAGACAAAGTAACAAAGAGCTTTGCTAGAGTAAGACTCAAGCTGCTGGCACACACCAACTCTCTGTTTAGTGAGGCTGGGTACAGAAAGCCAATGAGTAACTCCACAGATTGCCTGGACTATTTATTCATTTTGAGGTACAACATGAACCAGTGAATTTTGTTACCCAAAGCCCCACCTCACTCATGGCACTATCTGCTCATGTTCTTTGCAATGGGATCCCCTTCAGGCTGACAGTTCTACAAATGTGATCATCTAAAGGCAAGAGCTTTCTGGAACTTCCATATCCCACGCTCTACTTAACTCACACAGCCTGAATCCACAGGTCAGAAAATGAACAAAGTTCATGGATTCTTCTCAGATTGTCCCTGAATGCCTGTGAAGTTGTTTTGTTCTTGGAAAGGATTCTTTTAGTTAAAACTGTTTTCTGTTTTTCTTTTTAAATACTTCATATGCATTTAGACACTATGGGAGCATTTTTAATAAGCTAAAGCATCTCCCTGAGCTAATTCCATCTCTTAGCATGAAGCCAACTTTTATTCATATTGCCTGCAGTGAAAATAAATGAATTGCTCACTTTGCAACACTTCAGTGCTTAAGATCGTCAGCATACAGACAATACTCAGCATAATTACATGTGAGGGTACTGTATGAAAATCCAAAATAGCAATTCAGACAAAATTCACAGAATAGACTGGTTAACAACAATACTGTTACTCACCATGCACTTATAGTGTGCTGCAGCCTTTTTGGCATTAAATATATGAAGCTTTCCTCTAGCTTCATTTTCTTCTTCACCTGCATGACAGAATCCACATTTAGGTTTTGTATCACTGGGGCTGCTTCTGTGGGGAGACCTGTCTCTCTGAAAGAAAAACATTTTACTAAAATATACTGCTGGGATACAAATAAGGTTGCAATTTTAAAAGCCTGTGGCCACCAGCTGGAGGCTCAGACAAATGCAAATTTTAACAAAACTTTTATTTCAGAGAAGAAATATGCAATTCTGTCTTCTAAGAAGTTTAGCATATTTACTGCTTACATAGGAACTGCTTTCTATTTCATCTGTGCCATGTGAGGACGTAGATCTAGTGTCTTCTGATTGCCCTTTTAAATTTGTTTTTCTTGGCTTTCCCTTACGACCCCTCCTTTTTCCTTTGGGAGGTGAAGGCTCCAATTCATGTTCATTGATATTTTCTTCTAAATCTGCTTTAGAAGTCAGAAAACATCATTAAATAAGATTCTCCACAATTTTATAAAAAAAAAACTAAGAAAAAAACCCACACCAAAACCAACCCACAACCCACCAACACCAGACAAGAAAAACCACAAGTTGTATTTTCTGAATTTTGGTCAGAAATAAAAAAAAGCACCTTTTCCCCATTTATTACAAATATGCAATTGAAGATCCTGAAAGCATTACTTTTTTATGTCATACAGCTTTGCATCTTTATAACATAAGAAGGTTTATTGTTTTTTACAACTTCTACTTTCAGACCTAAAATGTGTCTTCAGACACACATCTTTACCCTCATTGAAAATAACATTCATTTAATCTACACTGAAACTGGAAAGTGTTTTCACCCATGAAATATGCTAATAATTTATTATTTTAAGATGCATAACTCCAATGTAAATTGCCCTTGATAGTATGCCAGTGAACCCAAATAATACTTCTCTCCTTGCTTTATTAATTGATGCCTGTTGACTTAAGAAAAAAATTCATCCTTTGGGTTATAACATCAAGCTTTAAAACTGAAAAGTATTTTGCCTTCAGTGAAACAAATCTACAATTTTATGTCATTACCGAATATTTTTAGATCTGCAGCTAAAACCAGCCTCCACTTCAGAGGAAATCAACCCCACTGACAACATCCCATATCAAGTATTTACAGACTATTAGGAACACAAGAACACATTTTTTAATACAGACATGCCAAAGAGGCCTGACAAGTTCCTTTGCAAATGCCAGCTGAGCTGTGACTGCACAGAGCTGAGCCCAGCCTTTGGGCACACTGGCCTTTGCACAACTCATAGCTCTAGAGAAGACACAGATCAATTCTACAAGATTGAGATTGGGTCCAATAAGATCTAGTTAAATTGTATCTGATAATTACATCTAACAACCAGCTCTATGCAGTCACTAACAACTTTCCTACTCACAGAAGCAGCCTCCTTTTTTTCCCTTTAATCTGGAGCACCCACCCCTGCTTGAACCACAAACCTATTTCAGACTTGTTTAAAGAACACGCACAGACCCCGCTGAAGGACTTCTCAAAACCCAAACCACAAACATCAGTATGAGCCCCCAAACAGAAGGAAATGGTAAAGACCTGGAACATCCACTTGATGGATATTGCCATATTGTTTTAGTGTCCAGACAGGACATCTTAGCGGGAGACTAAATGCTGCCTTGCCAGCACTCGTCTTTCTTACCTATTATCACATAAAACTCAGATCACATTTCTATGTTGTGATAACAGAGCCTCAACTGCACAAAACTTGAAGTCCAAGTGCTGAACATATTCCACAGCCACCAAGTGGGAGCAGAAGACAACTGAAGGCCTGGCCCAGCCTGGCACACAAGGACATCCTGCTCAGCTCCATCCATTGTATCTGTCACTAATCCCCAAGGAAAGCTACAGCTTCTGCTCAGTTAAGGAAGGACAGAAAACTCATCCAAATGCACCACAACAGGTTATACTGAAATTTATACTGATCTGCAAATTATTTTGGTTTAAACTTACAGATTATTCAGCTATATACAGATCTGCCCAAGTTGCTAGTAAGACACATCAGTCTGTCTACAACATCCCTATACTTTAATATATAAACTACTCTTTTCTAATTACATGTCAAAAGCACCATTTATTTTACTCTGAAAAAAACCCTAAAAACTAAATAAATGATGACACAGATGACGTAATGAAACGATACAGTTTACATTTTCCTCTCAGTATTTCCTACGTAACATTATATTTCATTTGTCACCACTTGCTAAATTCCCCAAACAAGATTATGCAATTTAGATACTGACATCTTAGACTGCACATAGCAAATTTTATTGCAATCTGAAAACCTCTTTCAAAAAGAATTCTCTTTTTATCTTGTTCATCACATGAACTCTCCACTGATTATTCAAATAAATTTGTGACTATTTGTCTCTATTTTTACCTTTACAGAAATCATAGATGATTATTCTAGAAAAACAGTGTGTGACTATTGAATCCATGAGCCTTTAAATGACATCAGTAAGAAGTTAAAAGTATTCCTTCCAAAATAATTCAGTGGACTTCCCTACTATTTCATGAAACAAAACACAGTCCATTCACTGCCACTCTTTATTTTTTCCAAAGATCCTTGTCAATTTTATCAGCCAAAATGCTTTCCACTTCAGTCCGCCCTTATTTTCTACAATAACATTAAAGCATGTCCTGAACTCTTTACAGTCCCACTTAAAAAACCAGAAGTGAGTTATAACTGCTAAAAACCAAGCACACCTTATGAAAACAAATTTCTTAGAAGAAGTGTCAATCTCCTAATAGAAAAAGTTCTTAAGTGCTATTTTTAGTCTATAATTATTACCATATTTAATATTTGAAGAGTAAAAATGCTGTATTTTTAAAAGATAGTTTCAGTGTATAATAAAAAACCATGAAGAATGCACAGCTTTCCTTAAAGGAGAACTCCTCTTCTGTGCTCAAAACTACAACTTCCAGAGGTCACACATGAAAACCCAGATGCTACATGACACCCCTTCACTAAAATACAATTCCTTGAAGATTTACATCTCCTACTTCAAGTGATGTGGACCTACAGAGTAACAGCACCAAGATGTGAGGATCTGCTCTGCCACATCCATCCTCCAAGCCTGATACCTGAAACATTAAAGCTCCTCTCGTTTTTACAGCACCCTGAACTCTCAGAACAGAACAGAACAGAACAGGGGGACTGTAACCAGTGTCAAACACATCTGCCCTGCATGGTCTTCATGTTTAATTTACAGCTTGGTGGGTGCCCTATCCCTCCCCTCAAGCCCACTGCCAGCTTACCCTGTGTCCCTGGCATCTGATGGTTGGGTGTTTCCAACTTCTCATGTCAGCTTGAACTAAGGAAAACACAAAAAGTTGTTCAACTCCTCCCTGACCAGGTGATGCTTTATCATGGATATCACCCAACCTCTGAATCCCCTGAGATTCCCTAGAATTCCCTCTTCAGCTACTTCCCATCCCATATCCCATTACTGCATTGCTTTTTAAAATCATGACAATTTCTCAACACAACTTTATCTAAAGTTCTAAGGAGGTTTCTATGAGCTTCTCTCAGAAGTCCCTAAATGCTAGAACTGAAAAGAGCCCAATACACAACATGGCCTGAGAAAGGGGGGGTTAGGGTAGAAATCAAGAAGAAACAATCTACATTTTGAAAAGCACCTAGGAATAGGATGTTGTAAATTCAGATGAGTAGCAACAAGCTCCTAATTTGCATTTTAGAAATCCAAAGTACCACAGAAGGAACCCTAGCAAAATGCTGTATTACATCAACTGTTAACAGGGAGATTCAGCTTCAGAGAGAAATCTAAAAATTCTCCTTTGATCATAACTAGAAGGAAAAAGGATCAAGATGTTTTGCTGTTTAAAATAAGGCTTGGCAGAGAAGAGATTGAGAAATCACTGATCCATAGTGCAGCAGCTTGAAATACACATGGAACCCCTTTCCAAAAGCCAGGTTAAAGCAAAGTAATAAAGAATTAAGTGATTTAAAGGTTGTGAAAGAACATGTAAAAAGAGGATGTGTACAATAAATATGGCTCTATTTACATCCTACAGTACCTTAACCAACAGAGTAAGAGAGCCAGAAACAAAGCAGGCTGATTTTGTATGAGGAAGATAAAAACTAAAACTACTGGCAAAATATATCTGCAAGTAGAACTGGACATAGAAAGAAGCCAAAGCATTGAATGCTGAAGGGGCTGAGGCATGCTGCTATATAAATCTGAAATCACACATATGCAGGTAAAGTTTTACAGTGCATTTGGGATAAAAGAGAAACTAAAAATTCAAGGAACAAAATCAATCTTACTAGATTTTTAGAAGAGAAATAGAATATAGCAGAAAAAGAAAAGAGTATTTCAGCGTGCTAGAGTAAAATCTCATTAAACGATGGCTGAAACCAAATAACCCATATGAGCCAACATCACTGTTTTAAATTGGAAAGAAACATCAAAAAAACCCCAAAAGAGCCTTATTGGCCCCACAGTTAATACTAAAAATGTGGATGCATCTATAAGCAATAATTAGAAACAGGGATTTGCATAAGCCCCCTTGCAAACAAATACAAAATCAGGTAAACTAATAATGAAATAATAGTAGTTTTTACCAGCAGATGATGTGAAATTAACGACAAAAATGCTGAATATATTTTTTGTGTTATCTTTTTCAATGGAAAAAGAACAAGTTACATTAAACATATTTAAATTAAAGTAAGAACTGAGAGGAAAAAATTAAGTTACCCCTTAGGTCCTGCCACTAATATGTTCTGTTTTCCAAAAGCCCCAGACACTTGAAGGAACTGATGACTCTCATCCAGAAGTTACTTGTTATGAGGTATTTGAGATTATTTATTTAAGTACATTTAACGCAGAAAAATAATAAAATAGTCCTTACTAACCACACAATTTAACCACATTTTCAAGCAAAGAAACACTGGCAAAGACTGAAGACAGATGATGCACTTGGCTTATCTGCACAATCACAAAGCTGATGAATTTGTTGAGCAGCTCGAGCCTCTCCGTGTAACACCTTTCCTAGATGGGAGGAAGAATCAGAACACCACAGGACAGCTCCTCAGACAGGACAAACCCTTCACCACATGACTTTTACATTTTTCCTTTTCCATTAGCCTTGTGGTTTTCCATAAGAAAACCTTGGAGTTTCTGCACAAAACCTCGTTAGTCTATAATGGGACACTGCTAATTCCTGCCTGGACCAAGTGCTCCTGTGGGAACACCAGGTACACATTTGATGCCACACCCAGAGCCAGGCAGGCTGAGTTAGCAGAGCCTGGGAAGACTTTCTCACCATCAAAATCCAAAGGACCCCAAAGTGCAACATTACAGAACCATTTACACCTGATGGTTACTGCAAACAGCATGAGGCAAATGTGTGCTAGGACCAAGGCCACAGAAAATGCAACAGGGAACAAACACTGCTCGAAGAATCAAAGATGAATCAGAATGTTACCTAACTAGAATGTCAAAAAGTTGCAGATGTTTTTCCTGCCTGGTTTTCACAGCACTTTGGGAAAGTACTCAGTGCACTACAGATTACAGTGTCTCAGAGAAATATCATCCTGACTCAACTTACTGAGCAGTGTGAGAAGCACAGATTCCATGTCTGATCTTCACACTGACATGAAAAAGATGCTAAGACAGGGAATATCCTCATTTCCACTGTGGAAACATAATTCCCTGAGGCTTTGAGCACAGCTACAACAGAAATTACAGACATTTTATTTTCTGACCCCACAGTTCTCAAGCATGTGCTTTAAACATTAACAAGAGAAGTCACACAGCTCTTTGTTAGTCTTTGTCATACCACTGTGTAACAGATAAAATTACATTCTTATCTTAGTTTATATTAAGCTATTCCTCATCAGCTGAATTTTTTTAAAATTCAACACATCAGGCAGGGCAGCCTCACCTGCAGGGAACTGAGAGAGGCCAGTTTTTTTCATTTTTCAACAATTATTTCCAGTACATTGGAATAAATTCCAACAAACAGATCCAAAACATGAGTTCAACAATACTTCATTCTTCAAAAAGAATAAATGCAATTGTATCAAACGGAACACTAATTCAATTAATGGTTAGCTGTGATCATTTGAAAGCACTGGCACCAATTCCTGTAACCTATTAGGTACTGAAAACTTAGCTTGCCTAAAATTCTGAATGAAGCTGTTACCTGAAGTTCAGTTATTTTGTTACATTTGTAAACAGCAAGCCAAAAACCTAGATGTCCTTTTCCCAGTTAATGGGAACAAAGCATAGAAAAGTCACTCTGAATTACACAAAGGAAATATAGGAGAAATATAATTTTCCTATTCTATGTCACCTAAATACCAGGCCATATAGATAAATTAGATAAACCCAACAATGTGTTTAAACAGATAATGAATTTAAGAGCACAGTACTCGGCTGCTATGTTCCACATTTTCATATTCAAAGAAAGCAGAAGGTAGTTCAAGTCCTGTCATGTGAAGAAAAAATAATTCCCATCACTCATTAATTTTGTCTTGATGAGTAGATACCAAGTCTGATGAATCTTCACATCACCTGAATTTCATAACAGCAATAAAAAACATCTATGAGGTCCTTTTTATTAAGTCTTAGTAGGTAACTTAATCCCAACATAGGTGCTTCAACATTATTTCCATGCAGCCTCAAGAGATCTTCTTTAACTATTATTAATTGTTTAACAGACAGTCTTTTTAAACTAGAACTTCTAACAAAGGTGCATGGGCCAGATCTCAGACTTGGGCAAGTATGCCCCCAGAAGCATCCATTTTCTAGGGAAGGGAAGGAAAAATCTCACTGTTATGCAGCAGTGCTGCCTACAGAAAATAAATTGTTCTGGGCAAACCAAACACTCGTAAAAACTCTTTGAACATCTACTAATATAAGTGACAGAATAAAAATACTTGGACTGGAACAATTCAATCTGGATACAAAGAACCAAGTGTAAGAACCCACAGATGTTTTAAACTGACCAAGAAAAAAAACTGCAACAAATTAATCATAATAAAAAATCCCCAACCCAAAAGCAACCCAGAGAAGGAGCAGTTAAGTTTCCATTAAAAAGGACTGATGGTTCCAGCACCTCCCTGCACCCACACTGGGTGACAGAACCACAGATAAGCTTTAACTGTTCTGTTAGGAAAACACTGCTAAGCAAAGATTAATGAAAATGAAACTAAAACAAGATTAAAAAAAACCAAGAAAGCCACTGTGTTAACATCTAGCTTCCCTGCCTAGTCAAGTCACTCTCCTCTGCCAAGTCCGTTATCTGGTTTCACACACCACCATTCTTTCACATTTAAATGCTTCCTTGACATTCACATTCTCATCAAGAAACAAACAAAATACAAACACAAAGTTTAATCTCACCATCCAACACCTTCCAGTTGTCATTTCACTTAGCAAACTTCAGCATTCAAGTATTAAGGGAAAAAACCTCCCAAGTCTATTCTGAAACTCTGAAAACCACCCTGTAATTTCTGTCTGCTAAAGTTAATCAGTGTTCAATGTGGCAAAATACCATAGCTATGGAAATTACTTATAGCATTGTATCAGGCATATGCAATATGTGTTTCTACTTTTCTTTGATTTAAAGGAGGTCTACCACAAAAGAGCCCCAGCTCCTGGCTTTATTAAATCCACAACTGTAAATATCAATTATTTTATGGGTAAAGTTTCCAAAACTGTATGGACTAAAAAGAAAACATATTCTTTGGGAAAGAGCACTGACTGGAACTTCAGTGAAGTATTAAATAAAGAACTGGAAACAGGAATGTGAAGTTTAGCTACATATAGTTCTAGAAGTGCAAAGCTATTTCTAGAAGTGTAAAGCATGACAGACGTAAATATTTCAAACAAAAAAATGTGCAAAGTGCTAGATAATGTACTATCAGGTTCTTTGGCCTCAGCTGTTCTGAGTGACACTGAGGGCAGAAGAGGAGAAATGCACAATCTAATAGGTTCTTCATGAGTCTAGATGAATGTTTTAATAAACTACCATCATCAACATTTAATTTAAAAAACTCACAAATTTTTCCTAATATATCTATATAAAATTTAAAAGCTTTTGGTGCTAGAAAATTACACTGTAAAATTGGAGATAATGGTTTCTGAAAACTCTTAAAGAAAAGCACAAGTTCAGATCCTGCAAGGAATCCCAAGCAGAAAAAATAATTCATTGGTTTTGAGTTCCATGCAGAATTGGAGGCATTTCTAAACACATGTCAAACACTGAGACATTTGTGAGCAAGTATAAAAGATTATTTTAAAATATCAGTTAAAGAGATTAATCTCTCTGGACTCAAAATGTCTTTAACACTCTGTGTCTGCTAACTCACAAAGCGACCCCTAAACAAACACAAGATAACTTGACCTCTTCTCTTTGGAGAACTAATTATAACATAGATACTCTTTTTCTTGTTTAAACCCAGTAAGAGTAAAATTAGAGTTTTATATATAGGCACACAACAATAATGATGTAAATAGACTAAAAAAAAGAAATACATTTTCTTTGGTATTTTCTGCTGCCTTCAGAATCTTTCTGAACACTGAAATAACATCCAAACCTTTACCATTAAAAAGTTTACTACCTGTAGCATAAAAAGCAATACATTATCTTAAAAATACATTTGGCATAGAGACTGAAGTAATTTATGATGTTTAATTTTCCCTAAACAGTTGCATACTCCTCCTTAGTTAAATCTGAGGACATTTCAGTTGAAAACAATGCAAGAAGTAAATTACCAACTGTTTGCTTACCCAAATTCAGATACAGTAGAAAAAAAGAAAAATACTTAATAAAAACACAAAAGCACAAGTATTTTAACAGACCACACAATATATCTACATTTGTGGCATTTCACTGTTCTTTTCTGCAAAGCTTTAGTGAATGGATCCGTAAATTTTTTTTAAAATAATATGATTCAGAAACTTATCTCTAAGTGAACTCATCACAACCCTTTTCATTTACCATTGGGTGTTTCTTTTTACAAGAATTAAACTCTATTTACTAGTACAAAAAATAATTAATATTTAGGAACATTAGCAGAAATCAGTTGTTATCTGACAAAATCTCAGATGTTAATATTGTGAATACTTAACTACAAATATAAGCCAGCTTCTTCCAAGAAGGGAAAGTATAACTTCTACCCAAACTTTGGTTTTATGGAGTATCATATCTTTTGAACATCCTAAAATTTATGGTTGGGGGTTTTTCCCACCTCAATCAATAATTTTTAGAGAAAATACAGAAATCAGACGGACTTCCAAACTCATTGTTTTTCGAAAATATGTAGTTCTAATTTTTACTGAAAACACTTATATTCTCCAGAAAAATTAAATTTAACCAAGTATCTTTCTACAATGGGAAAAATTTATATTGAATAATTTTACCTTCAGAGTTATGCGTAGTTTTCTTGTGTTTTCGACATAAAATCCTATAAACAAAGTAGTTGAAAACTGTCAAGTCAGTCACGAATCACAGATTATTTACTCATCTTTTAAATTTAAATGCCAGTACATTTTTCTCCCACTTATAAGACTCACTGATACACAAATCTTGCAGTGAAAATATGCTTTTCTAGCACATCACTATTTTGAATGCCACAATCATAATCAGAATTTTTTGCAACAGTTTTGTTTAGATTCCAAAGTGGGGTTTTGTTTTGCTTTGTTGTTTGTTTTTTAAACAAAGAATGTAAAATACAAATTAAAAAATAAACATAACAAATAAATAATAGTTACATGTAAATGCCTTGTGAAGGTTTCTCTCTTATCTGAGCTTTATCATGCAAAGCACAGTAGTAGTGATATGTCTTGTGACACGTTTTCACATCACAGCCAATGGTCGCTCCGGGACAGTGGCACAAAGAGCACATCTGGAAAGGAAAAGAAAGAAATACTAAACAAAAAGCAACATGAATTGTGCTGAGTTCAAAAATAATATATTTACCACTCCTAGTGACAAAACAAATGGATTTATGTACATGGTATTCCTCTTCCTGCTCTCAGGTGTTTTGCATAATTTATTATAAAATTAAGAATTTTGTTACAAGTGTGCAACAGGGCAATAACCATCAGATGCATTATCAACTCAACCACCTTTATCAACTCAATGAAGAATATAAGTAATTTATTTTTGTGGAATGTATCTGATGAAAGTGACAAACCTATTCACCTGAATGTCCCTCTCACAAGGACAGTCGTTTGTACCAACCATTTCAGAAAAGTCAAAATCATAATTGTATCTTTTTAATTCTGAATTATGTTATAAATGCAAGAGGGAAAAAAATGACACCCATTTGAGAATGAATCCTGCAGTCAGAAATACTGACAACCTGCAAATTTACCTCAGCATCAGCAGCTAACTTTATTTTTTTTCTACCGTATGTCCTAAAGTCCTTTCCAAAACACTGAATTTAGTGAAATATTTGGTACGCAATTAATTTATTTCAACTAAACTAAATTTTGCTCTTTGTACTTATATTGCAAAAAAAGATTAAAAGTGAGTCTGTTGCTTTGCTCTTCTTTCCCATTAATTAATTCTTCTTGTATCAGACACATAGATAACAGCAGCTATCTAAATTAGCCTTCTAAATTGCTCATGGTCCTTCTTATACTGTGGTAGGAAAGGAAGTAATTGACAGTATCACAAAGTTTTTTCTTTATTGCTCTCTTCTGACTTAATATTCCCCAAAATCCCAGGATTTCCCATTAAACTCACCCCCCCAAGACAACTGGAGCTTTTTGTTTGTATCCTGCATATTGCCAACACCCCCAAAAGGTTACAATCAATTCCAAATCTAAGTATACAATGTAGGATATTCCCTACATATATATATCTATATATCTCTCTATCTCTGTGGATACATTTTTTCTCCCCTGCACACATTTAGTCAAGTTCTCCTTCCACTCTCAAATATGCCAAAAAAATATACCACCAAAGTTACCAAATATACCACCAGCCTGTTTTTCAATTTTAACGAAGTCAACTGAACAGTAAAAATGTCAAAGCCTTGGATCATCTCCATTTACTCCTCTGCAAGCTCTGAAATGGTACAGTTATATACTGTTGCCTAGTTGTTATCTAATTTTTATGGGCATTTTATCTCATAAATCTGTTATCCATTATGGTTTTATATATAATAATTGCTGATCAAAGTTCTTTAGAAAAGCCTAGGCTTATATATCCAGCCAATCAAGTTCAGCCAGAACCTCAGTTTTTTTGAAAGCCAGAAATGACTAAAAGAAAACTTTCTTTTTATGAACACCATAATGTGTCTGTAAAACAAAGCACACACATTTCATCCATGTTTCTAGCAAGCAATAAACCTTTCCATTCACAGATACTAGAAATAATACAGATGATTTAAATAATTAAGATATCAGTGACTTGTTCTTCCAAATATTTAGACTTCATAAGGTTTTGTGTCTGGCCTACCAAGGTTTGAACCTAGCACCTTTTCTCAGACAGATCTATTGCCATCAGAAAGTCTCTACATTCTGTCACTGTCCCTCTGGTAATGAGGTCCCCACTGTCAGAGCCCACCTGGCCAGCAGTACCTCCTGAGGGAGCACAAACTGAGCCCAAGCCATCAAGAAATTCACCCAACCCAGTGCTCTGGGGTTTTTTGCTCAATGTGCTCCCCGAGAATGGACTGGGCAAGCAAATCTGACAGAAGGGATTTGGGCTAATGAAAAACCTTTACCTTTAAACTTCCCACATGCCAGTGGAGAAAGAATTCCTCCAGAGAGTGATTCAGAGCTGCAGCCCTCTGCCAGCCACAGAGACAGGCACCTAAGTTAAGATCTAAAATTATCTTGTATGTTTTCTCCAAAGAGGAACCAACTCAGAACTATGAATCCATGAGATTGACCAGATCCAGGTTTTCTACAAAAACCTGAACAAAGTGCCTGGTACGCACAGCTGGTGAGCTCCAAGAATGGAGCCATTGCAATAGAAGGAACATAAAGAGATTCAGAAGCAGAAAGAGAAACCACCAAACACATTAAAAGAAAAAACCTTTAAAACCCTTTAAGAGACACAGGAATCAAGTATTTTCTTTATGATCATTAGTTTCATTTACTACCAGGGTCTTTGGAAAGTCCTGATAACAACATGAATGACTGGTGAACAGTTATTTCTTTCAGCTAATTAGAGCAAATGAATTTCCCTAGATGGGAAAAGATTCAAATGAAACAGTGGATGAAATTGTAGACTATTATTATAAAATGGTAGTTCTACAATACTTTGGACTTCCTTTAGTGGTCCAAGAACTGGTAAATACATAGAATGCTTTAAATAATCAAGCTGAAAGGTTTTAATGTGAGGAGTGAACTGATCATCTGGTAAAATTATTTTAAGAAGAGCCTCACTCATTTCCCCAAACTGAAAAACAACTAGTTCTAAATAAATAATAATAAAAAAATCCTTATGATTTTTTTAATTCCAAGAATTAAAAAAAAAGTCATTGCTGCTCAATCTCTTTAGTTTGGTGGAGCTGCAATGACTACTGTACCCACATACCTCAAAAGCCCTCTACATTCACAGCATTATTTTTTAAATCAATATAAAGGGAGCAAAATGTGTATTTGGTAGTTAAAACTAGATTTTGGCAGTAAACGCACGTTCTGGTAAAGGCACAATTAACACCCTTCCCAAGAGCCTAGAATGTGAATTTCTTTCAGAAATCTAACAGAAAATATTAAGTACACTGAACAACTTCCTTGCAAACTTTATGGAGGGTATGAAAATACTGTCTTTAATTTTCAAGAGCCAAAACAGGGACTTACCAGTTTTGTGCCTCTCTTTATTTCTTTCTGAATATCTTCAATAGAGAATCCACCAAGACTCTCATTATCAGTGTGTGAAGAAACCAGTGCGGATGAGAACAGCTAAAATTGCAGAGACAAAATCTGTATTTTAATTTTTAAGGGCATAAGAGATAGAGAAATTTATAGATACGAAACCCACCAAAGTGCAGTGGTTAATCACGTGTGCCAATTCCAGTCTGGGTGGCTTTTCCACGTGTTTGCAGCGCTTTCCCGGCTCCATCCCGTTCCCGGTCACTCACCATACACTTGTGATGTGCCGCCACCTTCTGGTTCTCCGACATCAGCAACTGCCCACATTCGTTATCTTTATTCGACCGACAGAACCCACACTTCCTTTGTCTGGAGGAGACTTTCTTCTGTCCGACTGAGCTTGTCATGATTTTAAACGACCTTAGAATGCCACTGCAATCCTGTCAATGCTACAGGAAAAAAGAACTGCAATCAGCATGTTAACATCAAAAGGCAAATTAACATAGTATTGGATGCTTGGAAGTGATCTGTCCCTTTTCTTTATGCTACTTCAATATAGCCAAATAAACAGGCGACTGGCAGAGGCAGTATTTGGCCAAATTTTAATGAAATTTTTTCAGCAAGAAAAAGCAGTTTCTTTACAAAAATAAGTTTGAGAATTAAAATAAAACTTGGGATGCTAATACAAAAGCAGAAAACTGAGAAGAAGTAAGTGAAATACAATAGAATCATCGGGGGAAAAAAGTTACTGCAACTTATTTTTATAGTTATTTATTACAGGAAAGGAATCTGTAGGAAAAAAAATATATGTACATGCAATGAAATTCATTCTACTGAACTCCTTCAAAAACAGAAGCAAAGAAAAACAGTTCAGCACAGCCTCCTGTACAGGTTTTGGCTGTAAAGGCTCACACCAGAGCACATGAGTAAAGAGTAGAGATGAGATGATAAAATATTACCACTTTTGGTATCAGAGGTATCTTGTGGCTACTCAAACAGCATTAGGAACAAAATTTTAGATATCTCTCCGAGGTGCTGCAGTGGAAACCTCTCTGTGACCAACAGTTAGTTTGGCAGTAGAGGTTTCAGTAAGTGCACGAGAGCTGCTGTTCTCAGCTCAGAAAAGTAACTTAAAATTAAATTCAGTATGAATCACCAACTTTTCAAGTGCTACCAGCAACACGTTTTAAAATGTAACACTGAGGTCACAGTGCTCAACTCAAGCAGACACAGCTCGTGCAGAAGTGAGAATATTCAATGAGTGTATGAATATTTTGGCCCAGCATTAAGAAGTTTGTTAAGTTCATTTGCTTCTACATCTACCAAGAAATAAAAAACTCATCTTCTTCAAATAGACTTTCTTAGAGCTTTTTACTTTGGAGATTTCAGCCTTACTATCAGAATTTGCCACAACTGCAATAAAATCCTCCTCAGCCTTTCTCTTCATTTGACTCGGCTAAGTAAGAAAAGCCACTGTAGGGTTTAATATTTGTGTTGGAAAAAAGTGTAAAATCCAGCCATAAATAAGAGAGCAGGGTTGCAAAACATCTGGACTGGGCTACAATGGCACAGATCTGCATGAAAATACACGGCTGCTCTCTGGAATTTGCATGGTGCTGTCAGAAGCTCATAATGCTGGTATCACTCACTCCTCTCAAAAGAACGTCCTCAAGTTTCCATCGGCTCCTGCTGTCAGACCCTCCTGCTTTAACAGATTTTCACAGACCTTGGAACTGCTGGCCCTGCACCGTTTACTGCAAAGCTCCTGCTCTAAAGGTGCCTGTCCTGTCCCCCAGCCTGTGCCCTCCCAACAGCTCCATTTGCTTTCTGTTCTAACTGTGAGCAGTCCACGCCGCTGCCGCACACTCAGAACAAGAATGCAAAGATTTCGGATCTTGCTGATTTGCACAAAAAATGTGCCAATCTGGATAAACCAGTCACACCCTTCTGCAGTGGCAATAGGGAGTCCTTAAGTGTTAAAACACAAAAGAATTATTATATTGTATTCTTCTGAAGAAAAAATAAAACAAGACTATTCTGTAATCCCTTCTGAGTAGAAAGAATGATTTCTGAAGAGACAGACAGACAAATATGTATGTATGTATGTATATTAAAAAATAAAAATCTGGGTATTTTTAAAACTTAAGGATTATTTGGGAGCAGAAAAAGACCTACAAAAGATGAGCAGGAAGTAATATCACAAAGATTACTTGTTTACATCTCACATTCAATAGATCAACATAAATCACACAGGGATGTTTAGAAATACACTAACAAAGTGATGTAAAATGCAAAAGTTTTGGGTTTGTATAAACAGTGTGGTATATAAACACACAATCACTTGGGCCTATCAGTTTCATTTTATATTCAGATTATATTACTAAAATATTGACACCAACAATACCAGTTATCAAAAGGAAGATCAAGAATTTCCTTGTACATGTGCACAGGTCCTACTGACTCTCAGCAACAAGAATTACTAATAAAACAGAGCTACCTTTCAATTTAAGCAGCAAGTTTGTATTTTAGAAAATGAAAGTAATTTATAGCACACATAAAAAATTTTTAAGTGGCTCTCATCATATTTAATTTATAGGAAAAACAACTTTCCAAGACACAAGATTATAAAGAAGCTTCTCACAGCTCACTGCTTTGCACCTCCCAGTGCACTACAGGCACGTCACTGCAGCAGCACCAGAACCTGACACAGCCTGACTTCCTCGAGTACTTCTGCATAGTTAGATTTTTTAATGCTCACAGTGAAGTTAAAAATAAAAATAATGCCAATCTTTACTCGATACATGGATGCTAATGTTTAAAAAAAATCAAATATATGTTTTGCAATACTTCACAATTACAAATAATTTAATACTTGAAAAATTATTCAAAACTCAAACGGGCCAAAAAGGAAATTCACGTTCTTTTCACCATCAGATTAAATTACTCTGAAAGCATTTCACAACGGTATCTAAAAGTTTTCTTTCAAATCCCACATTTGTTGTAGGTTTGTTTGTTTGTTTCACTGGGCATTTATCCTATTTATACATTTTTAAAGAGTCTTGAAAAATCTTTAGCATGAGAAACATCTATAGACCTCTCCATAAATTATATCTGCTTTCCCATAAATGTGAGAAGACACTACTCTCAGATCACTTCTCTTTGTGTCAAAATGCACTCATCCTGTCCATTAAAAACAGAAACAAAACACATTTTCTGAGAAAGATGAACCAAGTAATGCAGCTACAGCCCCACAATTCTGAATCCAAGTACTCAAAATTCTGTTTTCTTCTCTCAAGTTAAATCACCCAGAACAACTAATCTAGTTTGCCAAGTATCAAGCTACATTTCATTGGAATGAGAAAAAACGCAAGTTAAAAACAGCTCAATATTTTGGTTTTCCATGTTTAAAGGCTAACAAATGAGTAAGAATTACAAAAAACAGTGATTACATCTCCTGCTGATAGAATTTTGTTTGTCAGCTTTGTCAGAGTCTCACAGACTGGATCACAAGGAGTGATGTACTGTGGAATCACTGGCTGGGAGATTTTCACTGTCTCCACCAAAATGGAACACACATACTACAGACACAAAGATTATTCCATACAGATCAATTTTCCATGGGCTTATTCTAAGAAATGAGAAGTTACATGTTCCCCAGAATCACACAAACAGAAATTCACTCAACCGCTCTCCACCAAAAAATTTGGGTTCATTTGCATTCACGTTTCTTATGTGCACTAATGTATTAAATGTGGCGCTTTCCCTCCCAGCATCTTTATTTTATCTTTAAAGCAGCAGGTTTTACACCCTCCTGTAGTTTCTGTGCTGCTTTACTGAGCTCGAGGCAACAGATTTCCTGATACAGAAGTGCAAGTTCAATAACTCTCAGGCACGGGATGCCCTCAGTGCATGAGACATTGCTCAGCACCAAAGAATGGAAAGTAACCTGGACTCTAATTTCTATTTATTGCCCAAACATGCTTCAGGATCCTGATTATAGGAGTTAAAACCTCACCTGCATTTCATACAAAAGACAGTCATCTACACACTGCACGTGTAAAGTTTGTTTTGCTGTGTGACCTGTACAATTCCCAAACTATATTTCAAAATATTAGAATTTATATTTGTGAAGAAAATTTCAGACGCCTAGGGAAAACCTGAGAGAAGTAAACAAGCTTCAGAAAATGCCACTGCAGATGCTGAAGTGGTTTGTTCTCTCGGGAAAAGCTACAGAAAATATTTGTGCTGATTTTTCCAAGATGCTCACTGGAGATACGAGTTACAAGCTTGCAAGTGCTTTGCAGTTTCCCGGGTCGGACACCCATTGTTGGGAGGTTTATTTTGGAGAAAGGGGGAGTGAAGAAGAGGAGAGGGAAAGTATCCTGTAGGTTCTGTGGCTGAGAACCCAAATCACAGGTCCCATAGAAATTTTCATCCAAGAGTTACATTGACACAGCATCCTACAGTCACTGTAAAAAGCAGGATGGGAATTTATCCATGCAACTTCCTTTAAAAACCCCAAAAAGACACCGAACAGGGGGCAGATACGAGGGGAGAAGGGCAAACCCTCGAACGTCTAAACAATGAGAGCAGAGCAGGTGACTACAGCTGACACAGAGCCAGCCCGCCGTCAGGGAGATCTGGCAGCCGGCGCTAAGGGATCTCCAGGAAAGTTTCCATCCTCCCCCGGGGAGCGGGAGCTGGGCCGATAGCGGCACCTCCGCCGCCGCCTCCCCGGGGATGGCCGG
>NW_005054456.1:1564797-1572695 GCF_000277835.1 Geospiza fortis
CCACCCTCACGGCGGACTGGGTCCGGCGGAATGGAACGGAACGGAATGGAACGGAATGGAATGGAGTGATTAAGGTTGGCAGAAGACCTTCGAGATCATCAAATCCAGCCGTCCATCCACCACTGTCACCACAACCCCTAAACCACATCACTCAGCACCAGATCTCGGCGCCTCTCAAACACACCGTTGGTTCAAGAGGTGCAGTGGCAGTGCTGGGTGATGCGGTTTGGTGGTTTTGGGGTTGCGGTGCCAGCGCTGAGTGGATGGCTGGATTTGATGTTCTTGACGGTCTGTTCCAGCCTTGAGAGTTCTGTGATCCTAAACCACATCACTCAGTGCCAGATCCAGACAGCTCTTAAACACCTCCAGGGACGGTGACTCCATCTCCTCCTTGTGTAGCCTATTCCAACATCTGACCACCCTAACACTGATTTTTTTTTTTTCTAATACCAAATCTGAATCTCTGCTGTCGCCGTTTGAGGCCGTTTCCTCTCCGTGCAGACCCGGCAAACGAGAGCGGCCCCAGGTCACTACACGCTCCCGTCAGGGGTGATGAGCTCCCCCTGAGCCTCCTGGAGCCCCCGGCTCCCTCAGCCGCTGCCCATCAGACTCCAAGTCCTTCCCAGTTCCCCACTTTTGGTCTCTCCCAGATCCACAGGCCTTGCAGGACGTTCTCCAGCCCTTGCAGGAGCCCTGCTGCCCTTGGCTCCAGCACCAACACGTCCTTGTAAGAGGTCCAGAGCTGAACGCAGCGCTTGAGGTGTTGCCTCACAATAAGTAATACAAATTACAGATCTTTTTTACAAAGTTGTCATCATATTGCACATGTTGATCAAATTACAATATAGTGAGAAACCCAAATGCCGATACACATTTGAATTTTCAAGCTGCTACCATTTAACATCACAATGCATGGATGTTTTACACACGTATGCCTGCAGAAATTATTCTGCCATCTTGTTATTTTGTTTGTTATATTTCATCCATTAATTAATTAGTTTTATTTATAAAATTTTTCTTCATTTAGTTCCAGAATCCACTGCATGTCTTGAGGAAAACCTCTCCTTTCTCTTTGGTGTTCTTTGGTGTTTATCTATCAATGAATGTTTATTGAATATCAGCTGTTGGGGGGGGAAATAAAGCCATAAAACAATTGTTTTGGGTTTTGCCTGAAAAAAACTTTTCCAGTGGTTGTGCTTCCTTCTGAAGACAATTAATTCTTTTCCTCTCTGGCAATATTTTTGTCCTCCTTTGGCACGAGGAGCTTTAAAGGGTAGCATTTGAAAATACACCAGTAAAGATGGTGGTGGTGGTTGTTTGATTTTGGAAGTCAGTGCAGTGCCAGTGCTGCTGTATAGCCCTAGCACCTGTGGAGGTGGCAGGAAAAGCTTTCTGGGGAGAATCGTACAGATTTCATGTTCAAGAACAAGGCTGAGAAGCCAAGGTGTGGAGCACGGGCTAGAGGTGGAGGCTACAGTTTGTGTGCTTTATCAGAAAGTGATATTTAGTCCTATTTTATTCCTGATATTCCAAGCATGAGTGTATTTTCCTTTCTTTTTAAAGGAACTTAAAATGAACATAGGCAGTAGCTTTACTCCTTACAACACCCTCTAGGGATGATGCACCTCACAGGAATAGCGAGTTCTAACACACTCATTTTCAATGCGAGGCTCAGCAAGGCAGAAGAATGAATGAGTTTTAGAAACAGCACATCCAGCTGACTTCATGTTTTGTCATCGTGGTGTTTTACAGCTAATTATTAATAATACATTATCCCAGGAATGATGGTCATGTGCTACAGCATCCCAGATTTAATGTGAACTCCTAATACCAGGTTATGATGAGCCAATTGGTTTCATGGGAGAAAATTACAACACAAGGGGATCCAAACTTTATGGTAAACTGTTTTGACCATGTTGGCAAGGAACCCACAGGCATTAACTGCAGGAGCTTTCAGAACTTCTCAGTGCCTTGGGTTTGGCAAGCTCATTACCCACAAACTCGATTATTTACTTTCATCCATCTCATGAGAACAAGAAATGTCGTAATAAAGAATATAAAAAGACTGAAATTACAAAGTGGAGGTTGTCATTTAGTCACAGACTCAGCATTAACTCAGTTACTCTGTAGACCTCAGACTTAGAAATCATTTATCTCTCATCAGAGACATGATCAGCTCTGCTGATTTTTTGTAGCCCAGCTGTAATGCAGTCCAGTTTACAGTGACTTCAGTGTGTGCAGCTAATTATTTTAGTTAAAATACTGGGGAATAAAATATTTTTCTTTTTTTTTTCCCACAAAGCAATGCCTGATTAAAACAAACCCCAAACATTATATAAGGTCTGTAAGAACAATTTGGAGAGTAATTATTTAAGGAAAATCATTTTAGGAACAGGTTGAATCCTGTAAAAAAATCTCTTTAGCTGCTGTATTTCTGTGAAGGATTCAAGCACCATCCAAAAAGGAGCAGTCAGACAAATCTTGCCCTTCCTGCAGTCTTGGTTTAGGTACAAGCTGTAGCTGAAGTTAAACAGGGTGAAACCTCTGCAGCTGCCAAGAACAAACAGCCCAACCAAAACCCAGCTACTCACTCAAACATCCCTCACATTCTCTCTTTGGACAGTGCTTTATACCTTATGAACAAAGGCAACCTCTGTACAGGAGAAGATTCTAAAACAAGCTCTGCCAACTTGGCTTTAAGGACATTCACAAAAAACTGATTGCAAGGAGAGGAATGAAAATAATAAGGAAATGGATAATGGGTGTAAAGTGTTCTGGGAAAAGAGAACACTGAATGGCTCAGCCATTCTGCAGGTACTCCCATTTAAATCTTATCAGAAGACAAAAACCCAAACAAACCAATAAAACTTCTTGTAATTTTATTAATGGCCATTCAAATGTAGTTTAAAAATGATAATGAGTGAAGTTGACTGTGTGTCCCAGTTGGAGTCAAATATGGACATCAAAGTCCTGTGCCAAGGGAATTTGTGTCAGAAAGCTTTGAGCTCCACCCCAAAACACTGCAGGCAAACAAGTCTCTTCTCTGATTTCACTGTACAACAGCAGCTTGGTTTTAAACTCTGGAATAATTCTAAGCCAATAGGTATTAGATACTTAATTGCATTTGCTTGGTTTTGTACAAGACTGTTGATCTTATTTCCTTTCATTCTCAAAGAACCTACAAAATGTCCAGATGTTAAATCTAAAGTGAAGCAAAACAAGTCCCTATAAATCCCTTCAAAAGAACAAATGTTGCCAATGGTGACTGAAACCCTAATTACTACTACTGATTATTTTAGCATAAAGATGTGTATAAGGTACAGTGTTTCCAGTCCCGAAGCAGCTCTTTCATCTTCCACAATTACAAAATACAGAGGTTCCTCACTCACTCACTCAAATTCATATTAATTGAGCTCAAAGCACAGGAGTACAGCAGCACATTGGCTGGATGAGGTGTCACACTGTGCTGTATCCACAAGGACACGGGTTTAGTGCTCTGTACCTCAATAGCTGCATCTTCTATGTGCCACACGCTGCTCTCTGTGGTTCTGGGATAAATGCTCTGTTAAAGCATGAACAGATGCCTTTCCCAACCCAAGCCCAAGGCTTGTCTCAGTTTCTTGATGTTTCACATGGCATGTGTTGTACCCACCATTGGAGTCTCATGTCACTCCATGTCACTGCTGTCCTCTCTGTCCTATCTATGTAGGTAGCAAAGGTTACAAGGAGAAGTTTCTATCTACAGGCTTATACTGCAGCCAGCATCTGCTATTTCCTAGGCCTCTAATGCTGTGTTATACAAGTGATATTTCAGAGATGATATTTCATATATATGGACAGAGGTCTAGGTCTCAGTTACTTCATTCCTTACCTGTAACTTTGGTATCTTGCAGAGTTCAGCATGACACAAACAACCAACTCGGTCCTGCTCCTGTACAATTCACAAACTAATCCTTAAAATGAGCATTACAGAGCATCGGGACATTATAAGTACAAAGATAAAATGGCAACAAGAAGTAAGAATTTCCCACCATTTATGAGGTGGGAAGTATAAATCAATGTTCAGATTCTTCTTTTGGAAAAGGAGACAACTGAGATCAATGTGAATGCTGTGTGTAGGCTTAACCAGGTGGACTGCACTGCTAATAACAAGAACATTGGATTTTGTATTTCTTTATTTCCAAAAGTAATAGAACAATTCCAAACAAATCTGAAAAGGATTAATGCAAGTTGTACTTGTTTTGATTTAATATGCAATTAATATAGAGTCTGCCCTTGTTTTAAATACACAACAGATGTTTGTGGTTATAGTCAGTAACTGGAACATGCAAACTATTGAGGCTAGAAGTATAAAGAAGATAAATTTAAATATCAGTGAAAGACATTATAACCATTTGGGTTCTAGTATTTTTAAAAGATTTTTTTTCTGCTAAAAAAGAAATAGCTAATGCTAGTCTCATTTAAATAACCATCTTTAAGTTTCTGAATTAAACAAGTCTGGAGCACTGGATGGTTCTGGGGGCCATTGTCAGAGCTATTGTTTCAAGCCATCTGTGGATTATGACAAACATCTTCTCCTCATTTGAATTCAATATATTTTTAAAACCATCAGCACTTCCTTAAAAAGAAACCAATTTCAGTTGTACACCTTGATTTTCCATCTAAGAGAGGAGTTCACAGTTATGGATTTAACACATTCTTGTGCTTTCTGATACAGAATACCTTCTTTATAGTCAGACAATAAAGATATCCTAGAACAGCAGTTCCTAAACTTTCTGAATGAACAAATACTGTTAACTTCTTTATGAGTTAGGGATCACTGTCAGATCTATCTGAACATATTGACTTGTGGGTACTGGCAGGGGCATTGCAGTCTGTCCTCTGGGAATATCTGCATGAGACAAGTAAAGCTCCAAAGAGTGTGTAAGACATGGGCCTTAGAATGACATTCAGAGTGAAACACTCAGAGAACAGCCCATAGTTTTGGTCAGGCTCCCTCAAAATAGGTGGGTAATCTCTGTATGTGATTTGGGACTTGACTCTTGCCTATGTGGAGTTTATATCCTTTATCATAAAGAATACAGATCCTTTTGTCTCCCAGAGGAGATGTGAGTGATCACCTGTATCTTTATTTTTATAACCAGCTCAGCAACGTGTTCTGAGTGATTTTAGGCCAGCAGCTCTGCCTGGGCCTGGCAGTGACAATGTGTGGCTGGGGAGGGAACACACAGTCCCAGCTGGGACTGACACAACTTTGGGAAGGCATTTTCTTCAGGCTGTTTTTCAAAGCACAAGATGACAATTTTGGTGTATGGCCCAGGAGAATCTGTTGTCTGGAAACCCACCTGGCCCCACAAGGGAACTTTCTGAGAGCCCCAGGCTCTCCCTGTAAGAAAGGAGAGATGACTGATTATTCATTAAATATCAGCAATCAGCACGTCACTATCTCTCACACAACACCCACACACGAGTGACTTGTTGCCAGACCTTGTCCCAGAGCTGCTGGCTTTGAGCTCAGCTGACACAAACCACCCTGCAGAGCTCTCATTGCTTTACACTCCAGCAACATTGTCTGCTTGAATGGTGTGGAACAGCCGGGCAGAAAAGCTGTAAACAAAACACACACACTGCCTTTGTGTTTTATGGCAACTTCCATGGTTTTCTGAACTGAAAGTGTGGACTTTCCTGCAAATTACATTAGTGCTGCTGCAAAGTCTTTGTGCATTGCTATTTGTTACCTGGCCAGCAGCACAGAGGCATCTCAGTGTTGTCCAAAGTGCTTTCCCGTTTCCAGTACTTTTGGCAATGTGTGTTGCCTTCATGCTCTTGTATCATCTTGGAGAGGATAAAATTTAGTTATCACAAGAACTACTGCCTGGCAGGAAACCAGCCTTCTGACAGGTATGCAAAGGCTTGTAATGATTAAAGTGTCTGTGTGTGGGCTAAAACTCACCAGGATTTTACATATCCCATCAAACAGTTCTTGCCAGTTTTCAGCTCATCACTTCATGGAAATGCACTGCAGTTATCAGCAACCTATTACATTTAAGATTGAAAAACAAAAAGCAATTCTTAGTGCAAATAGACTGTGAAATGTATTTGAAAAGCAAGGTAACAATGGCAAATTATATTTTAAGAGCTTTCTTGTAACAGTAACTATCACACTAACAGTACAACATTGGGACACTGGGAATACTTAAACTTGATAGGCTAGCCTGAGGACTGCAGTAAGCTTTAATAAGACTATAAAGTCATTACCTGGAGTACCATTTACCATGGTTTCACTTGTCAGAAGTCAAGAGATGGACAGTGTTTTAAAGACTCGTGGCTCAGATTCTGCCAGTGTACACTGCCACGCTTCCATAGTCTGAACCTGAGCATTAATTCTCAGAAATATCCCGGGAGTATGGAAAAAATGTGCTAATCAGATTAAGTGCAGTGTTGGACTTTTCACTTTAAAATAGTAAGCCTTACCTTAAACACATGGAAAATCTAGCAACTGCTATAGTGCTGAATTTGTGTTTATCTCCCCTTCTTCCTGTAGCTCATTTGGTGACATTGTCTATACAATAAAATTGTGGGGATAAAGCCCCAAAAGCATTTGAACCCAGGAAAGGCACCAAACGAATCACTCAAAAGAGATTTTAAATTAAATTAGGTAATAAACTTTCAGGTTCCTCCTTCCAGAACAGGCATGATGACAAAGGTGCAATGCTGGGCAACATTCTGCACGTGAGAGCAAGGACCCCCGGGACTAAAATCAGCAAATGGCAAGTGAGGGAGTTTTACTGCAGGAGAGGAGAGAATTAGGGAGAGTTCACCACAGGAGTCAGGCAGGAGATTAGTTTTCATTTGGTTTAGCTTCAAGTCAGATGTGCTTCTAAATCATCACAGAGAGAGATGAATGCAGTTGTGATTGTGGATTTGGGAGACAGAGAAAGAGGGAGAAGATTGGCAGCAAGATTGCCTTGGCCACAAACGCCATTTTTGCTTTACAAAAGCAGAGATGAATACTGAGCTGTGCACGCTCAGCCCTGTGCAGAGCAGCCTGGAGAAGACAAGCCTCAAACACAGGACAAGACAAAGGCCACAGAAAGCTGCTTCAGCCTGTCACCTCTGAACTGGATGCTTCTGCTTAAAATATCCCAAACAATTCCACAGTCTCTCCCCTTCCTCCACTTAGCGAGCTCCAGACTCGACCATAGTACAGCTGTAATAAAAGAAATGAACAAACCAACAACAAGTTTGAATCGGTGCAATTCATTTTACTTTCTTGCATCCATTTTTGTTTCTCTCAAATTGCCTCTACCCAGTTACTTTTCCATTTTGAACACCCCATCCCCTGCCCCCCTCCCATAAAATGCAACCTCTACTTATAGGGTAATTTCATCCTATAGCTTCTTATAACTTGATTTTTTTTAAGCTAACTATTGTTTAATTACTACTTTGAAGTCAATTTAGCAGAAGAAAAATCCCTAGTTTAAGGTGGCTTTTTGCATCCCCACCAAGCTATTCAGCAGGGCATTCATCCAGGATACAAAACTAGGCTGAAGCTTTAGGAGTTGAATGGATCACTCCAGTAGAGATTTAATTTCCATGAAATTCCTCCATGAAAATCCACTCACTCCTCTTAGATCTGACAGACAGCCAAAGACCAGCCACTACCTTTGAACTGAGTAATTTTTAAATGCATCCCACCCCTCTTTGCCCCCCATGTAAATATGAATTGCTGAGGCTCAGAGTTCTCTGGTAGACTTTAAACCACTCCCAGAGCGCGGGCAGGAGGGGAGGGAAAGGCAAGCACATGGCTCTGTGATGACCGAACTTAGGGGAGCTCGATGACTGAGCCCCAAATCGCTCCGCTGCGGCTGAACCCAGAGCTGTTCCCGCAGGGGCCG
>NW_005054456.1:1573049-1591088 GCF_000277835.1 Geospiza fortis
CGAGCCGCCGGCGCGGGTGCGGATCCCGCACCTCCCCTCCCCGCCTCCTTCCGCCCCCCGCAACTCCCGGACTTCCTTCCACTCGTGTGTTTTAGAAAATGCTCACCCCGAAGTCACCACGTGCGTCGCTTAATGGCTGGGACAAAACATGGGGGGTTATCTATTTATAAAGCTTTGATATACCAGGCTGGCAAGATTTTTCTACATTTATTCGCTTCACTTTTCTCCATTTAACAGCTGCCAACTCCTTATTTTCCCGAGCGGTGCTGCACTCCCACCTCTCTGTGCAAACCCCATTCCCGAGTCCCGGCTGCTGTTTTAACTTTGCTCGGACGCAACTTTGGCTGTTCAAATTTCAGTCCTTAGCCAAGCGCTGCTTTTCTTGCCGGAAGCAACTCTTCAGTTCATCTCCTGAAGTTTGCTGCTTTTTCCCTTAAGCCTTGTTTTAATCCCTGCGTTCCGAGACCTTTCCCGGGTGACGCCCGTTGTCTCTGTTGGGGGGACGGGCAGGGGTGCCCTGGGCACTGAGCCCCATTTCCCTCTCCCATCCCCGCTCCCCCTCCCCGCAGTTCCACGCGCGGCTCTCAGCGAGCTCCGGCGGCTCCCGGGCATTTCTCGCCGCAGAGCTGCGGATGCCTTTGCATTCCAGGCACAATGACCCTCTGTTCCCTGGAAGCTTTCTTCAGCTCCAACATCTAAATCACCAGCCCCGCAGCAGGCAGAATCCCCCGCTCTTTCCTCCTTTGAAATGTTTATCTTTGCACCTCCTAACTCAGGCTCAAATGCTCCAACAAGGAACTTGGGAACCCCTTCTTTTCCTTTTGAACTCTTTTTCCTCTAGAATTTTTGTAATTGCCGCATTGCAGAAGGGTTTTTTTGTTTGTTTGATTGTTTGTTTTCACTCTTTCTTCTCCCTCTCAATCAAATTTTTCAAACATCAGTGATTCAGATTGATTAGCTTGACAAAAAGGTCCTGAGCACTGAAATTAGGAGATGATATCTACTCCCAGAGTTTTCTCTCCATTTTTAAAAGTTTGCTTGCTATCACAGGACAAAAAAAAGTTTGAACAATATAATTTCACTTCGATGTGAATGCTGACCGTTTTTATTCTAGAAAGGTTTAAAACTTTTAATACCTTTCCTTGGCAGTCCTGATATAAGGAAACTGACACACCAAGGTGGTTTCAGTCAGTGTGAGAAAGGGTCTGACAATACATCAACTAAACACACAGGAGCTCAGCTGTGTTTTAGCTGTTGTTGTGATATTAAAGCTTGATAAAGCTTTATGAAGTATGATATTAATTTGTTGGAGGAAATATACACTTTTAAAAACCAAATAAATGCTACAGTTCATGCATTAAACAAAACTTATCTTCAAAACTCAGTTAATTTTCTAGGACCTATGTTTGAAATGTTTACATTTATGTATTACAAACTATGTTTGTTGTAAACTCACTTAATTCAATCCCATCACCACTCAAACTCCTCAGAGGTTCTTACTTTGTTTTAATATTTGCATTGGGATCTGAATATTTGAAACACGGCTGCGGTTTGGGCGCTAAGTGTTATTTAAGAACTGTGGAGGTGTCAGACCTCATTACACCGAATTACTAGAAAGCTCTGCAGAGTATGGACAGGCAGTAGAGGCTGCCTCTGGTAACCCTGACAATTGCCCTTCGATCCTGACCTACAGGATTCCTGATATTCCAGCCACAGCCCATTCTTTGTGCACAAACTGAGCAGAGACACATTTATACAGAATCACATTTCTGGAGGAACTTTAAGGTTATCTCCAAACCCCTCTCAATTGAAACTAAATTCGAACATGAATCAAAACTTCCAGGAGTGAAAAATTTGGAATACATTATTATCATGTTTACCTAGAGTTATCTGTTCAGGTATGCTTTATTGGACCATGGTTGCTGAACTTAGGAAATGAAAAAAAATTATTGTTAAAAACAGAAAAGTAACAAATTTTATCTGGATTTACATCAAAATCCCATAAGGAAAACTGTAATAAGTGAAATATATTGCAGAAGTATTATGGTAAATGTTTGTTTGTTCTCAGAATTGGATCATCTAAAATAAAAAAAATGTATAAGAATTATAAGGAATATAAATGAGACACAAGATTTTTGACACAGACTTTATATTTGTGGATGAGGAAAGTCTTAACTAAATAAGAGCAGTAAAATTTCACATAACCAAAATTAAATAATTAGGCAGTAGTGAGTTCAGAGATGCTTTATTGGGTGTTGAGGTTCCCCTATGTGGTATGTGTATGGGTAGATTGAAATACAAATGCTGCAGAAAAGATGTCTTCTACTTCAGTTTCCATTTGAACTTCTCACTGACATTAGAGGAGGTTCAGTGCAAAGTGGAGGCAGTGTGAACTCCTGAATTTCTGTCTCAGTTGACTGAGGATTAATAATCACAGAATCTGCCTTCCTCCTCTGTGGGATTTTGATCCTCCCGATCCAGCAGTGATCAGACAGTAGCTCAGTTGTTTCAGCCCAGATTCAAACAAGCAGGTACCTCTGTCTCAGAGGTCAGCACCATGCTGGGCTCAGAGACTAAATTAATCTGGAGAGGAGTCTGAAGTCACACAGGAAGTGTCTTATTGATCATAAGAGAATGGAAACTTCCCCTGAAGTCATCCTACAACGCTGTGATGTGCACTGAGTGCAGCCTGTTCTGCAGTGAGCAGCTTCTGTAGGGCAATTTGCCAGTGGTGCTTTCATGGAACAGGTTAGGAACAAACCCACAGCTGGATAAAGAACAGAGGGAAAAGGGAAGGAGGGAGGGAAGGAGAGAGGGAAGGAAGGAAGGAAGGAAGGAAGGAAGGAAGGAAGGAAGGAAGGAAGGAAGGAAGGAAGGAAGGAAGGAAGGAAGGAGAGAATATAAATACTATTATTTATCCTCTATAGTGCCAACCTTTGACTCATTCCAACTATGTATCCCAAAACTCAACTCCAAACTTTGGAAACAGGATTTCTGACCAGTTTACCAATGAACACAATTAGCCATGACACGTTTGTTTCATAATAAAAAGAAGGCTGAGTTCCAGTGAAGCAAATGAACAAAGTAAAACCAAACAACAAATACTCATTTAGTCAGACACTGAAAGTTTGAATTTTCAAACACCCCAAAGGACATGGTACTGTGTAAGCAAAAGAAGCACTTCTAATTTCCTCCCACCACCCTCAGCTGAACTTTTCTGCATCCCTGTTCAGACTCCAGCCTTTGCTTCATGCTGCAATCAGCCAGTTCAGCTCAGTGAAGAGAGACTGAAGGAGAACCTCCTTTGTGCCTCTGTCCTGCTTCAACACCAACCTGGGCACACAGGGAACTGCCAAGCTGGTTTGCCCCAGAAACCTCAGCAGCACAGTAACTCTGGATCTCAAAACTTTGGATATCCATCATATAAATGGATTTTATGCATCTATGTGAGACAGTGTACAATGTGACCTACAAAAATAATTTGTGCCCATGTAATTGCCTGATAAATCAATTAAAAATTAAATAGTAACAGAAGGAGTTACCAAAACTATTTCTAAATGGATACAGGTACTCAGGGTAGCTTACTCCTACTACAGAGGTAAATTATACAAGTTCAAAGTAACTGACATGAGTTATACCTGCCTTTGGAGCTTCCCACATTCAAGCAGCAGCTCTCCAGCCATGTGCTGATGAAAAGCTCTGGAAATGCAACAATTTTGGTTCAAAATCTCTGGGACTGCAAGCTTATCCTCTCAGTCTTGCCCTAAAAATGGGCTTCCTTACAGTATGTGTTAGACCTCTGAGCTAAAGTGATAGCTAAGGGGCACAGGAGAGGAGAGAAAGAGAAATTAATCAGATTTCCTGCTGCAGCCGGATCTCAGAGGAAGTTGTTGCTTCCTGCAGCTTGGGTAGCCTTGGTTCCCTACAAGCCAGATGGAGATTCTTTAAAGAAATATCTATTTAGGTAAGTCAACAGGAACAATCAGAGAGAAGTGCCAAACAAGGCTGGAAAGAACACCACCAGTCACAGAATCACAGAATGATCTGGGCTGCAAGGAACCTTAATGATCAACTAATTCCAGCCCCCACCCCACGGAAAGGGACAGTCCTGCCAAAAAAAATTCAGAAGACACCAGATCTTGTGCTCTGAGGATGGATAAGCCCATCATTATGTTATAGGAACATGGTGAATCCACAGCCAAACCCTGTATTTGTGGAGTGACAAGGACATTATGGAAAGGAACGGAGAGATATTGCTGCCTGCAGCTTGTGACCTCTGCCAAAGATTGCTGAGCCCATAGATCTAAGGACAGAGTGACTGCTACTGCACTCTCTCTTTTCTATTTTTTTTTTCAATGCAAGTCAGTTGGAGAAGCAGATTTGGTTTGGAAAGTATCCCTTATCTGACCCTCCAACATCTGATTTGCGGAGAGCTGCATTGCTCTGTAGGTTCCCAGGTTTTCCTGGAGGTTCAGCGCTGGATATATAAAATTTCACCTCCTGTGGGCAGCTCTGTGTTCCCTAAGGGCAGTGGAAGGGTTTGGAGATGTCTCTACCTGACATCTGTGATTTCTGTGGGTTGTACTGGTTGTTGGACACAGAAGTCCAGGGGAGTGTTGGAAAAAACTGTTTCCCCTCCTGCAGTCCATCCTCCTGCAGAACAGCCCTGTGTGAACCCCTGACAGGGTTAATGGAGGTGGGGGAGCCTACTGCTGCCCTTTCTCAGCTGAAAGGGCACAGGAGAGCAATTACAGCTCCTCATACTCCCTTAAAGGTATTTTGCTTTTCATCAAAACAACAAACATAAAATATGTTCCTGAGGCTTCTAATAAAGGATGACAATTTTTGTAGTGTCTAACTTCAAACACAAAATTATAAAAATAATATTTAAAATGCAATTATATGGCTTGAAGTGTATTCTCTATGTGACATTCTTGTACATGGTGCAGGTTCATCTATATAAGATGTCATGGAAATGTGTGACATATATTATTATGTGCTTCAGCCTCAGCATTTACTTAGCCAAGGCTGTCATTAACACCTTGATAGAAGGAAGTACATCCTATTTGTGTAAGTACTGAGTGTTTGGTCTACATTGAGCAAGAGCTCAATATATGAATATTTACTGGAATAAGCCTTCCTCTCAATGTTTTTCAGCTTCTGTCCTTGTCTTAAATGGAAGCACTGAACAAAACAGAAACAAACCATTCTTAGCCCAAAAATCTATATTTTTGTCTGACATTAGTTTCTTTTTGTTTTAGGAAATCCTATTTTAAATTACCCTTCAGGCTGCTGGAGGTACCAGGCTGAGGTGAGCACATGGAAAAGGCAAGCTGAGTTTAGGAAAACTTGGTCATCAAACAAGACAGGAGAGTTTGAGCAGCCAGGAACTGCTGCTTCATTAGAAGTTAAACCTTCACTCACTAAATGTCAGAGCCACCAGCTGCCAAGGAAATCATCTTCCTGTGGCATAGATGAGTGTGATCTATACATTCAACCAGACAAAATATCCAGTGTTAAATATCAGTGATTCAAGGCTGCTAATCTGGAAGTGACTCTCCAGTCTGGATTAGACAGAGCCAACATTTGAGCATTCCAATGGCTGATAGATAAACTGGTTTTATCTAATTCTGGTAAATTAGAAATACCTTCCATTTCCAAAGAAACAAGAGAGCTGAGCAACACGAAAGAGAAAGTCTTCTGGATGTGGATACTTGGTCTTTTCTTCCAGTTTTCAGATGCACTCCATCTGCTCTTAGGAAAATCAGCATTGTACCTTGAGACTACCAGGCTGGAAGAGGAGGGACTACAGGGGATCCAAAATATACTTTTAAATAGATTCTCTTATCTTGTTTTTCAGGGAAGATTTGGAAAGCTTTGGTATACATTACAGTAAAAAACCCATTAATTTACAAACTGCAGTGTTTATGTTGGGAAATGCATCCTGCTCTTCTGTGAGCAAAACAAAACAGCCTTATCTTGATGGATTATTTTCTGAAAAAAAGAAAAAAAGAAAAAAGTGAATGGATCACAGAAGCTTCTGCCTGCCTCATGGGAATTTGGCTGAAAAGGGAAGATGAGAACATGTGGCAATCCATGACACGTGCCATGAAATTTTTTCAGAATGAACTGTTTCAGGTTTTGCACACATCTTTTATTCATTTATTTATTTATTAGGAAACTAAACAGAGCAACACTTGTCAGAGGTAACACACTTCCCATGGAACACTTTACCTTGGGAAATAACTCACATTTTCCATCTTTAAGGGGTGGGATCAGCCTGACTGCTGAAGCACAGAGGAGCCTGGCAGGGCACCGCAGGCTCCAAGACTTGGAGTCAATGAATAAATCAGGAGTTTTATCCCAGCCCCAGGGGCAGGGGATGATTCTCCTCTCTCCCAGCCCCTCTCCCTCCAGGACCCACCCTCGTGTTTGACCATTCCCCATCCCCTGCAGCCCTTACCCAGCTTTTCTGCCTTTTCTCTACTTTTCTTGTGTTGCTCTTGCTGGGACGTTGGGAGCTGCTCCAGGGGATGTGGATGGGCCCCAAGGAGGGGGAGTGACCACCAGGGCGCTTCTCCTTCAGAGCTGACCTCACCCAGGGCACCAAATTCCAACAATTAAATGGAATTAAATGGAAACTGCACCTCCCCTTAAAGAGCCACCTTGTATCAGAAACACAAAAGCTGAAGCAGGGATGGGGTGTGCTGAGAGGATGTTAAAGAGATGGACTATTGCAAATAACAATATTTATTTAGTATGATTAATCTTATTTTAAGGATGAAATATACATGTTTAAGAAATGTGCTTATTTCAAAGGTGAGCTGTAAATTTCCTGTCTGAAATTTAGTTTTCATTAGTGTTTTAAAAAGCATAAGGGGTCCTTAAGAACCATGATTTAACTGGAAGAAATAATAAGAAAATATTTAGATAATAAAGAAAATAATTTGTTAGTGCTTCATAATGAAGTTACAAATAGTGAAGTCCTTTTAAAAAGACAGTACAAAATTAATTAACCAATTTAATTACCTCTAGATATTAAAATGATATTAAATTTTTGCTGCTTGGCAATCATTATTTGAAAGCTAAGAAATACTCCAGGATTAATTATGTGACTTTATGAATAGATATTTATTAAAGTTTGGATATTGAACTCTGTGTTTAATGAAACCTTTTCTCTTGAACTGCAATCTTAACTACAATTTAACAAATCCTTCAACTTGAGTTCTGCTACATGAAATATCCTCTATGTCTTGACCAAATTTAAGGTCCTTTAACAGCCTTTTTATACAGAATTTTAGGCTAGGAGGAACAAAAGGATGCACTTTTCACGACCCTGGAACCCTGTGACCACTGGGAAATCAAAAGGGTGGTGACACGAAGGAAAACTATTGTCCACAAAAATAAGCTCTTCAAGGGGCACCAGGAATGCACAATAAAATCCCAGTTTCCTTTGTGCAGCTGTTTATGCCTATGGCTTGCATCATCCAGAGCTCAAGAAAAGATCTAAACTAAAAAGGAATTCAGGTTTCTAAGAAAAATCTATATTCTTTAAAAAAACCCCAAAAACTATGTGAAAAAAATCTTTTAAGAATTCATCATTTCTTTACAAATAAAATATGTAAGTCTGAGGTAATGGAAACCCTCCTGTCCTCTCTGTGGGAATTGGAGAGGTGGATTTAAAAAGTGATTCCAGCAAGTAGAAGCAGATGGGAAAATAACCTGATTTGTCAGAACTGGAGGATTTAGTGAATTTGTTGCCTTCTTTCGTTACTAGAATGTAGCAGCATGTAAGAGCTTAATCAGACAATGAGCTCTACTTCAACCTGAAAACATTTAAAGTAAAAATGCAAAAGAAAAAAATAAAAAAAGGACTGGTCTTAAATTCTTAATTAAGAAAAGCTGCAATTTAACCTAGTAGCCTTTTTTTTTTCCTCCCAGAAGACTGAAAAATATAGAAAAATAGCAAATAAAAATATAGAAAAATCTGTGAGTCTCATGTTACACTCTCTGAAAATAATTTATCGTGTCATGTTTTGTCAGAAAATTTTTAAAGAAGTTTTTGTTGTTTAAGTCTTATTCAAAGACTTTTTCTAATTCAACTTGAAATCAGTGAAGAGAAAAAATTCCATTGACTTTAGTAAGCTTTGTCAGGGAACTGCCTGGTAATTAATGCAGAACATTATAATTAAATTTTCTTCTCATAAAATTGTTCAATAAAAATGTGTAAAATTTGCAGTTACCACCTTTTTTTTGTGTTTAAATGTTACTTGGGTATTTGCAGAGCAAAGTGAAAGCTGTGTGAGTGGAACAAGTTTAAGCAATGAAAATGATCAGATAGTACTTGTAAGCAAAAATGAAATCAACAGATTTTTCTCATTTCTCCTTAGAGACTTTCCAAAAAAGTAAGCAACAGCAGATTTGGAGAAAAAACTCAAACAAACAAAACCACAGTTCAAAAAGCTGTAGCTTTAACAGTTTGCTTTTATATCAGGAAAGTGAAGAAGTTTTTTTTTGAGGAAAGAATGTTTTAAAATTGTATATTTTTACAATTAAACCGATTGTGGGAATTTATTCATAGGGAGTGATGCTAAAAGCAGAAACATTTCATGTTGCAGCTGCTGGCCATCTCTAAAGAAATATAAAATAAATCATTTTTGGAAACGAATCACTTTTGGAAAAGACAAACTGTCTTGAAGGCAGTAACTTTTAAGCTGCTAATGCACGTGGTCGGTTTTGAACAATCATTTTCGGGTGTGGGTTTTCCAGGGAGAGCAGAGGACAGGATCCTGCTGGAACTGGTTGTGCACAGGGCGGGAGGAGCTGCAGGACAAAGCCCCGAGGAGCCCAAAGGCAGCAGTGACCTCTGGAGCCCTGGGGCACCTCTCACAAGCTGCACTCCCTCCCAGGCTCTGCAGCGCTTTGGGAAGTGAGCTGCCACACTCCCTACACAGCAAAGAACAAATTTACCCGGAATTCTGTGCAATCTTGTAACAGAAAATACAGGATTGAAGAGCTCTTAAAAGGTTGATGTGTTTTTTTCACATTTAATCAAAACTTGCCGTTACAGAGGTTGGAAGGAGATTGCAAACAGGCAAATCTCAAGGGGTGGGGGGGGGGAAATTGTGTTAGAATTCATATTATTCTCACTGAATCTTCAGTCTTCATAAAGTTTTGTGCTTTCTGGTTAGTAAAAAGAGGAACTATTTCCCTTCTGGGCAAGGCAAAGCACTGTTACAAACTACAGTGATGCCACAAGCCATAGCAATCATCAGCATTTTTAAATGCAACACTCATCAGGAGGAATTTAAGAGAAGAGGATCTGTCTAAATGAGTAATGTAGAAAGGAAAAGTCAAGCTAAATCAAAATAAACAAAACAGAAAGGCACATTTTCTTAATACTTTGCATTACAATCTGTGTAAGGTACAAAATCTCTGATGCACTGAATGCTTAAATTATACAGAGGTTCATGTGGAAAATCCTGCTGCAGAATCTGCATTTTGGTTTTACATACAAATTAAAAATATATATATATACTGAGTGTACTCTTGTATTTTGCCTTAAAATCTTTCATGTTCTTAACAAATTGCACAGAGTTTTTTTAAGCAGAACACCCAAAATCCAACACAGAGGTACATGGCAGAAAATATACTTTAAATCACTAAACAGATATATTTTTTCTGCCTTTTAATACAAAATTCTGTGTCCATTATAACAAAAGGATGCACTCTGCACGACCTTGAGAGCCTGTGACCATTGGGAAATCAAAAGGGTAGTGACACTAAGGAAAACTATTGTCCAGAAAAATAAGCCTCTCCAAGGGGCACCAGGAATCCACAATAAAATCCCTGTTTCCAAGAAAATTCAGGCATTTCCATCAAAAAGGACTGGTAAGATAAATAGAATGTCCTCATAAGCCACAGATTCTTAATAATACAAAATGTCTAAGTCCATGGTAAACAAAGCCCCAAGGAAAACTAACATCTCCTAACTCAGGCTTCTCAAGACCTGGGTCATGACCCAGTGCCTCGTCACAAGGTACCTCAAAAGCATTTCTGAGCTGAAATTGCAGGGAATTTGTTTTGCATAACATATATTTCAGTTAGAGTTTCACTCCTTGCAGAGCTCATGCAACTCCTACAGCTGTCTCCTTGCTCATAGGTGTAATTTCAGGGTTAACAAGGATTGCTGTTGTTATCTTTTAAGGATTTCAGTTTCCATGTGAACACACACTGATCTGAAAGAAACCCCAGCATGTTAGTTGCTTTCTTGTTTTCTGCCCTTAAATTTAGTGCATGTTTGGGTTTTTATCCCCAAGTTTTTCAATAAATCCATTTGGAGACTTTAAAAAATCAATAGTAAATGAATTTTGCCATACATTTTGCATTTTGCTTTATAATTTGGTATTAAGACTCTTAACCTTTCAATTACTTTTTTTTTATTTGATTCTTTTCAGTTTCTTTCAATGATTTCGTGGGAGAGTAAAATATTTGTGATAGATTCAAATCTCAGAATGTAATATTTTGTGACAAATCAGTGTGGCTACGGTGACAAAGTTGTTTGCAGAACATCTGGGTTTAGGTTGAGTCCTGCCTGTAGCACTAAACTCACTTTATTCTACCCTAATCCTGAAGGAGGCAGAAGCCAACAAATCTTTCATCATTTTTCCATGTTCAAAGGCATTTTTGCTATCGAATGCCAGGGTTTTCCTAGTCAGCACTAGCAAGAATAAATTGAACAAGGGAAGTTATACTTATCAATATTTTTAGTTGATTTATACTTTTGAAAGGCTCATTCTGCAAACATTTAGATATGTGAGTAAATCTGCTCACATAAATAAAATTACTTGCATGTTTAGGTGTTTGCAGAATTGACCCATAGCTTCCATAAAAATCTAAAGAAAACCATATCTGATTTTTCTCAAAGAGTTAATAAAAGGGCATATATAATGGGAGGATGTGAGAACCAGATGATTTATTTATTCACTCAGTTTAATACAAATCAATTTAATACAAATCAGTTTAATAAAAATTTAATACTAGTAAGAATTACTGCCTCACAGAATTTCTATGCTTTGGCTTTAATTTTAACTTTTGATTTCTGCAAAAAACTTGTGGGGAGCATTCTTAAAGGTAGTTTCAAGGGCTGAATCACAATAATTTGTGTGTTTTCACCAATTTTTGCAAAGCTGACAAGTCTGTGATGTAAACTGCAAATCTGCCATAGCTGGTTGCATATGGCTCATGTTTAACCAGAAAATAATTCCATGTAAGGAGCTGCACAGTAAACAGTTCTCAAACACCGACACGACCGGGTGTCTTGAAATGCATTATTTACATGGAAAAATACCTTTTGTCCACAGCAGTTCTGTGTTCTTTCTGGGTTAATGAAATCACAGCCCAGAAGCGTTGCTTGTAATAGGCTACAGAGCAGGAGTAAATTTATGCAAACAGGGAGAGGGATGTCTTTCCCGACCTCACAACCCTAATTTCTAGGGAAAGGCTGTGCCAGGACGGGCGATTTTTGCGCATCAGAGGAGGCAGGAGGTGTCTCCCGGCTGGAGGGCGGCAGTGGCAGGACGGACGGACGGACGGAAGGCTGTGTGTCCGCCCGCGGATCGCCCCGGCTGCCAGCCAACCTCATCAGCTGTGCAGAGCAGCTTTTCCTGCGGTGCCGGATCCTGGGCTGCCATCGGATCCGGGGCTCCATCACATCCTGGATGCCATCGCATCCCGGGCTGCCAGCGCAGAGATGCTGCTGCGCGTCCCGGCTGCAGCGGTGCCCGCCTCCCGCCGCCCAGATGTCCCTGTCCCTCCCTGTTATTACAGCGAGTGGATATTATTCCGTCTTTGGAACGCTTTTCTTTGCCAGGGCTGTACTTCAGCCTGTTTGCAGCCTGGGGGCAGAGCCACACCGGCTGTGCCGGCAGCCGGGGGGAGGGGCCTGGGCTGTGCAGCTGGGACGGGTTCTGGACGGGGGATAACACCTCCTTCCCTCTGACAGACATTTCATTACCTCATTCTGAGGCAGAAAGGAGCTTCCCTCCTAAAATGACTTTTTTTTTTTTTTTTAACCCCATCTTTGCATGGTTTTATGTGAGCTCCAGCCTGTACCCATCCTCAGCCTCATTTCCCGTCTGGGCTGGATCTGTGGACTTTATTACTCCAAGCAAGCACATTTTCCCACTATGCTGAGGTCAATTACACATTCTTCCTCGTGGTAAGGTTTGTTTACCTCCTGTCATGCTGTTCTTTTCCAACAGAACATTTTGAGCTCGGGATAACAGGATCATCCTTTTAGTATGCACATCCCGAAATGTGTTAAACTACTGTTAATGTATTTTATCTTCTTAGCAGGGATCTGGAGCACCCACAACACAGGCACTGGAAAAAAGTGTTGCCTTGGGATGAGAGGTGAGATCCTGTGCTGTGCTTGTAGCCATAGAACTGGGAATATATAGCAGGTTTAGGATGGTTTTCTGCCCTTCTAATCCTGAGCTGCTCTGCAGGCTGGGGTAGACATCCTAGTGCTTAGTCAGCCTGAATCCCAATGTGTTTTAACTAACCTGTGAACTCAGCTGTTCCCTGAATTTACAGAATGCTCCTGTGAGAGGCAACAATCTCTAAAATGCACCTTCCAGTGCCCAGGTCCTGCACAAGTGCTGGGAAGGGAAATCACTGAAGGGGAACTTTGACAAGCTGCATAATGAAATACCTCCCCCAAATGGATGTAAAAACTACTTCACACTGTCCTGCTCCAAGGAGCTCATCCTATCTGCCAGGATTTTGAATTTAATGAACACATAGAGAGATTTCTGTCTAGGACATCTTCAGTCAGTGCTCTTGAAGCACAATCTGATGTTGCACAGAGAAAAGGGCTTGAGGGATGCTCTGGATGCTGGGTGAAGGACGAGCATCCTGCCACTTGCAGAGCCTGCCCTGCACCTGCTCAGGTTCTGTACATTTAACAGGCAACCCAAGAGCTTCTGTCTGTGCTGTGCCTGCTGAAAAAGAGAGGAATCCTTGCATTTCCTATTGCATGCAACCGCTGGAATTCAAGAGTGGAATAAAGTACCAGCTGGTTTTTTGTTGTGCATGAAGATCAGGTGTGTGTGTAAACTCCCACATTTCCTATATGTACAATGCCCAAACCTCTGCCTCTTCTTAGAGGCTGCCTGACAGAAAGAGCTCCCAAAATCTAATAGCTGCTTGACTCCCCTGAGTGCACACAATCTGCTCAACACGGGAGAGGTACATGTCTTCCCTGGGATCAACATACAAACCACAGGACATAATGGAAACATGAAGACAAGGTCTGGTCCCTGGGTCCTCTCATCAGGTCCTTACATCAAATATTGGTAATATATTTGGATTTCAGAGAAAAATGCAGGCAATGCTGTATATCATCCTGCAGAAACAGTTAATGAGCCCAACAAAATAACAATATTATTTGTAACCTGGAGTCAAACAGTAATATTATATTGACTCATTTCTAAAATGCCACATGGTGTAAGGGAAGTATATTTTGGAAGGAGATGTCTCATCTAGAAATGACTTGAGCATATTTTTAAGTTTAGGCACAGAAAAAAAAAAGGTTAAACCAGTCCTGTTTAGTTCCCCTGCCCTGAAGGAGGAGTTCAGAGAGTGCACAGAGGTGAGTGCAGGGCTAGGGCCAACTCTCCCTGTGCTGAACCCATGGATGGGCTGAAGCACCAGCAAGAGCATTCATGTCTAAATTGCCCACCTTGTGTATAAAATGTGCAGGAGCCGATTCATGGTGCAGCCTGCCTTTGTAGCTTGTTTTGATGGAAAGAACACCCCTCCTCAAGACACAGCTTTCATGGTTTGCAAACTTACATACTCCTCATTTAAGCTATTTACACAGTTTTAAGGGCTTAAGCACGTATTTGGATTATGTGGCTCACCCAAATACTAAGATTTACACAAAATCTAGAGAGTTCACAACATATTCTGATTGCCAGCTGTGGAGAAATAAAATCTATTAAGCAATTCTACAATATGAGAAGTTGTGCACTGCTACAAAATAGAAACTGTACTTCAGAATTAATATGCAGGGATATATGCATGAATTAAAATGCTGTGTTACATACACAAATTAGAAAACTCATCAAAATACCAGCAATATTCAGCAAGATTGGAAACCTGTGCATGAGAGGAATTCACCCATCTGGAGTGAGATGAAGCAGGGAAGTTGTTACACAACAAAAATCTTCTGATGAGAAAGGCAAATCTCAAACCACAGAGACTTTAACGCAGTGGTGTGGGCAGGTAAAATCCATGATCTGTCAAAAGGGCAGGAGGATGTGGGGAGTGACTGAAAAGGTGTTTAACAAGACAGACTATCCAGAGAATCTGAACCAGGGAATAGATGGCCAGTGTTCAAAACCCTGCCTTCAAGAATTGATTTTGACATGAAAAAAATATAAACCCTGTTCCTCAGCAAGTTCATGTGGGAAACATTTCTAATTTCAGCATTACACATGGCCCTATCCTGTACCACAAAAAGACTCATTTAGTTATGCAAGTAGCCGCCTTTCAATTTGACAACTTATAACCTTTTTCAGGATTTAACCCACCTGAAATGGGAAGGAAATAGACGAAGAACTGAGTGAAAGGATGAGTTCATTTAACTTCCCATGATGTTATGAAGGCGGAGACAACTCACAGAATCAAACCACATAGAAATTGCATAAAAGAGCTTTACAGAAATGTAATTTCAGCCTGCAACAAAGTAATACATAATAAATGAAAAGGATTAGAAAGCTAAATGCAGACTTTAATATACTTAGCTACCAAATTGTGAAGATAAATGAGGCAGAGTTCATTCTATACATTTTTATTTTGTTATAATAAACATGTTTATGCTAAATTGTCAAAGAGCTCCTAAAAGGACAGGTTTGAGACATTAGTATGCAGCAGTCCTTTACAGCATGTCAGAAATACAGCAAATGTTACATTATTTATTACAGCAATCAATACAGTTAAAAAAAATTAAATTAGATATGAAGCCTATGCCATTACTGTACCCTTGTTTCTTATTTTATATGCAGATTTGTCTTATTTAGGACAGGGCTTAGTGTTTTTATATTTCACTTAGCTAAAACACAAGGTAACACAGCTTATTTGTACCCCATTTTCCCCTATTAAATGGTTTTATAAATGAAGCAAATCGAAACTAAAAGGTGAATGCCAGTTTCAAACGTCTTACAAATACAATGACAAAAGTGTGAAATCTTTTAAAATAAAACCTCTATTACATTCATTTTTCATGATAAGTGCAAGCACATAGAAACAACTCAAAAAACTAATACTGAATTAAATTTTTCAATGATATTGAGGAAATTCTCAAAGTATCTCTTTTTATTCTGTCCTCACAAGAGGAAAATTTTCATTCTACATCTTTTTCAGCTGAATGCTTTAAAATAAAGACAGTTCAGCAGCACATGACAGGTAATCCACAGTTACACAAAAAACCCAAAGTGTACAGAAGACAAATGAAGACAGACCTTTAAGGAACTCCACTGCTGCAAAGATTTACCAGAGTTGTGACTGTGTGAGGATTCATAGCAAAAGTTTGCAGCTTCCCTCTTATCAGGAGAATAACTCTGTAGCTAATGATTAAAGTGGTTTCTCTTAAATATTCCTTTGGGGTTTTGTTTCTTTTTAAGATGACCAGATCTCTCCACACATTCTCTTCCAGAAGTATAAAGTATGGTGTCTGAAAGACTCCAGACCTGGTGATAAAATAGGGGTTTGGACACTGATTTTATGCTGGTGTTCTGCAAGTTTAGAAGATCCTCAGGCTTTCAAGTATTCCCAAAGTTTTGAGAAATAAGTTGGATTTTATTAATCTGTCAGAAATCTTTCCATACAGGAACTGATTTTCAGATAGTTTGTTTTGAAATTTGTTGTTTCACAAAGATTCATCCCTCTTAGTTGTTTTTGATTTCTTTTATGCATTTGGATAGTTCTGCACAATTCACTGTGCCTTCTCCAGTATGAAAAAGTTCAGACAGTAATTCTGATTTTGGTAGGGGAGCAGAAGCAGAGCAGAGAGTACAAGGCAAGCCTTGATCATAATTGTTAGGCTATGGATGAATCAGTAACTGAGAAGAGAGAGAACGGAATTATCTGCAGCAGAAGAAAAGTGCAGTGAAGGAAAGAGAAATATCTTCTCAGCACACATGCATACATGCAGTTCCATTACAGGAAAACAAAAAAATCAAAATTTCTGTATATTTGTTGTAAGGGTGAGGTATAGATTTTCAGAATAAACTCCGAAAGTGATTTTTAGTAATTTTTACAATTTTTTTCTCCTGTCTCTGTATATGGATTGCACGTCACCTAGTTTTGCTAACAGATTTCCAAACCCTTCCCACAGTAACGTGTTTTACAAGCACCACCTTGCAACCTATAAATCACTGTGCGCTTGAAAGGCCGTCAAAACTCTCTGCCCAGCTGACATGGCAGAGAACTGCTTTCACTACACAATACCCTTGAAAATATTAAGAAAAGTTCTGGCACTTTTTTCTTCAGCCATTCCTTTTTTTAGCAACTGATGTATTTGCAGACCCCAGGACTCCCTTCCAAGATACACAAAAACACAAGTCAAAGGTCAGCAGGAGGATGTAAAAATACCATTTAATCTTATCTGTGCAACACTTCATGTAGACTTATTTCACCATTTTCAGGCTCTCTTTGTTGAAAGACTAATTTATTTCTGAACTGACAAAAAGAGATAATCAATTTGCAGCATGAATTGAGTAAGAGCTCCTACCCTTACATGTAACTTTGTTCATATATAAGATTTGAATATGCTTATGATACAAACGCTTATATTAAAGAATTAAAAATCAACACAGAGCATGCAAAACATTTTTATACAAAGTTTTCTAGTACTGTGTCATGTTTATTTGTTGCCAGTTTAAAAAAGTTTTGTTTTACAGAGTTAGGCATCAAGTATTGTTTCTTGAGAATGTTTTCCCTGTTATGCACATATGAGTTACTGGGACACTTTTGCATTTTCCACTGCTGTGTCAATTCACTATTCTGTTTCTGAAGGGGTGTTGGTAACAAATTCACACACTCATGCTAATTACTGACTTCAGTGTTGAGCATTTTGCTCTCTTTTAACATTTGTGGGTCGGGACCTCAGAAAGGCACTTTGCCTAATCCACAGAAAATTCAAATTTCGAATTTGACTGCGTCCTCCATTACACGTGATCTCCCTGCGGCTCCCAACCAGTAAATTCCGTATCAATCCCGGGCGCTACAACACCAAAGTTTGCAAAGAGCAACCCGGCTGAGGATTTCCACTGATGATTTAGAAACAAATTGCAGTTTCTGGAAGAAAAGCAGCAGGAGCCCGTGGCCGGCAGTGCCCGCGCAGAGCCCGCCCGTCCTGCCCCGGCCGCGCCCGGGCTCGGCCGCTTTGTCTGAGGCCTCACACGCGCTGCACCTCGCCGGCCTCGCCCTCCGACCTGCGGGAACGGGGCCGAGGAGTCCGAATAAAGAAATTAAACACTAATAAATACGGCGGGGGGACGACGACGACACAAAAGCCCTTTTCTCGTTGTGTGCGAACGCAATCCCGATAGATACTGCCTGGTTTCCATGGGGACATTTTGTTCTGACTTCAGATCCCGATGATCGGGGTGAGCTGAGGCACTTTTGGGGCTCTTTGGCCGAACCGAGCAGAGCCGCCCGGAGAAGTGGGGCAAAGCTATTCGTTATCAATCGATTTTAGGTAATTTATTCTTTTTAAAAAGATGATTACTCCTAATCCCTGAGGAACCGTGGCCGCTGGCTGGGCACAATTAGCACATTTTTAGCATTCCTGTGAGGGCCGCCCGCCAGGGCAGGACAAACACCCCGCGCTGGGGTCCCCAAGCAGCCCGGGCGGGGGAGACCCCTCAGGGCGCCCTCGGGGGGCTCCAGGTGCAGGAGAAGCCCTCGGGATGCACCTCTGGGCTGCTCAGGTGCTGGGAGGCCATGGCGGCTGGACGGCGAGAGCCGCCA
>NW_005054456.1:1591438-1591725 GCF_000277835.1 Geospiza fortis
GGAGCCGCCCTGGGCCGATCACATGATATTGTCTTCGCGCCACTTTCGTAAAACCCTTTTTATTCCAGGGCTCAGCTCGGCTCTAAGGTACCGTGTTTATCTTCCCCTTTCCCTGCTCTCTCCTTCGCGCTCCTTTTTCTGTTTCGCCTTCCCAAAACCGGCGCGAGGCCAAGGGCACTCCCCGCTTTGCACCTCTTCTATTATTTAATTTATTTCATCGCTTTTCTCTTTTTTCCCTCTCTCTTTCTCTCTCTGCCCCGCCCCCTTCCCGAGCCCCGCCGCAATCA
>NW_005054456.1:1593002-1597323 GCF_000277835.1 Geospiza fortis
GGGACATCCCCGACCAGAGCCTTCCCACCCCCACAGGTTTGTAAGGCCGGGTTCTGACAGCGCGGCTCCGGAGGGAAATGGAAATTTGTTATTGGGAAAATTCCCCTCTCCCCTCCTGTGCGGTGGGTCCGTCGCTTTTGTGCCGCACCGAAGCTCCCGCATCATCTGAGGGACAGATAACTCCATTATCTGATGCGGAGGGTGCGGATCATGTGTCAGAACTTTTCCTGCACTACTGGGGGGGGGAAATGTTTGGTGATTGGTGATGCAAGACCCTCGGTAAAGCTCCAGGAGAAAGGTCAGCTAAAATGTCTCTTGTGCTGCAGTAATACATGAGAGCAGGAAACCGGGGTGTTTTGATACCTATTGCTGTGCTTTTTAACTGCCACTGAAATCTGGAAGAAGCCATTTTTACCTTAATTCAAGGGAAAACCAGATGCAAACCTTTCCCCTTGTGGTGTGCCCTCAGTTAAACTGCCTTCTGAAAACTCTTGAACCTATTTCTTCTCTATGCTTTGATAAGAAAAATCTCTTCTAAATTGAAAAGCAAATCCATATCTGTGTTATGCAACATTAATATTGGTCTTCTCTCTTGGCAGGTATTGTGCTTCAGTCAAGATGCTGCTGTGTGGTGCTTTAGCTGCACTGAAACAAGACCTTGAAATTGAAGAATTTCTGTCTGGTGATGGGCCTCAAGTTGTGCAAAAGTGCTTACAGTGCAGGTAGAGTTTAGGATCTACTGCAGTTTAAGCACTTCTGGCATTACTGTGGCAATTCCGTGATGGTGGCAAAGCACAGACAGAGCCAGGATTGTTGTGCTGTGTTGGAGCCACGCTGCAAATGGTCCTTGTGTTAAGGTGCATCTAGTGCAGTTAGTGATGTAGCGTAGAATCTACTGCCCTAAATGCTCCTTCTGGCACAAGCTGCTGCCTGCACATCCAGAGAAACTGCATCCATCTGCCTTGGGCTCAGCAATTACTGTTTTTAGTTAAAGGTTTTTTTTTTTTCCATTGAAGGCAATTGCTCGGGAAGTAGTTTTGTCCTAGCAGTATCAAAGTGCTCATAGTGCAGGTAGCTTGGAATTGGACCTACTGTAATGTGGGCACTTACAGTACTGCTAGATAAAGTGCATCCTAGCCAGTGCCAGTTGCTGGAGAAGATGGTGCTGATTACAGTCAGTTTTGCAGGTTTGCATCCCAGCTTAATAAAATTGCTGTGCAAATCCATGCAAAACTGACTGTGGTGGTGGTGAATCTGTGGTGAATAATGGGTTTTCAAGCTTTTTTATTTTCCTTTTGCCCTCACCCCCCTGCTCCCTCCCTTTTTTTTTTCTTTCCTGGAAGATTTGAAGATGCCTTGCACTGATTTCTCCATGGGTGGGGATTTGTTGCATTACTTGTAGCTGTGTGTAGAGTATTGCACTTGTCCCGGCCTGTGGAGGAAAGGAGGACTTGTCATCAGGCTGAGCTGCCCCAGGTTTGCCACTTTGGTCAAGCTCTCTTGTTTTGCTGTTGTCGGGTGGATCACGATGCAATTTTGATTAGTTTAGTAGGAGAAAAATTGCACGGTATCCATCTGTAAACCGCAAGACCTTCATCGCTGACAGCGTGCCTTGTGTCACTGATCCCTGCTCACAGGACTGTCCCTGCTGCTGGCTCCACAGCTTCAGGGGACACCAAGAGAGAAAACTTCCACACTAAGGTTTGTACAGCATTTAAAAAGCCCAAAACACGACCTGGAAAGGAAACCCCATGAACACTTGTGGTGGTCCAGGGAAGCATGTTTTGGGGGTTTGTTCCTGTAATATGTCAATGACTATAGTGGATTTAGTAATAAAAACATTTAAAAATAAAACTCGTGTTTAATGGATTTCATTAAGTGTGATTGCAGTAGGCAGGAAATAAAGGAGCTTTTTTGCTGATTGTGGGTTACAGCCTCCAACAACCTCTCCCACCTTAATTTTAAAGAAGATGCATCTTGCTGCTGCTAATTTGGGGAGAATCTTTACTAGGAAGGGGGATGTTTCTCTCCAGGGCAGAAGGATGTCTACTCAGTGCTCACTCTTAAGTCGTGGTCTTGCTCCAGGTTTTTTTTTTTATTAGCTCTTTGACTCTCAGCCTTGAAGTTGGGATGGAGCTGCATCCGATCTGGAATTGCTGCCCTGGGAGTGGGGACCCTGTGGTTTGTGACTGGCAGAATGGTGTGACCAGAAGAGGGGCTGGAGCTGAAGCTGCTGTAGAAGCTGATTATAAGAACTGGGAGAATCTGCTAATTGAATGTTGGGACCTGAGTGCTTTGGAAAGGGAGGGAGCTGAACTTTGGGTGTGCAAGGGTTGATGGACATGGTGTTGTTGAAACTGCAGCTGCATTGCTGTCCTGTGCTAAATATTGGGCTGGCTTTAGTCTGTTTTGTGTAGTTTATTTACTATGGGCAACCTCTTGAGGGGGTTGCTTAGATTCTTGAGTTTCTGGGTTTTTTTTTTCTAGCTTGCCTCCCTAAAACTGGTTACATGTGTGGCCAAACTTGTGGATGTGCCCCAGCCCTGCAGCATGGGGCTGCTGCAGTTGCCTTGGCACAAGCAGATGTGGTCTGTGACGTGGGTGGGCAGCGCCAGTGAGTTTTCAACACCCTTTCCCCCCCAGCTAAAATACTGTGAGATCCAAAAGAATCTTATTGCTGGTCTGATTTACTGTGGCCAGCTGGGCTGATACCACTGTGGATCCCTGCTGTAAGCCTGTCCCCAGTGTCCCATGCCCAGATGTGGTCTGGGGCTGGCTGGGAGCTGCAGGGAAGGCAACATGCCAAGCTCAGCCATACTTTATTGGTTGAAGCTCCTGTGAGGGTGTCCCTGCAGCTGGTGGCTCTGGATGATTTTCTACCCCAGAATTTAATCTGAGGCTGAGTTGTAATCTTCCTTGTGCCTGGAAAGCTGTAATCTGGGCTTCAAATCCCTGTGCAAACAGGAGGAAAAGATGTTCCCTAAGTATAGAGCCCTTCTGGCTGCACCACATAGTGACGGTGAGGAACAATGGGTTGGAGTGTCTGCTAATTGTGATTTACTGCAGTGTACCATACCCCAGCTGGGTGGAAGGCACTGGGATGTGTCTGTGCTGGGAATGGAGCTCAAGTTTGCTTGGTGTTAGTTCACTCTTGGGAGATGCTCCAAGCCTGGCTTTGTATTGCTAATACTGAGCTGCACCCAGCTCTTTATGGGGTCTTACTGGTGGTTTTGGGGTGATGCAGGCTTGCATTGGTGCGGTGGGTGCTGGAGGGAATTCTGTGCCACCAGCGTTCAGCACAGCCAGTGTTGGGCATGAGGGGCTGGTGTGGCCATCCCAGGATGTGTCACTGGTCAGGGCTTTGAGCACTGTGTGTGTGGCAGAGCCTGCGAGGGCACCTGAAGCCACCCCAGGCAGGCTGAGCTGTTGGCAGATCCCCCATGGCTTCAGCAGCGAGCAGGGTGGTGTTGGAGCTGCTGAGGGAGGGGGGTTGCTGTGTGTCCCTCAGAGAGCTCCATCAGCAGTGTAGGTGTTCTGCTGTGCTGGTAAGTGTCTACACAATCTGTTCTGGGTGACAAGCCTGCTGTGCAGTTTGGGTGCTTTGCGTGGATTTCACTGACTCAGCTCAAAGTGCTGAAATATGGAAGCCAGCTGAATGTTCCTGCAGTTGTAAACTGGTTCAGGCACTGGGGGAAGTGAGATCTGCTCCCTGAGAGCAGCTTCTGCACACTTGTGCCCTGTGTGTGCTTATGCTCAGTAGTAAGTTGATTTTATTGTCAGGCTCTGGTCCTTGAGAGCACAGCAGGGCAGGTGGAGCCTCTCCAGGGCTGATGGTGGAGTGGTGAGGAGGGCTTAACCCACAGGGTATTGGAATTGCAGGATTTGGAAGTCAAAAATGCTCCTATTATCACCTGAGCAAATCTTTAAGGCTGATGAGTGAAATGGTGTGAAAAGTGGCTCCATGTGATAGCAGAGTCTGGTTCTGAACTAACTCATCACTGCATCTCCCATGGAGGCAGCTGTGTTATCTGTGAGCTCCTCTGTCCTTTCCTCTTGCTCAGGATAAACCATTACCTGAGGATAAACTTGGCTTTCACCTATTGCAGAGCCCCTTTCTGAGGAGGTTTCCCAGCCTTGCTCACGGCTGTGCCCAGCACACAGCCTGTTTTACACTGCCCCAGGGTCAAGGCTTAGGTTTCCAAAGGTTTAAAAATGCCAAAGCTGCTGTTTTGAAGCAAGAAATGACCCATTTTTATACTAGCAGCACTGAGCAGAACTGCCTTGTCTTAAGCCCAGAGCATTGTTTTGGGAGCTTCTTCAG
>NW_005054457.1:0-27413 GCF_000277835.1 Geospiza fortis
TTTTTTTTGCATGCTTCCTTGAGATCAAAGCATAACACAGAGAAGTATTGTAAGGTTAAAATACTTTTGAGATGCCTCGTGCTGAAAAACTTGTAGCTACTGCTAAGGCCCATTGGCCAATTCCTGCTTCATTTCTGAGAAGCTATAAAATTCCCATCTCTATTTTAGTTCTAAGGATCTGTTGTTATGGTGGAGATGCAAATTAAGAACAACCATTTTTGAATCTTTAGGGATGTATTCACCATTTTGTAGCTGCGTTTTCAGTCTCTGAGCCATTAATGAAAAAAAGAAGTATCTACACTGTTTTCAACCTGTGGACCATCCACTACTGTCCACGTGCTCAGATTCAAAGCCAAACAATCCTCTCTGGCCTCATTGGGAGGAATTATTTGGGTTCAAAATACAGGACTAGTATTTGATTTTCACCAGCACAGTCCAATGGGCAGATTCTATCCCCTGCATTTCAATATTTAATCCTCCTGTGGCAGTCAGAACTTCTCTCCTGGGGTGGTTTCAGGGCTGTTGGTGCAGAGCATGAGGGTTTGGGATGAGGGAAGCAAAGGTGTGCTCAGCCTTGACTCCATCCCACGGGCTCAGAGGGGAAGCTCATGAGCTACCTGACCCCCCTGGCAATGAAAACAGACAGGCTCTGCTCCTTTAATATGCCTTAAATATTCTGGAAATGAAAGGAGGCAGGTTAGCTTGATTTCATTTACTCTGAGATTTTATTTTAATGTAGGTTTGATAGCTAAATGGAAAACAAATGTGGGATATTAAAGGGAGTGGGCCCAGTCCAGCGGCGGGAATGGGACCGGTGCAGGAACATTTTTCTAAAGATCCCTTCTGGAATGTTATTTTGAACTCCTTGAAACTCCAAAGGTTTTTAGACATGGTGTGTTTTGTTAAGTGTCCCTCGGGAACGCTGGGTTTAAAATTAGTCAAACTCTTTCACTTTTTTAAACCCTACCCTAAAATAGTTGATACAAAATTTGGTGGGAATTCTGCTGAGAGCTTAAATTGGCTGAAACAGACAACCTAATGGAAATGACATTTGGGGAAAAAATGCGAAAAACCTGGTTTTCTTTCTGGCTTCCAATGACATAATCAGGACATGGCAGGACTGCCTGCTCCTCTGAGCATGGCCCTGACCCTGGGGCTCTGGTCACCAGTTTCCCTCGTGCAGGAGAAGGAGGGAAGCAGCTGGGAAGAGCTAAAAGAGGGAGATGACGGCTCTGGTACGGTACTGCCCGTCCTCTGTGGCTGGATTCCTCTGCGGGCTGACGTTCATCACCCTCCCAGGGCAGGGCCTGGAGAGCAGCTCAGCAACCCCACATTCCTGGCCAGAGGTGTGTCGTGGAGCCTTCCCCTCTGATGGGACACCTGAATGGCTCTCATGCTCAGGAGGAGCAGATGGGGTTTGATCAAAAAGGAAATAGGTGAGAGCTGTCCGGGTGACCCCTCCAGGCTCATCTTCCTCATCCTCCCAGGGCAGGGCCTGGAGAGCAGCTCAGCAACCCCAAATCCTTGTCCAGAGGTGTGTGGTGGAGCCTTTCCCTCTCATGGGACACCTGGCTGGCTCTCATGCTCAGGACAGGAGGAGCAGATGGGGTTTTATCAAAAAGGAAAGGTGAGAGTTGTCTGGTGACACCTCCAGGCCCATCTTCCTGACCCTCCCAGAGCAGGGCCTGGAGAGGAGCTCAGCAATGCCCTGTGCAGAGGTGTGTGGTGGAACCTTTCCCTCTGAGGGGACACCTGGCTGCTTCTCATGATTGGGCAGGAGGAGCAGACAGGGTTTGACCAAAAGGAAAGGCGAGAGTTGTCTGGTGACCCCTCCAGGCCCATCTTCCTGACCCTCCCAGAGCAGGGCCTACATCCCTGTCCATCCCTGTCCCACCACACAGAGGTGTGTCATGGAGCCTTTCCCTCTGATGGGACACCTGGCTGGTTCTAATGCTCAGGACAGGAGGAGCAGATGGGGTTTTATCAAAAAGGAAAGGTGAGCGTTGTCTGGGTGACAGGGTTTGACCAAAAAGGAAAGGTGAGAGTTGTCTGGTGACCCCTCCAGGCTCATCTTCCTGACCAACATCTTTGTGCCAGCCTCTGGATGAGCCTGTGTCACCCTGCCCTCCAAGGGGTCCCTTTGGCTCTGTGCCCTCGTCCTGCTGTGCTCTGTGGGCTGTGAGGAAGGGTTACACTGGCAGCACACTCCACTCCTCCATCAGCTCCTCCCGGCTCAGCTCTGAGCTGTGCTGGTTCAAAGCACATCCCAGAAACACATCTGGGACCTTCCCCAGCCCGGTAGCTTATTTATTGGAGTCATTTTGTCACTTTGGGAGATAAAGCTGCCTTCACACACCTCAGGTTCCTCTCAGCAGAGCTGAGAGATAAGGGCTAAGGGCTGCTGGCTCCTGCTTGCCCTGAGCCTGGGAGGGTTTGGAGGACAGGCCTCTTTGGGAAGCCACCTCTGCTATCACTTTGACAGGTGTCAGCTGTGCCCTGAGCAGCCAGCCACAGGCAGAGATTAGCCAAATGTGTCTCAGAGTGCTCAGACTCTCCAGACATGGCTTCAGAGCCCAGAATGGGAAAGGATTTTGAGTTGAGATAGGGGGCTTTGTTCAGAAATGGCCTGACCTAAGGGCCTCACTATCAGCAGCCCCAGCAGCCCCCACAGATGGGGTCCTTCTCTAGAGCTGATAACAGGGAGGAGGGGCTGTTCTGCTGCCACAGACCCCAGTGTGGTGTCTGGAGTGCAGGGGATGAGAGAGCCCTTGGCATTCTGCCTTGTGCCCCCGAGGTGTGCCAGAGACACAGGGGCACCAGGGCAGCCACCTGGGGAAGGGGGAGCCCTTTGGAGGAGCAAAGCTGGTGAACTCTTGCTGTTCACTCATGGTTTGGGGGTATCCAGGCGCCTGTGGGAGCTGTATCAGCCAGGCAGGCCCTGGCCCTGCACAAACACAGCCCCAGCAGCCAGCCATGGCCTGAGCCCTCCAGCCTGGTCCTGCAGGGTGTGGGAGGGCTCTGAGAGGTGGACGTGCTGTGGGGAGAGACGAATCTGTGTGTGGAGAGCAGGAAATTCCAGCAAAGGTGCAAGAAGAATTGGCCTTGCCCTGGAGAAGGCAGGGGCTGCTGGAGGGCAGATCAGAAATTAGCCAAGAGTCACTGCAGATGTGGAGGGCCACGGGGTTCTGGGGGCACCTCCAGCTTTAGGAATGCTTTAGGAGAAAGCAGTGGCTGGCACAGAGGCACAGGAACCTGCCTCTGTCCCCTGCCAGCTCAGGGAAGTCCCTCCCCAGCAAGTCCTTTCTTGGCCTGCTGCCCCTCCATCTCCTGAGTTGGGAAATTCCTCTGCATGGGGGTGTCCCTCGTCACGGGCTGACTCCTGTTCTTGTTACCTCACTGTAGAAGGCATTTTTCTGGAATTTCTGAGCTGTTGCCTGTCCAGTCAGACTGCCTGGAGCTCCCTGCAGCTTTCTGCAGATTTTGCTTCCCAGGCATGCCCAATGTATGGGTCAGAGAGCACAGGCAGGCACAGGAGAGGCACGGATTCTGGGCAGGAGGTTTGAGTCCATGGCATGCATCTACTGCAGGGCCCCTTCTGGTAGCACTGAAAAATGGCATTCCTCATGGTACCCACATTTTCATGCCAAGCTAAACTTTCTTGTCCTTTTCAGAGGTATTTATAGATGGGAATCTTGACAAGAATGAGTTTCTGTTTTGAAAGGAATAGTTTTATTTATTGCTAACCCTGATCTGAGTGTGTGTTTGTGTGTGTGTGTGTGTGTGTGCTCAAAGGTGCAAGCAAGTGACAAAAATGCCACCTAAAGAATGAGCTAAGTGAATCCCTAGGGAGAATGAGGAGGAGGAAAAATGAGACAGGATGAAAACTGGATGCTGAAAAACTCTTCAGAAGCAAAAAAGCTCCTCCTGGATGGTGCCAAGGAGAAGGGGAAGGGGGACTGGCAGGGTCCCAGTGCTGTGTGTGCTGTGAGCAGACAGGGCTGAGCTCACAGGGGAGCCTTGGCTGGCCAAGGGCATCTTGTTTGCAATGTCTGCTGATTTCCACTCCGTCTCACATTGAACTTCCTGGCTTTATTTGAGATAATTGAGGGCTGTGAGCCCTCTCCTGCTCTGAGATGGGTCATTCTGCACATCATCCTGCCCTGATGATGTGCAGAATCCAAAGTCCTCAGGACCTTCCCTCTCACCAGGGGGAGTGAGACACTCTCAGGACAGAGATGATTGAATTCCCTTCAGAGGTGATTCGACACCAGAACTGGATCTCTCCTTGTCTCCAGTAAAAACCCAGCCACTGTGACCTGCCACTGCTCTGCCCTCGGGTTTCCAAGGTCTGCTGCTCACCCACCTCAGCAGGGTGGATGTGTCAGGGGTACAGAATCACCTGCCTGAATGCCCCAGGGTACAAAGCCTGCCCTGAATCTTCTGCCAAGGGAACCCTGCCTCAGCAGATTGCAAACACAGGCAGGGTTTGCAGGGTGCTGATCCCCTGAGCACCTGGGAATGGGCAGGGGGAGCCCTGTCAGCCCAGGCTGCCAAGGGAAATGCCACAGTGGCTCAAGTGGGGACTCACAGCCCCTCTTTCAGCTCTCTGTGCAGCAGCTGCCTGGGACATCCCACGCTGGCAGAGGCAGCCCAGACCCACCTGCTGCTGTAGCTCCTGCTAAAGGGCAGCTTTGCCCTCTCCCTGCAGCCCTGGGAGGTTCAGCTGGCCCTGGATTGCACATTCTGTCCCAGGAGGTGCAGCAGCTTCACGGACACGCAGCAGGGTGGGCAGGATAAACCCCAGCAGCTGACCCAGCCCTCAGCCCTGACCCCAGGTGTGAGTGCCCGCTGCTGCCAGGCCCCAGGAGCGCAGGCACAGGCAGCTGTCAGGGGCAGTGACCCTCACAGAGCTGCACCCACGGTGTGCCCAGGGCTCTGTGCCTACCTGCCCTCCTCACTCACCCAAAGCCTTGCTGGCTCAAACCCCTCTCAAGGTCAAATTCTGAATTAGGAGACATCCACCAGTGAAAACTGCTGGCCAGCCTCTCCATCCTGCTCTAGGAAGATGCTGAGATGGGTTTCTTGTCCCCGGGTATGCTGTTGGAGGTGTCTGTGGTTCCCCTGCCAGCCCGTGTCTGTCCTGTCTCTGCATTCCCTCTGAGCAGAGCCTGTCCTGAGGATGTTCCACAGCAATTCCCAGGAACTCACACAGCACTTCCTTGGAAAGTCAGCACTGCCCTTCTTCCTTTCCATGCCTGGAGAGTAGCTCTGTGCCACACCTGGACCATCAGCACACCGCTGACCACCAAGCAGGACTGATCACCAGTTTGAGCTTATGCAAAGGTGGCTCCCTGTTCTCCCTGCCAGGACCCAGACCTGCCCCTGCTCCCTGAAGCCTCAGGAGACACAGACTGGAACGTTTCCAAATGAAGAAGATGGGTGAGAGGAGCAGGGCTCCCGGCACTCACTTTGCTGTTGCTTTGTGATTTCAGGGTTTACCTCAGAACCTCGGGTCCCTCCCCTGATAATTCCCTCCCAGGTGTGTCAGTCACCTCTCCTTCCCCCTCCCAGCACTGTCTGTCAGTCCTGGTATTCCAGAAGTGATTGGCAGATTCAAAGGATGCCGTCTACCCCTGAGGGGACATTGGGCCATCCAGGTGTCCTTTGTCCCTTTGTCCCTCCCCTCCTGTCCCTGCTTGGTGGCTCCCTGCCCCTTCCCTGCCCCTCTCCCCGGGGTTCAAAGGAGCAGCAGCCACGGGCTCAGGGAGTTCTGTTGGAGCTGGTGCTGCATTCAGAGGCCTGAGGGCCAGAATAAAGCTCTGGGTCCAAACCCTCCATCAGAACCGACTCCTTTCCTTCACCGTCGCCTTAAAGCTTCTCCACAGAGGGAAACCTGAGGAGCAGCCCCTGTTATGGGGAAAGCTCCATCCCAGCACCACCAGAGCTCCTGCAGGCCTGGACTTGTCTGCAGTGCCCAGCTGCAGCACCCAGCCAGCCCAAAGTGTCTCTGGGGTGAAACACCACACACCAGCCAGCCAAAGGTGTCTGTGGGTGAAACACCACACACCCAGCCAGCCAAAAGTGTCTGTGGGTGAAACACCACACACCCAGCCAGCCAAAGGTGTCTGTGGGTGAAACACCACACACCCAGCCAGCCAAAGGTGTCTGTGGGTGAAACACCACACACCCAGCCAGCCAAAGGTGTCTGTGGGTGAAACACCACACACCCAGCCAGCCAAAAGTGTCTGTGGGTGAAACACCACAGTGCTGCTGTTTGGTTCAGCACCAAGCTCAGGCACGTCCCATCTGGCTCTATTGGTAATGCCAATACTTTGCTGTGTCACTGCTCCATGACTTCACCTTCCCACCAGGCCCTTTTTTCTCCCTCCAACTGTGAGTAGGATGAGCTGCAGCTCTCTGCAGGGGCTGCAGCAGGCAGTGTGTGGTGTCCTCCTGTGTGCTGGGCACCCTGCATGCAAAATCTGACAGTCATCACTGTGAATGCTTTGCTAAATCCACGATTTCCACCTCTGCTTGGCAGCCCAGATTGGGCAGTGAGTGTGTGATAGATGAGTAATGTGACGATTGGCTCTTACAATTAATGGACAAATATCATGTATATAGGTTAAGAAAAGTTTTATAGATTTATAGTTATGTTTTACCCCCTCAGGTGGTTATCAAGGGACATCTGGGAGGGTCAGATGGTCACTATGGAACTACTGGGCTCCAGTCAGGATTTGAGGAAGAGATCTCCACCACTGGACAGTGAAGAAGGGGTCGATGGACAGAACTTTGGGAGGAGTTAAAGGGTTAAAAAGGAAAAAAACCTCCATTGTGTGGGTGCTGAGCACATGGCGGGTAAAATATTTTGCTGCCAGCGCCGTAACCTTTTTTCTTTATTCAGTCTTCTGCTGTATTTTTGATAAGGTTTAATAAACCTTCCTAAACTATGACAGGTGAGGAGCTATTCCTCACAGGTGACACTACAGTGACACGAGCTGTCATGGCAGCACAAAGCTCACAGCCACCCTCCAGCCATGGGGAGATGCGCTGCTAGCAGAGATCACAAAGCTCCTAAATAAACCAGGTCAGGTTTTGGAGAGTGCTTCACCCCCTGGTGCTCAGAGCAGTTGCTCAGCACCCCTTGGAGGCAGTGAGGGAGGGAAGAGAGGAGCTGTGCCAGGCTGTGTGCTCAGCGTGGCGTGGTGTCCAGCTAGCTGGGATTGCTGGCAGTGCTGGGGTTCCTGGCGAGCACTGCACGCCTGCTCCTCGCTGGGACAAGTGGCTGCTGCAAGGCAGGAACGTGCACACTCACCCCCAAGTGAATATTGCTCTGAAAAGCCCGAGCAGAGTGTATTTTTGGGCGTCCTGTTGAAAAGCCATGCAGGCAGGGAGCAGGAACAATGGCAGATGATTTCAGCTGTCAGTCACACGGTGTGAACAGAGCAGAGAGCCAAGTGCAGGGAGAGCGGTTTCAGCTCCCTGCTAGTGAACAAGGGCACATTGGCAGAGCTCTGGGGGAGCAGCTGGATTCCTGGCTCTGGGAGCTCTGAGCTGCCCCTTGCCAAGTGCTTGTGTGAGGAGACTTGCTGGGTCCCACCAGGAGAGGGGGGTTAAAAGCTCCTCAGCATGAGAGAAGCTGTCACTACCCTGCACTGATGTGTCACGAGCACATCCCTCTTTCCCCCTGCTCCAGATGTGTGATAAGGACGATTTACTCAGCTCCCTTGTGCTTGTCTCTCCTTCTATCCATTGCTGAGCCTGTGGCTGAGCCCTCTGCACACCCTGGAGGTGAAGCTCAGGTTCCCTGGGCTGCCCAGGAATGCTCAGGATGCCCAGGAGATGCCCAGGGGATGCCCAGGATGCCCAGGATGCCCAGGGGATGCCCAAGGGATGCCCAGGATGTCCAGGGGATGCCCAGGAGATGCCCAGGGGATGCCCAGGATGCCCAGGATGCCCAGGGGATGCCCAAGGGATGCCCACAGCAGCACTGAGAGAGTGGCACACACTCCCTGTGTGCCCTGACAAGGACCATTGTGTGCCTGTGTGGTACAGAAATTAACTCTGAGACAGCACTTGCTGCTTTTGAGGCACAGAGAGCTAGAATGTCAGTCCTGAGCAAAGTCTGTCCCTCTGGCTGCACTCTGCCTCTCCTCAGCACCCAGCAGCTCCTGCTCTGGAAGAAACTGGACTTCAGAGTGTGCTGGGAGACCAAAGACTGAGCAAAACAAACACAGCATTTCAGAGGAAGGGCTGATAAGCAGAGCCTTTGCTTCAGCTGTCCCCAGCTCCTGGTAATCCCCTGTGCCCAGATGAGGCAGACACGGGGCTGCTTCTGCAAATTGAGCTGGAGCTGCCCCTGCACACAGCAACGTGCTCCTGTTCTCCAGGCCATGGTCTCCTTTGTCAGGGGATTGGAGCAGCCTCCTCTGTTTGTAGGGCAGGCTCTTCCTGTATCTCACTCCTGACTGTATTTCCTCATTTTCAGGTTGAATTCATAACAATCAGTTTATACCCATTTGTTCTCCTGCCAGCAAAGATCTTTAGCTAAAAGAGTCAAGAACAGATCTGCTTAATCCCTGGAATTTTCCCCAGATTTATGTCCACAGAGCAATGACTGTGTCTCCCCTGAAGCAGGCAGCAGGATCTCCATGCACTTTTCCAGCCATGGTCTCTCCTGCCATCAGTTTCTCCTGCCATTCATGCATGAGCCATGCTGGGACATCCTGGCATTGCACTTGTCCCTTTCACTGTGACTGAAATGGGTTGGACCCATGATAAACTCATGATAAACTCCTGCTCTCCACTCTTGCCTGTGGTTCCCAGCTGCTGCACTCCCAGCCTGGAGCAGGAGCCACTTCCCAAGGGCATGATTCATGCTGGGCTGTCACAGCAATTCCCAGCACTCCAAGATAGCTCAAATTAAGATTTAATCCCATTAATTTAATCAGCAATGCTATTTCTGCCAAGGTCTCTCCTGTGGTGGCCAGCACCATCACCACAGCAGCACCAGAAGTGTTCCCAGCACCCAACTTTTTGTAAATTGTATTAATTATTGCTGTGTTGACTGCATGGGGCAGAGTCTTACAGGGCATTCAGAGCTCCAGGGAGAAGCTGAGGCCCAAATCCTGCCCTAAGGCTGTTCCCCAATGTGATGTGCTGCTGAAACCATGCAGTGCATTGCTGGGAGACTGTCACTGGTGTATTTTATATGGTGATTATTCTGCTAGGAAAAAAACCCAGAATTTTTTGGTCTAGCAAATTTAGTTTCCATTCTCTGCAGGCCCCAAAATTTCCTAAGACTGGAAAAAATGGAAACCACAACGTTCTCTGACAATAATGCAGAGAACTCACCACCTGAGGAGTCCAACCCCCAGTCTCTGGCTGTGAAATGCACTGCAGCAGACATGAGGTTTGGCATCAACCAGAGGCTTTAGCACAGAAAGTGGCAGAGAACTTGTGGGAAAACCAGGCAGGGAAAGGAGCCAGGAAAGGCCAATTGCTGCTCCTGGAGTGTAGTGCAACCTCAGAGCTTGAGAACTGGTTTTCTTCCTTTGGCCCCAGAAGAACTCTGTTATTGCTTCAAGTAGATGCAAACTGCTCCTAAGGTATCGCTGAGAATCCTGAACACACCTCCTGCTCAGTTTTATCCCTTCCCCTTTCCCCTGAGTGCTCCTGGGGTGGAGATGAGAGCTGAGGCTCTCAGGGGGATGGGGCTGAGCTTGTCCTGGGGCAGGCTGGGGGGCTGGACCATGATGGGACAGGACACAGAGAGTGCTGCTGGCAGGGTCAGGTGTTCCCTGGAATGGGGAGCAGGTTCCAAACCTGCTCCCTGAGAGCCTGCAGGGCACTGTGGGGCTGGAGGGAGGCTGGGAAGGTGAGCCAGGCAAGCACAGGTAAGTAAAACCAGTGCCATGGGGGTGGGCTGAGGCTGGGAAGGTGAGCAAGGCAAGCACAGGTAAAGTCAGTGCCAGAGCTCCCTGACCCAGCAGCACTGAGAGAGCTCTGCCTCACTTTGCAGAGCTCATCCCAAACCTGGCTTGCCTCAATCTCCATGCAGCACCTTGCACTTGGCCTTGTGCAACCACATGAGATTCCCACTGGCATGTCTGAGCCTGTCCAGGTGAAATTTGGGATCTCTTTTCCTGTTTCACTCCTGGTTCTGTCACTGTCAGTGCAGAGGTGCCACTGTATTTTGTATTTCAAGCACATTTCAGTCTGCAGCCCCTGTGATGGGGCCAGGAGGGTTCCAGAGCTTTGAAACAGAGGTACCAAGCTGCCCTTTTCTTCATGAGCAGCCCATGAAGAAAAAGGACCTTTAAAATCAAAATTATCTGAAATAAAGCCAGGAAGTCCACTGCAAGGACCCTGCAGGCTCTGGCAGGTGCAGCCTGGGATGGGGCAGTGCCCTTTTGTCACTGTTATATTTTCTGGAAAAATCCCTTTCCCCAAGATTTTGCTCCTGGGAAGCTGAGAAGCCTCAGAGAAAAATGAAAACAATGATTATCTCATTTGCTTCTCCTGTATTTTGCTCCTTTGGAATGTGTTTGGAGATTGTTTACCAACAGCTGATTGTTTCATTGGATTTTTGAATTGTTTTGACTTTTTGGCCAATCAGGGCCAAGCTGTGTCGAGGCTCTGGGAAGAGTCACAAGTTTTTCATTATTATCTTTTTATCCTTTTGTAAGTATCCTTGCTGTATTCTTTAGTATAATTTAGTGTAGTATTCCTTAATATACAGTATCATAAAATAATGAATTAGCCTTCTGAGAACATGGAGTCAGATTCATCATTCCTTCCTTCCTCTGGGAACCCCACAAATACAAAACCATCCTGCAGGGCTGTATGGGGAGCTGCTGGCTCCAGCCCTGGCACCCCCTCCTGCAGGAATGTGCTTTTTGTTGATGGAGTGACAAAATTATTTTTTGTCATTTTAAAAAGGAAAGAAGCTTAGAAGCTTATCTCTTTGATTAGGTGAAAAAGGCATTTCATAGGTTTGGGGGACTTTATTTTACACTTAAGGATAGCTAATTGGACAGGAGCTAAAAAGTTTCATTTAGGCAATTTACTAAAGTTTTGTTTACAATTTACTAGAAAAAGAAGAGAACAAAGAAACTAATTGCTTTTGTGAGGTGTTTTACCAGGAGCAAGAACCTCTCACACCTGGCTCGGTTTTTCTGTTTGTTATTTTGCCTTTTACTAAACCTTTCTGTTTCCAGCACCGCAACAGAAGCCATCCTGCTGATTTTTATGCCTCCAAAGGTAGCTGAGCTATCTTGGGTGAGAAATAGACCTCCAAAAGCTTATGAGACCTGGCTCGAGGAGGCTCCTATTTCACCCTCCCTCCTGGGCAGCTCTGTGCCTGGATGCGGTGTCTGGATGCCCTCGCTGTGCTCTGTGATGCCACAGCGAACCAGGGCACAACTGGGGAGCAGAACCAGGCTGGCATCTCCCTCTGGAGTGTTTTCCTGCCAGAGCCAGGCTGGCATCTCCCTCTGGAGGCTTTTCCTGCCAGAGCCAGGCTGGCATCTCCCTCTGGAGGCTTTTCCTGCCAGAGCTAGGCTGGCATCTCCCTCTGGAGGCTGCTCCCGAGTGTCCGTGCTCCCGGAGCCATCCCACTCCCCCATCAGCAAAGGCCATCATTGCCAGAGCAGAGCAAAGCAGATAAAATCAGTGAGAGTGGAGATCTAGCAGTGCTTCAGGTGGAGGTGAAGCACCAGGTCTGGAGCCAGCTGGGTGAGGGGTTTGGATAGGGATTTCTCCCTTCCTGAGAGCACATGCCATTGTGAGCACACACAGCCCTTGCTGGGGAGGGCCCTTGTGCAGCTCATTCAGTTGCACCAGTGCCAGAACTCGGAGGGGGGTTCGGGAACCTTCCCCCTCACTGCCTCAAAACCCAGAGAAAATATTCCTGAGTGCTGCAGCACGAAATCCCAGAGCTGCCTGCTGGGAGCCTTCAAGAGAGTAAACACGAGTGCCTGGGCACGTGTGGGGCTGGATGGGAAAAGACAGGGACTCCTTTTCCACTTTTGTTTCTCCTTTTACAAATAAAGAATGAAACACGGGTCAGTTAAATTAAAGCCTTGCTTTTGCCCCTTTGGAGAGCCCAGGGAAATTTGGCAGCTCCATGTGCCGAGAGCACGTGCAGCTAAAGCCAGATGAACAGGAAAAACTGACCCAGCATCTTCAAAGGATTAAGGCAGCAGGAGCAAGCTATACACCATGTAAGGCTCTGACAGGGGGAAGCAGAGCTTTTTCATGAATCACTGCATGGTCTGCTCTCATCTGCCTTTCCCTGTGGGATGAGGCACAGTGATAAGCATTCCCTGACCTGCTTTGAGCACTCAAACATCGTTCCATCATTCCCCTCCCCACGCTGCAGACAAGCAGGACGGAGACACCAAAGATGAGAAATGAAGCTGACATCCTCCCCTTGGCCTGTTTCATCTGCCTTTCCACCAGTAAAGCTGATCCCTCCCTGCCCTGTGCAAGGGCATCTCCTTCTGGGCAGCCTTAGCAGCCTCTCATCCCTGGACACAGAGAGTGGAGAAGTGACTCTGGCTTGAGAAAGATTTAGGTGATGCTGGAAGAACCATGACTACACGAGAAGGGGTTTAAAAGCAATCAGGGAATTGAATACAGAGGAGATCTTGTCAACTTTCTGGTTCCATTAGCACTGTCAGGAACACTAAGAATATAGACATTACATGGTTTGAAAATGTTTCCAAGAGTTCTGTGTATTATTATGTTATCTCTGATCTAAACCCCTGTTAGGGATTTCATGGTCTTAGCCTGTGTTTGAGATTCAGCGCATTAATCAGTGAGATCTCTCTGAGATGTGTCAACAAATTCAACCCTCTGTTCTGCGTTAGCTGCTCTGAGTAAATGAGCTCCATGTTCAGGAACCTGCAGGGGCTGAGTCACCGTGCAGGACCTCACAAATGAAGGAGAGGTACCAGAGCACCTTTCCAGTGGAGATTGCAAAGAGACACACCAGGGACACAATCCTTTCTGTGTCCCTCTTCACAGTGCTCCTTCTGAGAGGCGCAGTTTCAGAAAAGGGCAACTAAATATGAAGAACTTGTGTAAAAGGAGCATTTGAATGGGTTATAACCCATGGAGGAGAATGCTCCATATGCCCCCAGCCTGCACACAGAACAGCCAAGCCCAGCCTGTGCCCAGGCCTGAGTGCCTCTGCAAAATCTCCAAACACATTCCAAAGGAGCAAAACACAGGAGAAGCAAATGAGATAATTATTGTTTTCCTTTTTTCCCCCTGAGGCTTCTCAGCTTCCCAGGAGCAAAATCCTGGGCGAAGGGATTTTTCAGAAAATACGAATGTGGCAAGGTGTGAGCCAGGGGCTCGTGGTGTGGGCATCACCAGGGCTCCCTGAACATTCCCTGTCCCCCTGCAGCCATCTGGGAGGGTGTGAATGTTTGTGTGAGAGCCTTGGCCCTGAGTGTTACATGTGTGCTGCTGCTTGTGCAAACGTGCAAGGCAGACACGCCATGCCCTGAGGTTTCATTTCCTCCCTAATGCATCCCATGCTGGCAGCACGGTTTGGGGTTTGGTACCCCCATGCACATCAGAAATCCAGCCCAGGATTATTCTCGCCTGTTGACCAACGTTTCTGAGACAATAGAAAGATGAAATTAATTGCAGAACTCATGGTTTTAGAAGTAAATGGAATTAAGCAGAATGATCTCTGCCAAAATCTGATCTAGTGAGAGTGAGAGTGAAAGGGAAAATAAAGGGAATGTTACTGGAAATGCTACTTTGCAACACTGCATTTCCCTGCAAAGATAACCTTGGGTACAAGCTCTGATCAAATCCACATTGTCCTAACGAGGTACCACTGCACTAATCAGCTGTTTGTGAGGGCTGGAGCAGCTCTCAGCAGCAGACCTGGGTAAAGCACCCCTGGAGCAGCCCTGTCACTGACTCAGATGCTCCGCAGAGCCCTGGACCACTTCACTGGCAGCAGCACCAGTAAAGATTTACATGAACACATTACCTGGCTCCTGGGGATGCCCACCACAGGGTGTGCAAGCTCTGTTGCCCAGAGACTGACTTTAAGCAGCTTTTTGCCATCATAACATCATCCACAGTGCTGGTGCAGACCTCCTGTGCATCCTCCACACAGTGACAGGATTGAGTTTCTTACAAATGAATACAATCAGTTAACAACACTGCTTGGGGTGCAAAGAGATCTTTGCAGTTGACTTGATCCTCTGGTTTTGTTATGTTCTTCTCAAAGGTTTTTTGACAAGTTTTTATGCTTCACCTGATCATGGCTGGTGGTGCTGGGGGCCTCTTGCACTTGGCATTATTAAAACTCAAAGGGTAAAATGATGCCAGTGTTCCCCCTTGTTCCTGGGAGCTCGCGGGGCTGGCATGGACCCTGTGCAGAGGAAATTTGTGCAGCACAGGCAGGCAGAGGCAGGATGCTCTGCCTCTCCCTCCTTTGGGATGCAGCATGGTCCCTTGTCACTCTCTGGTGTCATCCACCTGGTGAGGCCTCCAGAGAGGAGGAGTTGGGCAGAGTGACCACACCTCAGGGACAGGGACACCCCGGGCTGGTGTGTGGAGCAGGGCTGGCTGCTGCCCACCCTGCACAGACCCAGACTCCTGCATGGCTCGGGAGTGAGCTGTGCTCAGCTCCAGGGCTCAGGGCTTTTGCAAACATGAAAGACAGCTCCAGCAGCGACCCAACTGCCTAGCTCCACCTCATTTGGGAAAAAGTGAGAAGAGGGGGATACCCGAAATAATGAGTTTTCTGAATATTTATTCAAAACATGACAACAGATAAACTCCAATCACATGTTGCATTCAAATATTGGGATACTTATTCCAAATATGGTCCTGTTGCAATTGTATGATAAACATGAAAGCGAGAGTGCAGTTATTTATGTCCTGCCTTCAGCTCCTCAATAGCATGTTTAAGTTTAGGGTATTTATGCTCTTTCATCCAGCTGTCTGACTTTATCAAGTCCTGTACGAGTTGTGAGAGGCAACCATGCCAGCAGCAGAACAAGCCCCAGCAGACCTTGGTAGAATGGGCTTCCCTCATGGAAAGCACATTATGTCCCTCCTGCTTCTCTCCTGGCCCCCATGGAGCAGTTCTGGCACAAAGCTCTGCTATTACATAGTCCCCTGGCAAGCAGGGAAAGCCTTTCTCCCTGGCTGGGGCTGGAGGAGCTTCCAATATCATTGAAATGAAACAATAACTTGATGGTAGTGAGCGAGGGTTATTTGGGGTGCTCCAAGAAGGCACATGCTGTGCCCAGGAGCAATGGAAATTTAGGCAAAGGGAAGTTTTGACTAAAGAGCCAAGAAAAGCTCTTGGCAGGACCTCCTGTACTCTGTGGAGCCACCTCTCGTGTGGCAGGATGGATGCCCTCCTTCACTGATGATTTGGAACTGGATTCTCCCTTGCTGCTGGGGTACTGTGTTTACTTTCATGCTCTGCTCTGCTCTGGCCATGCACTGGAACTGTCAGGAGTCCCCTGAAGAGACAGGGCTGGAGCTGTACCCAGCACAGACATTCTCCTGGGCTTTGGACAGGCTCCAACACCTCAGGGCCAGGGGTTCCACACCTTCCTGGGAGAACAAACCTAAGGGCATCCACATCAGGGGTTCCACATCTTCCTGGGAGAACAAACCTAAGGGCATCTGGGAGGGGCAATGGAGACTGGACAAGCCATGCCCTGAGGTGAGCGCAGTGCCAGGAGAGCAAACACGTCCCCCATCCTGGTTCTGGGTGAAGGAACTCAGAAACCCACTGCTGACTCTGACTAATCTGAATTGTGGGCTCCAGCACTGGGATTCTGGGCTTAATCAGGGACCCCAGGGCTCTTTGCAAGTATAAGTTTCCTAAGGAAACTTAGCAGAAGAAGAACTATAAAGGACAAAGTCAGAGTTGTCAAGAGAGGAGATGTTCCTCCTGACCTGCCAAGCCATGAAAACAGCCACAGCTGCAAAATATTCCAAGGATAATCCAGCTTCTAGCAACAGGACCAGAACATGGGTGTCCTGCCTCTCCAGGGGATGGGCAACAAAGCCACAGAGTGCCACCAGTAATGGCAAAGAAATTCCACCCAGAGTGGCCTTGTGACAGCCACACGCCCTGTGTTCCTCTGAGCTTAAGCTGTATCCCAAATCTCCCAATTTCACTGTCCCTCACCCTTAAATTACAGACAGATTGTTACATCAGCTTTTCCAAGTGCTTCTCAGCTTTATGATCTCCTGAGGGCTCCTTGGGGGCCCACAGCAGAAAGTCCTGCAGTGGTTGCTCTGCACATCATAGAAATCTTCCAGGGAAAAATCAAACAAATTCCCCAGGTGCCTACTTTGCACTTGAAAATTAGTGTTGGGTAATGTCTCCAAGCCTAAATTCATCCTCTGAAGCTTTGTGGCTGGAGATTTCTCATGCACATGAACGCACAGCATGCTCAGAGTCCGTGGGATTTCTGCACTTACAGCATCCAGGTTCTCCTCCTCTTTCACATGGTCCAACCCACTGAACGTGCCCCAGCACTTGAATGATGCCACCAAAGAGTGAAGAGGGAAGCTCAGCATGTTCTCATGTTGCTTTGCTGTCCCTCAGGGTTTGTGTCTCTATATAATGCCATGGCAAGCTGGTACCTTGTCTGAGATCAGACACTCTCTGTGTCTCCATCTTATCTGCTCTTGGTTCCCTCTGTTTTATCTTCACAGAATCACTGAATGCTTTGGAAGGGACCCAAAGACCACCAAGTTGTCCCCCTGCCATGGCAGGGACACCTCCCACTGTCCCAGGGTGCTCCAAGCCCTGTCCAGCCTGGCCTTGGGCACTGCCAGGGATCCAGGGGCAGCCCCAGCTGCTCTGGGCACCCTGTGCCAGGGCCTGCCCACCCTGGGACCAGCTGGGTGATGGGCACCAGGTGAATGAACATCAGCCTTTTACACAAGTCTACCCCAGCAGGGGTAAGAATCTACCCTTGGTAGCATTTTTTGGTTGTTTTTGAGTTCACTTTTGCATGGATCTCCCATTGGGATCAGCAAATATAATTCCTTGATTGTAAAACTTAGCCAAAACCAGCTCAAAAATTCACTTGTCAGACTAAGTTTAGCTGGGTGCCTTCCATTCTTCACTGATGTCACAGAATTTTCCAACACCTACAATACTTTTTACTTCTCAGTGTGAAGCTATTAGTGTATTAGTGAATATTAATCTCATTAAAGCTGTTCCTTGCTCATATATGTCCATTTATTTTCTGAATTTGTCTTTTTTTCATAAAGAAAGACAATAGTGGATGAAGAGATGGCTTTATTATTAGTTTATGTGTGTAATTCAGAGAGCAATGAAGAAAAGAGGCACATGCTAGGATGCATGAACAGGGTGCTTGCTCTCCAAAACCACTGAGGGTTGGTGAGATGGTCTGAAAAAGACAATCAGGCCTCCAGAACCTGAAAATGCAAGTCCAGCCTGGAGTCCAGACCATAAAACAGATGTTTGTAGACACACTTTTCTGGATGGGCAGGAGGAAGCAAGTTCTGGAGGGCACTGATTGTGGGAGGGCAGACCAGGACAATCCCAGCTGCTCTGTTCCTCAGAGCACTCCTTTGTCCTCCTCACAAAGGAATGCATGACAGCACCCAGCCATGCTCCAGGTGGCAGAGCCCAGCTTGCCGAGGGTTTTCTGCATTTTCTGCACTCACCAAAGTGAACCTCAACCCCTTCCAGCAGCTGCCCCAGGCTGTGCTGCCCTATGCCACCCCAAGCTCCTGCCCTGGCACCTCCCAGGTCATAGCCACAGCACGGGGATTGTGCTGGCGTCTCCAAGGCTGGGATTCAGCCCAAGCATCACAAAGTCCTGCACAAAGTCTGCTGATCCTGGTGGTGGCATCTCATCTGGAAGGAGCCCAGCATGCTCCTTACAGCCTGGGGAGCTGCAGTGCCAGTGAGAGGAGATGGGCTGTGTTTGCCATCCTCATCGGCTCCTCCATCCTCTCCTCCTGCAGCCCTGCTCACCTGGGAGCCCTCTCTGGAGCAGGGGTTCCTCAGCAGTGGAAATCAGCCCTTTTTGGCTGAGCTAAAGCCAAGGCTGGAGGCAGGGAGATAAAACCAGTTCTCCCACTGTGCTGTGCTCAGCAGAACTAATTGAGGGGAATATTGGGAAACAATACCCAGCAACATCCACATTAGAGAGCCTTTTGTGCAGGCCAGAACCACACTTAAAAGCATCTTCCTGTTCTTTTGCCACCCGTGTTTCATTTCCAATCTAGGAAAATTGAGCAGCAGGGAAAGCTGAGAATTTGCTGATTGCCTCAGACTGCTCAGTCTCCCATTATCCACCCTCCATCCCTGCCATCCCAGGGCATTGCTAACAGCACAGGGAATACTGCACATAGGGAGGCAAGCAGGTCGATTTTTCTGACAAGTTTTCTGCTTGGAGGCATTGCTCATGCAGGTTTTTACACTCTGGGTCAAGCAGAGCACTCCAAACCTTTTGAGCATGATTTATCTGCAGCAGCACTCCCATTGCCTGAACCCTACTGCTTTCAAGAGAATAGCTGACAAGGAGCTTGGGCGACTTGGAGACAGAATTTGGCTTGGACATATGAGAATTTAGGCTTCAAATTCAGTAAAGATGAAGCTGATTCTGGGAGCAACGGCCTAAAGAGGAGGCTGGGGTGAGGTGTCCATTGCTTATGGGCTGGAGTTGCCAAGGGATTCCCAAGGCTGAGCAGGAGAAATTCAGGTGAGAGATGGCCAAGTCTCACATGCTGCTGCAGGAAGCAGGATGTTTTGGTCTGGGTGTTAGCAGGGCAGGCTGCTGACCCCTCTGCAGCTTGAGGAGCTGTGACAGTGCTCACAGGGGTTTTCAGACTGGGGAAGAGACGAGGATGTGACTCCATGCTTCAGAAGGCGTGATTTATTATTTTATGATATATATTACATTTAAACTATACTAAAAGAATAGAAGAAAAAGTTTCATCAGAAGGCTAGCTAAGAACAAAATAGCCAAGAAGAATGATAACAAATGTTTGTGGCTTGGGCTCTGTGTCTGAGCCAGCCAGACTGTGATTGGCCATTAATTAGGAACATCCAACATGGGCCAATCACAGATCCACCTGTTGCACTGCACAGCAGCAGATAATCAATGTTTACATTTTGTTCCTGAGGCCTCTCAGCTTTTCAGGAGGAAAAATCCTAAAGAAAGGATTTTTCGATAAAAGATGTCTGTGGCAAGGAACAAAACACCAGGGCAGAAATGCCTCCTCAGAGCACCTGGCTGCTGCAGATGGGAACAGGGAAAGGGAGCAGCGAGAGGGTTTGTGCTCAGACAAGCTGCCAGGAGAACGGAGCACATGCAGTCATGTCATCAGGCTGAGCAGGAGGAGCAGCAGGGCTTAGAGATAAGGAGGAGCTATGGATACAGTTAAAAATAATGAATGGACTTCACCTAGGAAGGAAAGCAGGCAGAGAATGAAATTAAGAGTTTGCAATCATCTGAGAGCAGATAAAGGAAGTGAGCCTGAGGCTGTTAGGAAGGCTTGTCCTGAGTCCAAAAATGCCATCCCAGCATCCCAGAAGGCTCATCCCTGCCTCTCCCAGTCCTGTGTCACTCACTGGTGCAGGGTAGGGCGCAGTCCAGCACAGCAGCCCCTCTCCCTTGCTGTAGCCCCACATTTCTCTTCACAGAGAAAAGCAAGGCACAATTCTTCCCAAAAATATTTCTGGGTTTCGCGTTCCCTGAACATCAGAGAAAGGAAACACAATTCTTATCATTTGCTGTGCCTGTGTTTGTGCCAAAGTAGAATACAATATGGAGATTGTTTACCCATAGTGATGGTGTTTATTTTCCTTGCCCTGTCAGGGCCAGGTGTGTGTGTGTGTGTGTCGGGACTGTGGGCTGACAGTCACGAGATTCTGGGCAGTGTGTGCAGGGTTTAGTGCTTGGCAGGTTCAGTTTAGATGTATAGAATAATATAGTATAATAAAGTAATTAATTAGCCTTCTGATACCAATGGAGTCCTCCTCATCATTCCTCCTTTGTCAGGGCCCTCACAGACCAGCAACACCCCGCCCATGGCCCATGAGAGCCTTGGAGCATCATCCCAGAGGAGCTGGGGCTTTATGCTGCCCCTGCAGGGCTCTGGTTCTGCTGGGCTCTGGCGGCTCAGCAGCTCAGCAGGGCACCAGGCAGGGCTCAGGCTGCTGGGGAGGGTGGAAATCACTGCACCTGAAAGGCCCCCAGGGCATCAAAATTCCTGGGGCACCTTCTAGGGAAAACAGCACCAGGGTGGGACATCAGACCATGAAAGAGATTAAAAGAGATAGAAGAGATTGCAAGTACTGGAAGGCGGCAAATTGGAAGGGCAGCTCTGGAGGGAGGCCAGAGATCCTGCTCTAGACTGAGATCACAAGCTAGAAGCTGACTAAAGTGAGCTGAAGTGAATCCCAACCTGAAATTCAGCATCACCCTAAGGGAATTGCTATCCATGGGCCAGGAGGGCCTTTCTCATTTTATTTGCAATGCTAGAGCAAGGAGACAAATATTTACTGGGATGTTTATTTGAGAACAAGTTGGTGGGAAGAAGAGCATGGCTGATATCAAAGGAATGCTCATTCGTGTCACAGCCTTTGGGAGCAGTGTTTATGATTAATTCATCTCTCTATGATCAGCACTATCCACAGAGTGTTTGCTATTTATTTATTCATTTATTACCCTTTTCTGTATCCATCAGGGTGATTTATAACATATAATGAACTGAAGATCATTAGTGCATGACTGAAGAACTGGTACAAGCTTATCTTCAGGACATTGCTCGGCAAAGCACCAAATTCTCCTCTGAATTTATTTCCCCCCATCAATACATCATCTAAGATGTGGTGTTTTCTTGAGCCTGGCCATTCCAAAGATGTTACTTCCCTTTGGGAGGCCCTGGTTGTTCAAATGTTCAGCAGTTGACAGCTGCCTGGAACGCACTACAAAAGAATGAAAGCCAACAACATTTCTATCTTTTCATCTTTCTAGCCTTAGACTGAATCAGGCACTGGCTGCTACTTGTTGCTGCTATTCACGACATAGCTGGTGTTGCTGTGACCTTTTCTCTGTAATGGTCTTATCTGATGTTTGCAGGACTTTGTATAATTGAGGGGTTTATGTGTAGCCATGTTTCTGGGTCGTTTTCTCTCTGTTTCTGGAGGAATTTATCATTGGTGAAAGGTGCTGCAGTAGTGACATCACAGCACGAAATCCCCCAGGAAGTGATGAGGCAGTCACAGGAAGGAGCAGCTCTGAGCAGGTGGCCTCAGCCCTGGGCAGAGGGGCCACCCAAGCCCAGCTGGGCTGTCCCAGGTCACAGGAGCCGGAGCAGAGGCAGCCAGAGCAACTTTCCTGCTCCAGAGCTGTTCTCATCCAGCAGAGCCTGGGCAGTCCAGCAAACAGAAAGTGAATTCAGCACAGGCTGGAGGGTGTCTTCAGTGCCAGAGACCATTTCTGACAGAGTCCTGCCCTGTTCAGGCTGCACAGCTGCACAGAGGACCATCCTCTGCTCTGGCAACGTTAAACAATAGCTGATGTACCAGGCAAGGGTGCCCTAACTGCTGCTGCCTGAAACTTTAGGCGGATGAACAGACGCACTTTGGGTCTGTGATCCCATCTGTGATCCTTCCCAGCTTCCAAATCCAGTGGCAGTGCTGCACACCCACCAGGGTGTTCTGTCATCACTCTGGGTATGGCTGCAGCTCCTTAACCAGAGCTCATCTGCCAGCAGATGGGCACAGGATCTGAGCCTGCAAGGAATCAGTGGGCAGCAAAACACACCTGGGCAGTGTGCTGCACGCACAGCTGGGCAGGCAGGAGCTCAGACATGCCAGGGCGGCAGGGATGGACATCCCAGTGCTGCCAGTGCCATGCTGGGGTGGCAGGGATGGACATCCCAGTGCTGCCATGTCAGGATTACAGGGATGGACATCCCAGTGCTGCCAGCACCACACTGGGGTTTCAAGGATGGACATGCCAGTGCTGCCAGTGCCATACCAGGGTGGCAGGGATGGACATCTCCACCCCCCTCAGTGTCATTCAGGGAGGACTGGCACTACCCAGACAGGATGTGGTCTGTGCCAGAGGGTGAGGGAAGCTGCTTAGAGGCAGAAAGAATGGAAAATGTTCGCTGCTGTTTCTGTTTAGCTTTAGGAACTGATCCAGCTGAGATAATAACAGCAGAGTTCACTTTGCCATGTCAAACACGCAGGTACTTTGCAGTATTAAGATTTGATGTCCTGTTCTTATAAAACTGGCCCCTGCTGACTATGGGAAGAGAAAGTTGCCCATAAACAATGTTTTATTTCTTATTTAACACAAATTCTTGGGCAAAAGGAGTCAATCAATTTTTCATAAAGTATAAAACAGAGATAAGTGCTTGGGATCATGTGTGACTCCCTGTCAAACAGGACCGATAATTCCATGATGCAGCACAGGGAGTGCTTTGCAGGAACTGTCCAAGTGACCTTTTCATTACTTTGCCTTAAGCAGTTAATCTCCTTTTTCCAGGATCGAGACTATTTTAAGTCCCATTACATCATGCATGTATTTTAAATATTAATTTTCCTTCCATGTCATGCCGAGGAGGATTTGGTTGTTTTTTACCTCATTTTAATGCAGTCCTCCTCCCCATCTTGCTGAGTCTTCCAGCAGAGTCAGAGTTAAGGAGCTTCCAGGCAAGAGCTGGAAATGCTTGTTTGCAGGGAGTATGTGATGCCTGAGGGGCAGGATGTGAAACCCTGTGATTTAGCAGAGGCTGCCAGGCCAGAAGCAAGCATTGGACCTCTCCAAAGCAGCCTGTGATGGCAAGGGAAATATAGGGCCAAAGAGTGGAGGCATTTACTGCCTGTGTGTGGGGTTCCATAAACGGGAGAAATGCAGGGCTGAGCCAGTGCACCTCAGCAGGGCTCCAACTTCTACAGAAAAATAACTGAAATTCACTTAGAAGGAAAAATAAGGTCCTCAAAAGTGTCACAGGCATGCTGTTGTTTCTGACTTGTAAATCAGCCACCTGCCAAAGGAGCTCAGAAACTTTAAACAAAGCTGTTCCCTGACCTTTCAGTGTAAAAAATGCCTCGACAACACCTTTGGTGTGTTCCCATCTCCCTGTATTTGGAGTCACTGGTCTCATAACAACAGAGCCCAGCTTTGTGCAGGGTTCACACTTTATTATAAGCCACAGTTGAAAGAACAAAAATAAATCAACTCTGTTCTTTGGAGCTGTGGCTAAAGCAGAGATCACGGCATTTCCAAGCGAGGTTGCACAGGCTACAGCAGGAGCATGTTTTGTTGATATCCAGGGGTAACACACAGTGCTGAGCCCTGTGCTCAGCAAGTGTCTCCTCTCCAAAAAGGGCTGTTTTCCCTGCAGGGGGGAGCTCCTGCCAGGCTGTCCCAGCTCTGCACAGCCACACAGGCACTGCTCTGCTGCTGGAGCAGCTCCATGGGATCCCTGCCCTGCTGCCAGCGGGGAATTGACCCCTGAGCACCCCAGGGACCCTGCAGAAAGGACAGGAACACCTTCCAAGTGCTGCTCTCAGGCCTGGAGGTGCAGATTGTAGGTGGGAGCCCTTATTTTTGTTGTTTTCTGCTTCTCTTCAAGCAAATTTGCTGTGAGAGAGAGCATCATGGAAACACCCCCCCATGAGATGGATATAGCTTATGTAAGTTAACAAATGTGTCAGGGTTTTTGAGAGCAGTTCCAGGGAAGCCTTGCCTGGACTGATGACTCTTTCTGAAACTTTCTGGAGGGCTGGAGCTAGTGGAAAAATCACCTGGCACGGCCCCATCCATAAAAGGATCCCCCAGCCATGGTGTCCCAGCCTGCTGAAGCCCAAGTGAAGGGTCAGGGGCCTGGAGCCACCACCATGAAACAAGGAAAGCAAGGAGCCAGAGTTGCACATCTGCTTTAGCTCTGTCATCTGCCCTGCGATCTGCTCTGGTTCCCCTGCCACACCAGGGGACTCTGCAGGACTCCCTTTTCTGGGTGTCAAGTACTTGGGATTGCTCCTGGGAACCTGCCAAGGGGGTCACCCCAAGCCTGGATCCCACCCCAAACCTAGATCCCACCATCTCAAGGACAGAACCTTCCAACTGGGTCACCCCAAGCCTGAATCCCACCCCAAACCTAGATCCCACCGTCTCAAGGACAGAACCTGCCAAGGGGGTCACCCCCAAACCTAGATCCCACCCCAAGCCTAGATCCCACTGTTGTGACAGAACCTTCCAACTGGGTCACCCCAAGCCTAGATCCCACCATCTCAAGGACCAGAGCAGATCAAATCTGCTCCAAAGAGCTTCTTCATCTCCCCAGAGTTTCCCTCATCTTCTCCAGTGCTGAAGAACACTGCAGAAACCATTCACTGAGTTCCCTCAGTGTATTCTCTCAGCAGGCCTGGTTACTGACTGGAGGAGAAGGAGATGGGGACAATTCCTCTCCATTGTCCCCTGCAAGAGTGGCAGGTGGCCGAGGCAAGGACAGACAAACAGAAAAGAAGAGGAACCTCCCTGCTCCCACATAGCCTTGATTAGCTCCTCAGATCTAATGTCTAATGTCAGCTCTATCCCAGGAGGGGGGAAAAGGGGGCAGGAAGCTGCTCTGAAGAACTGGACTGAGAAAAAAGCTTCCCTGCAAGGTTCATGAGTGCTGAAACTTCCCATGTCCTCATTAGTTTTGGTCATGGCCATGCTGCACTATTGCTACACTCCCTGCAGAGCCAGAGCAAGGAATTAAAACATTTGTGTTATTTCTATAGTCATGAATTTTTGAGTATTTTTGTGCAACACTTCTGTATTTTCCTCCCCTTCTCATCAGTAACACCCAGTTCTTCTTTATGTTCATATTATGCAAACAATTTCACAGTTCCAACAGCACTTGCTGTGAGAGTCCACCTCTCCTCCCCTTGTTTCATCTCCTGAAGTTTTACCTATAAAACCCACACCTTGGACCATTTTTGGTTAGATTTTTTTATTCTCAGCTTCTGTTGCAGCCTTAATAAAAATATTTCTTTTTCAGCAATGGCTTTTACGCTTTTTATTACCCAGAGGGACTACCTTCCTTGATTTTCTGAAGGGAACTTCAGGCCACAGCCACACTAAAACAGCAGAGGTTTAAAAAGGAAAGAGAAGAGGTTTAAAAAGGAAAGAGAAGAGGTTTAGAAAGGAAAGAAAAGAGGTTTAAAAAGGAAAGCAAAGCACTTTTTGTGTGGGTGAGGCTGTGCTGGGCTGGTGGCTGCAGCCTGGATCCTGCCCAGCCCAGGAGCGTGAACACCAGGGCCATTCAGCCAACAGGGGAGAGGCTTTAACTGAGAGGCACTTCAAAAGCCAGAAATACTTTCTGAACCTGCAGGAAGCCCGAGGAGTGTAATCTCAAACTAAAGAGCTAAACAGCTTTCGTGGCTGCTTGATGAATTGTCAGCAAACTGAACTTTTTCCACCACTCTGTGTCCACAGCCTGCACAAGCACCAGGCAGGACCAGGGCAGCACAGAACTGCTCTGTGCCCCGGGAACACACGGACACGACCTCTGCAGACTGTTGTGGCTGCTCCAGCACGGGAAATGTAAATGGTGGCAGTGAGATGGCGAGGGGAGCGCTGAATTAGACAAAATAGCAGCGCCGATAAGCGGAGCGGCCGGCAGGAGGAGGTTCCACATTCCGCCTGCCTCAATGGAGCCTTAAAATAGCACTTCCCAATGGAATACTTGAAACAAAGACATCCAAGGGGTTATTAATGCCATGAGACAGAGAGCGGCTCCGTGCGTTCCAGCGCAGGAGGGCGGGCGGGGGCCAGCCCTTCTGCAGGGCGACGAGCGACCGGCCAGCCCTTCTGCAGCCCTTCTGCAGGGCAGAGAACACGAGCTCCAGAGGCTGCTCCCAGCATCTCACGGGAGATGCCGTGGGATGCAGGATGAGCTGCTGCCGCGCCCTGTCCCGTTCCGGGGGATGCAAGCTCGGTGTGTCCCACAGCCTGGGTGGCACACGGGGTTTGGGACGTGGCTAAATCGAACTTGGGATGTGTTCTCGAGATCTCCCAGCCCCGGTAAATATCCTCAGGGAGTGCTCCAGTGAGCAGCAGCAGTTCCTCTGCGTGTGGCTCTGCCCTTTGTGCCGGGCAGAGCTCTGAGCTCTCCGCCTGCACACACTCCCTGCCCACCGGGCAGTGCCACCTGCTCCGTGCCCAGCCCTGTGTGCCCGCTGGGAGGGGCACGGTGGTTCCCATCCTCCGGGACAGCCCTCACTCAGCCCCGCAGCCGCCCGTGCCCTCTGCCCTTTCTCAAAGGGCAGGGGAAGTTTGGCAGCAGAGCCCTCTCTCGATTTTTGGCTGTCCCTTTGCTGTGTCTGACCCCATTCCCACCATTCCCTGGAGCCCCAGATTCTCCAGCTGCCATCTGCATCTCCAGCTGCCATCTGCATCTCCAGCTGCCACGTAAATTTGCATTCATCCACACGTAGGTTTTCCTCATGGATTATTTTTTATCTGGGTCTCAGAAGAGACAGGAGCAGAGGAGGTGCATGAGCACACCTTCCCGAGTTTGTTTTGTGTGCTGAGCTGAGAAACCTCTCAGCTTTTTGTACCTCCATTCCTGCACACCACGAGCAGCACCAGCCTGGGATGTACATTTGCAGCACCCTGAATGAAATGCCCTGGTGCACTGATGTCCTGCTGCCACCACAGACCCTGCAGGACTGTCCCTGTCCCCATGGTGACCCTGCTGTGGCTCTGCCAGGTGTGGCACATCCCTCTCCCAGGACACTGCATCTGCCCAGCCCCACTGGACTCTCCCAGTGGGAGCAGCCAGAAACACAGGGGAAATCTCAAAATATCAAAGATGAGAGTCATCAAAAGCTGTGTGAAATGTCCATGTTGTGCTGTCATCTGGGCTGCCAAGGAAGGGGGAAGGAAACAGAGGAGCTGAACTAAATGGGCTGTTTTACCCAAAAAACACCAAATGGTGAATGCAAGAAGCAGGAAGGTTTCTTGTCACCCTGGTTTTTTAAGATTTTCTAAGCGTTCTGATGTTGACATTCTTGTAGTGAACTTTATCACACACTTTCTGTAAATAACTCATTGTTTTGTCTTCCTTTATGGAGGAGGAGAAAGTTGATGGACTGTTGGTTTGTCCAGTGTCATTGGAGAGGTGTCACTGTCACCCTCCAATCTGCTGTCACTTTTGGAAAACTGTAAATGTTGGAATCAGAAAATAAACTACCTCTTTCTCCTTCACCTTGAGAACGGTGGTGTGCTTGTGTTCTTTTGTGTCCTATAGTGACAGTTTCTCATTTCTCTGGATTTCCAGCCACTGTGAGCTGACTTTGCCAGAAATAAATAAAACGAAATTTGGTCTTCTTGTTCCATTACAGGCATTTTCAATAGCAA